>NC_086174.1:148167715-148477629 GCF_023053635.1 Elgaria multicarinata webbii
TAAATAATATTACAATTTAAATAAAAGGATAAAAGAAAAGGATTATATTGATGGATGGCGATTAATTAGAATGGGGAGCCGGGTTACACTTATTATTCTCCAATTCATAAAACCTTTTCCAGGATAGATTATATTTTTGTCTCAAAGGATTTAGCGACAAAGGTATGTAGTATAAGATTAGGGGTAATCAAAGTAACTGACCATGTATTGGTAAGTTTAGATTTTAAAGTAAAAAGAGATTATAGGGAAGTGAATAGATGGAAGTTAAATACCAGGATCTTAAAATATGATAAGGTGGTAGAAAAAATGCAGAAAGAATTGTCGGAAATATGGGAGATTAATGAAAATGGGGGATGCTCGCCATCAGTTTTGTGGGACACAATGAAGGCTGTGGTAAGAGGGATTTGTGTCAGAGAAACGTGTAATTTAAGGAGGCAACAAGAGGAAATACAGAGAAATTTAGAGGAAGGAATTAAGAAGCTGGAAAAAGAGTATCTGCAAAGTAGAAATAAACAAACCCTGATAGTATTACAAGCAAAAAAGAAAGAATTAGAAAATAAGAATTTAGAAGAAGTACAGAAGAATTTGATATATGAAAAGAGAGTTTTTTGAAAATAGTAATAAAAACTCAAAGGTGCTAGAGAGACTCACGGAAAAGGAAAAGAATATGATAGGGACAGTTAAAGATAAATTAGGAGAATCATGTAGTGTTGTGAAAGGGAAAATAAAGATATTTCAGGAATTTTATCAAGAACTATATAAAGAAAAGGACACACTGAAGGTGAAGATGGAGAGATATATAGATAAATATATAGAGAAGGGTCTAACAAGAGAGGATAAAGATTTAAGGGAAAGAGCTGTATCTCAAAGGGAAATATTTGGGAATTAAAATTGCAAAAAAATTAGAGGATTTAGAAAAGGAGAATTTAAATAACTAAAAAAAAGAAGTTATAGACAAATTAGAAAAATATAAAGGATTAAATTTATCTTGGGTTGGAAGAATAGCTTTAGTAAAAATGAGGATATTACCAAAGGTAAATTTTGTATTTAGAATGTTACCAATAAGAATATCGGAAAAAGAGTTAAAAAGTTGACAAAATATTATAAACAGGTTTTGTAATGGGGATAGGAAAGCGAGAATAAATAAAAAGGTATATAATGCAAAAAAAAAAGGTGGGTTAGGACTCTCAAACATAAAATTTTATTACGTAGCTAATAAGCTAAGACATATGGTAGAAAGTATGATAGGAGTAGGAGATTTAAGTTGGCTGGAGGATAGAAAAGGAATGGATAAAGAATGGAAACTGGAAAATATATTTTTTAGAGAATATAATAAAAAAATGGGGGGAAGAAATAGAGAACCCCCTTTTTAAAAAATCATTGGGAAATATGGAGAGTATATAAAAAGGATTTACTTCCAAGCATTTCCCCAATAACTCCAGTGATAATGTTACGAAATTTTCCAGGAAATTTAAAAGATAAGTTGGTTAAAATTTTAATAGAGAGGAAAGTAATGAAGTTAAAAGATTGGCTAGAAAAGATGAACACTCGAGAAGAATTAGAAGAGGTATTTAAGGAGAAGAATTTATTGTGGTTAAATTATTGTCAATTAGAACAATGGACGAAGAAGTGGTTAAAGGATAATGGAGAGTGTAGAAAAATGATGGAATTTGAGGAGTTGATCTTAAATAGAGAAATTGAGAAAGGAGAAAATAAAATGATAAAAGGACTAACTAGTGAAATATATAGATTATTGGTTGGGAAGGGGGAGACTGAAAATACGGGTAAGATGGTGTGGGAAACTGATTTGAAGGTACAAATAGGACAACAGAGTTGGGAAGGAATATGGAGACAAAAGAAATTGTTGGAATGGAGATTGAAGAGACACCTACAGTGGCATTGCTATCATTATATGGGGAATTAAATAGTAATAAAGAAACAAAAGAATTGATAACGAATTTGCTGATAGCAAGGTTAATCATATCTAGGAACTGGACGATTCGAGATTATCATGTTGAAGATTGGTACAAAGAGATATGGGATATTGCTATTAATGATAAATTAACATGTAATATAAAAGTAAGAAGAGGGATAACAAAAACGAATGATTTTGAGGGAATTTGGGAACAGTTCCTAGAATATGTTTTATCTAAGGGGAGTGGGAAACCACCTGCAGAAGAAACAATGAGATTTTGGAAACAGGAATAGATCCCGGGGTGGGGGGGTGCACTTTATGTTATATGATTATGTTAAAATATTAAATTAGAAAATGTTATAAGGTTAATTCAAATTTATGTATTATGTTTTTTTAAAAAAATTATTTTATTTATTTATTTATTTATTTATTTATTACATTTTTATACCGCCCAATAGCCGAAGCTCTCTTACAATTATTGTATTGATGTATGTTTAAGTTTGAAATAAATAAATAAATAAATAAAAAGAATGTCCAGATATTGTATTAAGGGGCCCAAGTACCCATTCACCCCAAACCCCTAGCTTAGAACTGGGCCCTTTGTGTGGATTTATGGTACATTTTACCAGCAGACTGAAAGTACAGTGATCTAAAGTAGAGGTGTGCTCCGCTCCGATTAGAATCAGAGAATCAGAAGCGAATTGGCCTGCTCCGCCTTGCCCAGAGGCGGAGTAGAAGCAGACCACGGACCCTTAGAAGCATGGCGAAGAGAAGCGCCCATAGGCGGAGCGCTTCTCTTTTCGCGGCGCGATCCGATAGCCATTTTGGAAAATTTCGCCCATAGGATTGCATTGCGGAAAAGAATAGGGGATAATTGTGTTGTTTTTTAAGCTATCTTTCTGAAACTTCTTGTCATGGCTGGGGGTCATTTTGAGCCAACTCTCAGCTCTCTGCGTGGTGCGGTTCGCTTGCTATATTTTTTTTTAAAATCGGGTAAAAAAAGCAGGAGAGGTACCCTTTTGAAGTGCTGAGAGGCAGATCACATGATCCCAAAGTTGGAGGACGGGATAGGCAAAACGGGTAACTTGGGATCCTGGGAAACTTCTCTTTCTTAGTCAGAACGGAATTTTCCCAGTGTTTTTTTTAAACAGTAGCACAACCAAACTCACAAACGCAACCTGAAATCATATACTAAGCAAATAAATAACAGATAGGAAACACAGCACTGCTACCCCCCCCTAACCTTGGTGAACAACTGAATAGATGTGGTGCAAGGGGATGAGGTCCCCTAGGGCATGTGGACGTGCCCAGTGCACACACACACTGTGTGCGACCTGGAGGGTCATCAGAGCCCTCCAAAGGTTAACCAGTGGAGACTAATGCCTATCATGAGTTGAAGTGGCAGGTCGCTTCTTAAAGACTGGTCCCTAGACAAGGCCAGTCAAAATTGGCACAGTTCCCCCTCCCCCTGGGCACGTCCACTTCCCTCTTACTGGTAAAAGACAGATATAGCCTTTTTAAAAAAATTCTTCTTGTTGTTTATTCAGCAACACTGCTGCTTTTAATTCCACCCCTCCTTTGTTTATTTATTTATTTATTTATTTATTTATTTATTTATTCCATTTTATATTTACACCCCATAGCCCAAGCTCTCCTGGCTGTTCCTCTTCAGTGAAGTCAGGCAGGCTTTCATTATGGTTCAACTCCTTATTGTTGTTGTTGTTGTTGTTATTGTTGCTATTAATATTAATTACTACTGCTATTAACATTATTATTTTGTTGTTTAGTAATGGCTGTGATCACAGTGCAGTCAATCAACTCTGAAGCAAGGATCACAAAGCTTTACTCTTATCCTCCTAGCCTCCTAGTTATGGGATTCAAAAGAAAAGGCATCTCTCTGTGCTGCTTCCACCTCACAGGGATGGTTTGCATTACTGGCTTTGAAACTATCCTTGGCTCACTTCCTTATGCCCCCAGAAATGTCTGCTGCCTGCCTGCCTTCCCTCCCTCCTCCCCTGCCCGCCTCGCAGGGATGGTTTGTGTGTGTCTTGCTTTGACTCAGGGGATAAGTCCTTCCTGCGCTCACTTAGACTTTTGGAAGTTCCAAATCAATTTTCCAAGTGTGGAAGAAGATTCATAAAGGCTTATCTCTACTCCCCAATTCATGGCATGTTGGGATTTCCTTTGAAATGGCCCCATTGAGCTGTCTGCAGCTTTAAATCCCTGAGATACTGGGGTGTCCAATTTTCATAAATTCCCCAAAAATCAGAGGATGATGGGATTGGCTTGAGTCTTGGCATGCATGTGTATCCATGGATAAGCTATCATGGTGCCGAGTCTGAGGTTTCTAATATGAAAATTGACGAAGTTCTAGCATGGGACTTGATTTGGGGTGAGTTAAAAGGTTTAAGCCCCGCCAAAAATCAGGAGATGATGGGATTTGCTTGAAACTTGGCATGAATGTGGATCTAGATGGCATCTGTGTGGGTGCCCACTTCATTTTTTTTATCTGTCCAAATGTCGGAGAACAGTCCATGTCTGAAAATGGGGTGTCTGATTTTCATAAATTCCCCAAAAATCAGGGGATGATGGGATTGGCTTGAGTCTTGGCATGCATGTGTATCCATGGATAATCTATCATGGTGCCAAGTTTGAGGTTTTTTAACATGGAAATTGACGGAGATATCGAAAGGGGTGTGAATTGGGGTTATGGGTGGTGCGTTAGAGGTTTAAGCCCCGCCAAAAATCAGGGGATGATGGGATTTGCTTGAAACTTGGCATGATTGTGAATCTAGATGGCATCTGTGAGGGTGCCCACTTCAATTTTTTTTTTTATCTGTCAAATTGTCGGAGAACAGTCCATGTCTGAAAATGGGGTGTCCAATTTTCAAAAATTCCCCCAAAATCAGGGGATGCTTGTATTGGCTTGAGTCTTGGCATGCCTGTGTATACGTCCATGAGGTGTCATGGTGCCAAACTTGAGGTTTCTAACTTTAACAGAAAAAAAGTTGTATACTTTTTTGGATTTCAATGCAAGCCTATGGGGGGAAAAGCAGAGCTCCGATCCAGATCCGGAGCTCCGCAGCGGAGCGGAGCAAACTATAGGCGGAGCGGGGTGGAGCGAAGTGGCCCGATCCACAAATTGCAGATCTGGAAGAGAAGCGGATTGGGGGGTCCGTGCACACCCCTAATCTAAAGCTTCTCAGCCACTTTGTAGGTGCTGTTGTGAGTGTAGTGCAATGCCAACAGGTACATGACAGTTTCAACAATTCTGCTGCAGCATGGAATCACATATGGATGAATACCTACATCAATGTCTATATATCTCCATCGATATATCTAAGTTAGAGATGTGGTATCCCTTTAGCAGAAAAAGATGATCAGAATAGAGGTGTGCAGCTGTGCTTTTAAATGGCTTCTAGGTACAACTTTTCAGTAACTTAGTCTGACCAATGCTTCAATATTGGCAATTTTGATGGGACTGTGGGACTCTTGATACAGTCAGAAAAAGTAGGTCCTAGGATTTCCCCCTCCCACACCTGCTGCAATCTGTCTATCCGCCCTACTCCTGTGGCCTTCTATAATGCAGAGAACAAGAGATTTGTATGCTGTATCAATGAAATTAAGGAAAAGTTACTGTGAAACGCAAATCTGAGGGTGGAGACAGGGACTTTGGGTGGACAGATGCCTCCTCCTCCCCCCCCCACCTCCGAAACTTAAGGACTGAATAGGATGGTCCTCTAGGAAGTAGAATTGTTAAGAATTATTGTGAGTATTTTCATGGATGAGGCTTAAAGGACCCCCTTCCTCATTTCTTTATAATGTGACTGTAAATACAACGTTGGCCAAAATACTTGCATTAAAAATGCCTCTTCTCTGCATTCTTGCCCACATTAACAACTGTCAGATGATCCATACCTGGATAGCATAAAATACACAAATCAATGTTTAAATAGTAGGTGTGTGCACGGACCCCCCGCTCCGCTTCACTTCCAGATCCGCATTTTGCGGATTGGGCCGCTTTGCTCCGCCCCTGCTCCGCCTATGTCTGCTCTGCTCCGCTGCGGAGCTCCGGATCCGGATCGGAGCTCTGTTTTTCCCCATAGACTTGCATTGAAAGCTAAAAAAGTATACAACTTTTTTTCTGTTAAAGTTAGAAACCTCAAGTTTGGCACCATGACACCTCATGGAAGTATACACACGCACACCAAGTTTCAAGCCAATCCCACAATCCCCTGATTTTTAGGGAATTTTTGAAAATCGGGCACCCCATTCACACCCCTTTCCATAGCTCCGTCAATTTGCATGTTAGAAAACTCAAACTCAGCACCATGAAAGCTTATCCATGTATCCACATGGACGCCAAGACTCAAGGCAATCCCATCATCCCCTGATTTTTGGCGGGGCTTAACTCACCCCAAATCGTCCCATTCTACAACTATGTCAATTTGCACATTAGAAACCTCAAACTCGGCACCATGATAGCTTATCCATGTGTCCACATGGACGCCAAGTTTCAAGGCAATCCCATCATCCCCTGATTTTTGGGGAATTTATGAAAATTGGGCACCCCATTCACACCCCTTTCGATAGCTCCGTCAATTTGCACGTTAGAAACCTCAAAATCGGCACCATGATAGCTTATCCAGGGATACACATGCACGCCAAGTCTCAAGGCAATCCCATCATCCCCTGATTTTTGGCGGGGCTCTAACCTTTTAACTCACCCCAAATCAAGTCCCATTTTAGAACTACGTCAATTTGCACGTCAGAAACCTCACCTTCGGTACCATGACAGCTAATCCATGTGTCCACATGGACGCCAAGTTTCAAGCCAATCCCCTTATCCCCTGATGTTAGGGGAAGTTTTGAAAATCGGACACTCCAGTATCTCAGGGATTTAAAGTTGCAATGCAGACAGGTCAATGGGGCCAGTTCAAAGGAAATCCCAACATGCCACGAGATAACCCTAAATCTTCTTCCACACTTGAAAAATGGATTTTTGAACTTGATAAAGTCTAAGTGAGCACAGGAAGGACTTCTCCCCTGAGTCAAAGGAAGACACCATCCCTGTGAGGCGGGAAGGGGAGAAGGGAGGGGAGAAGGGAGGGAAGGGAGGCAGCCAGGCAGGCAGCATGCATTGTAGTGCCGCAAGGATGGCTTGAGCACTAACGCATAGCAAACCAACCTGTAAGTGGGCGCAAAGAGGAAGTGAGGCAAAGATGGCTGGTTGTTTCTTTCTAAGCCAGCAGTTAGGCATTGAGGGGCACAGAGGAGGACGACTGGGAGCAAGCGTGCCGGAGGATGCTGGGCACAAACCGCAAAGCCCATCTCCCAGGCACCAGGCGGGCAGAGAGGCAGGCAGAGCAGGCGAGGAGTCAGTCCTGGCAGATGCCCCACCACAGCAGCACCCCGGGGGAGGCAGGCAGGCAGGCAGGCAGGCAGGCAGTGGGCATTTCTGGGGGCACAAGGAAGTGAGGCAAGGATGGCTGATTTCTAAGCCAGCACTGCAGTTAGTCACGCATTGCAAACGCAAACAATCCCAGCGAGTCAGTCACCGAGGAGGAGGACAGGCTAGCAGAGGGGCAGGCAGAGACATGTCATAGATCTAGTATTGGGGAGGAGTCAGTCCCGGCAGATGCCCCACCACAGTAGCACCCTGGGTGGGGGAAAGCAGGCAGGCAGGCAGGCGGGCATGGGTTGGCGGGCCCAGAAAAGCTGGTACCTTGCACAAGTAAGCCATAGATCTGCAGGGGAGTCAGTTCCAGCAGATCCAGCTACCTCACAAGGACAGCTCCCAGGCAGGCGGGCATGGGCAGGCAGGTTATAGCTTATTGACTTTGAGTGTGGCAGATGATGCAGGCAATCAACCACACTTTGGCTTGGAGCACTAATGCTGCTGGATGATCCACCTCTAAGTGTGAAGGTGTTGGATGACCTGGAGAAATCCATCCTCAGCCAGCACCCTCCAAAGGGCAACCAGTGGAGTGCTGGAGTTTTCCGCCTCTTCTCGGTGGCTGTGGCGGTTCTCTGTCCAACCATGGCGTGCAGACAGAGCCTGTGCCCAATACCCCTGGACTGTGCTCCTCCTGGGATGGAGCTCACTACTCAGAAAACTTAAACTGTTCCTATGCACTTCACCCTAAACTTGATAGGTCGACCGGTTGACTGCTGGAGCTTAGCTCTCTCAACAGGGGAAGCCAGTGAGTTGAAGTGACATGTTGCTTCTCAAAGAGGGGTTACAGCGGAAGAGGGGTGGGACGAGACTGGGGAGAGAGGCTCGACCAGCTTCTACTACTAATCCTCACCCACATCCTGGAGGAACACAGCATCCACCGCGAAGTGGCTGTGGTGAAGTCAATGACTGTCATGAGTTGAAGTGAGAGCTCACTTCTCAGAAAACTTAAACTGTCCGTACACAGTAAGTGGCTGTGCTACGGGAGACCGGTGGATTGCTGGAGTCTCGCGCACATTGGGGAAGTCAATGAGTTGAAGTGAGAGGTTGCTTCTCAAAGAGGGGTTACAGCGGAAGAGGGGTGGGACGAGACTGGGGAGAGAGAAGAGAGCATCCACCGTAGTGGCTGTGCATGACTTCACTTCAGGGAAAGGACAACATGAGGAACAGTTAGCTCTTACAATGGAAGACATTGGAAAGGAAGTATCAGAAAAGGAATCCATAGCATCCGAAGAGGATTTCTCATGCAGTCCTGATGGGAAAGAAGCAGAAACAGAAAAAATACATTGTAGGGAAGAGATTGGTTTGGCCTCTGAAAGTTCAAAATCTTGTGCAAGCAAAAGGAAAAGTATAAAGACAAATGCAACAGTAAAACCATGTTATGTACTTTTGGAAAACATCAGCCATGAGAGAAAAGGAAAACAAGAATATTGTTTAATACCTCCAAATACAAAGAAATTGCTACACAAAACCTAAAACAAGAAGACTGCTGTTTTAAAAAAACTGCAAGTTGCCCTAGGACTAGCCCGTTTGATTTTCACAGCCGGAGAGGCTGCCAGCTTGCCAAGCCTCAAGCCAAGCCAAGCCAAGCCAAGCCAAGCCAATCCAGGCTAATCCAAGCCAAATCCCCTGATTTTGGGGGAATTTATGAAAATCGGGCACCCCATTCACACCCCTTTCGATAGCTCCGTCAATTTGCACGTTAGAAACCTCAAACTCGGCACCATGATAGCTTATCCAGGGATACACATGCACGCCAAGACTCAAGGCAATCCCATCATCCCCTGATTTTTGGCGGGGCTCTAACCTTTTAACTCACACCAAATCAAGTCCCATTTTAGAACTACGTCAATTAGCACGTCAGAAACCTCACCTTCGGTACCATGACAGCTAATCCATGTGTCCACATGGATGCCACGTTTCAAGCCAATCCCATCATCCCCTGATTTTTGGGGAATTTTTGAAAACCAGACACCACAGTATCTCAGGGATTTAAAGCTGCAGACAGGGGCCAGTTCAAGGGAAATCCCAACATGCCATGAGATAACCCTAATTCTTCTTCCACACTTGAAAAATGGATTTTGAACTTGATAAAGTCTAATTGAGCGCAGGAAGGCCTTCTCTCCTGGGGAGTGAGTCCCAGCAGATCCAGCTACCTCACAAGGACGGCTCCTAGGGAGGCGAGCATGGGCAGGCAGGCGGGCAGGCGGGCAGGCAGGCGTGGGCCGGTGGGCACAAAGGAGCTGGTACCTTGCACAAGTATGCCATAGATCTCTGGGGGAGTGAATCCCAGCAGATCCAGCTACCTCACAAGGACGGCTCCTAGGCAGGCGGGCATGGGCAGGCAGGCAGGCGGGCAGGCAGGCGGGCAGGCAGGCAGGCGCGCAGGCATCGGCTGGTGGGCACAAAGGAGCTGGTACCTTGTACAAGTATGCCATAGATCTCTGGGGGAGTGAGTCCCAGAAGATCCAGCTACCTCACAAGGACGGCTCCTGGGCAGGCGGTCATGGGCGGGCAGGCAGGCGGGCAGGCAGGCAGGCGGACAGGCGGGCAGGGAGGCAGGTGGGCAGGCAGCTGGGCAGGCATGGGCCAGTGGGCACAAAGGAGCTGCTACCTTGCACAAGTATGCCATAGATCTCTGGGGGAGTGAGTCCCAGCAGAACCAGCTACCTCACAAGGACGGCTCCTAGGCAGGCGGGCATGGGCGGGCAGGCAGGCAGGCGGGCAGGCAGGTGGGCAGGCGGGCAAGCATGGGCCGGTGGGCACAAAGGAGCTGGTACCTTTCACAAGTATGCCATTGATCTCTGGGGGAGTAAGTCCCAGCAGATCCAGCTACCCCACAAGGAAGGCTCCTAGGCAGGCGGGTATGGGCAGGCAGGCAGGCAGGCAGGCAGGCGGGCGGTGTTAGGCCCTCTGAGGAGTTGCTGGGGATGGACTCAGAGGAGGAGGAAACAGAACCTGTGCAGGCAGAGGCTAGTGTCACGGCTGCTGAACTGGTGCCAGCTGGCAGTGGGGCCAACTCAGAGAATGAAGGGGAAGCAGAGCCAAGTACCAGTGTGCCGGTGATTAAACCAGCAGGGAGCTTGGCCAATTCAGAAGACACAGAGGGAGAAACAACAAACTTACCTGCACAGTTGTTTAGACATCATAGGGCGGAAAAGGAGGCCCAGCGCAGATCTCTGCGTATTTATACTAGACGCCAACTCAATAGGGAACACCTGTAGCTGCCAGGGAGGGGTATTTAGAGAGCTGGGAAGCAACAAGAACTTGCCAGAGATTAACTGAGCATCCTGGCGAAAGCTCTTGCTTCCTGTTTCGGCTTGTGTTGACCTTGTATCCTGATTGAACTTTGGACCGGCTTGGAATTCGTGACCTGCTCCTATCCCTGGACCTCTGGATTGCTTTTTGGACTCTCTCTACCTCTCGTAAGCCCTTGACTTTTGGAACTGAACTGGACTTTGCTTATGTTTAAAACGTTTTATATTAAAGAGTGAACTGTGTTATTTCATAGCACAGATAAAGACAAATTGCAGCGTGTGTTGCTGAGTTTGTGGCTGAATTCTTGGAGTTTGTCTGGGCACGCTGCCCACGTCTGTATCTCCGTTCAATTAGCTGGTCTATTGGCAGCTTTCCCGGACAGGCGGGCGGGCAGGCGGACGGACAGGCAGGCAGGCAGGCAGGCAGGCGGGCAGGCATGGGCCGGTGGGCACAAAGGAGCTGGTACCTTGCACAAGTATGCCATAGATCTCTGGGGGAGTGAGTCCCAGCAGATCCAGCTACCTCACAAGGATGGCTCCTAGGTAGGCGGAAATGGGCAGGCAGGCAGGCGGGCAGGCAGGCGGGCGGGCAGGCAGGCAGGCAGGCATGGGCCAGTGGGCACAAAGGAGCTGGTACATTGTACAAGTATGCCATAGATCTCTGGTGAAGTGAGTCCCAGCAGATCCAGCTACCTCACAAGGACAGCTCCCAGGCAGCCGGGCATGGGCAGGCAGGCAGGTAGCCGGGCAAAAAGGAGCTAGTAGTTACTGAAGCAGTCTGTATCTCCGTTCAATTAGCTGGTCTATTGGCAGCTTTCCCGGACAGGCGGGCGGGCAGGCGGACGGACAGGCAGGCAGGCAGGCAGGCAGGCAGGCAGGCATGGGCCAGTGGGCACAAAGGAGCTGGTACATTGTACAAGTATGCCATAGATCTCTGGTGAAGTGAGTCCCAGCAGATCCAGCTACCTCACAAGGACAGCTCCCAGGCAGCCGGGCATGGGCAGGCAGGCAGGTAGCCGGGCAAAAAGGAGCTAGTAGTTACTGAAGCAGTTACTTTGAGTGTGGAAGATTTGTGTGCAGGCTTGGAGCATTAACGTTGCTGCTGGATGCAAAGTGGAAGTGTTGGATGACATGGAAAAACCAAGCCTCAGCCAGAACCTTCCAAAGGGCAATAGATCTCTGGGGGAGTGAGTCCCAGCAGATCCAGCTACCTCACAAGGATGGCTCCTAGGTAGGCGGAAATGGGCAGGCAGGCAGGTGGGCAGGCAGGCGGGCGGGCAGGCAGGCAGGCAGGCATGGGCCAGTGGGCACAAAGGAGCTGGTACCTTGTACAAGTATGCCATAGATCTCTGGGGGAGTGAGTCCCAGCAGATCCAGCTACCTCACAAGGACGGCTCCTAGGCAGGCGGGCATGGGCAGGCAGGCGGGCAGGGCAGGCGGGCAGGCAGGCAGGTAGGCATGGGCTGGTGGGCACAAAGGAGCTGATACCTTGCACAAGTATGCCATAGATCTCTGGGGGAGTGAGTCCCAGCAGATCCAGCTATCTCACAAGGACGGCTCCAGGGCAGGCGGACATGGGCAGGCAGGCAGGCAGGCGGGCAAAAAGGAGCTAGTAGTTATTGAAGCAGTTACTTTGAGTGTGGAAGATTTGTGTGCAGGCTTGGAGCATTAACGTTGCTGCTGGATGCAAAGTGGAAGTGTTGGATGACATGGAAAAACCAATCCTCAGCCAGAACCTTCCAAAGGGCAACCCGTGGACTGCTGGAGTTTTCCTCCTGTTCCCGGTGGCTGGGACGGGTCTCAGCTTCTCAAAGCCATGGCACTGGTGCATATGCACTGCAGCTTCTCCTACGAGAGCTGTCCCACGGACGACCGGTGCATTACTGGAGCTTAGCTTTTTCTCAGAGGGGAAGTCAATGAGTTGAAGTGACAGCTTGATTCTCATAGAGGGGTTACTGTGGAAGAGGAAGAGGGGTGAGATGAGACTGAGGAGAGAGAAGAGAGCATCCACCGTAGTGGCTGTGCTAGTGGCTGTGCTACGGGCGATCGGTGGATTGCTGGAGTTTACCTCCCGCACATAGGGGAAGTCAATGAGTTGAAGTGACAGCTTGCTTCTCAAAATCAGCAGACTGGTCGAGTAGTCCATTTGATCCCTGAGATATCAAAAGGGTGACCCGTGGACTGCTGGATTTTACCTCCCTCAATTGGGGAAGTGAATGAGTTCAAGCGTCAGATTGCTTCAAAGCCATGAACGTTACCGAGGAAGAGGGGTTGGATGAGACTGCAGAGAGAGCCTTGGCCAGCTGCTCCTCCTCATCACCCACATCCTGGAGGACCACCGCCTCCACAGTAGTGGCTGTGCTGAAGTCAATGACTTCCATGAGTTGCAGTGTGAGTTAGCTTCTCAAAGGCGAGGACTCTCCTGTTTCATTTTCGCAGCGAGACAGGCAGCCACAGTCACACACACAACCACACACACAATGACAACTTTTGCACAGAGGCTCATGAGTTGAAGTGACAGGTTGCTTCTCAAAACCATACTTCTGGATCAGGGAGTACCTCTTCCACTCCCAGGGCACTCCAAAGGGTGACCCGTGGACTGCTGGAGTTTACCTCCCTCAATTGTGGAAGTGAATGAATTGAAGTGTCAGCTTGCTTCTCAAAGCCATGAACGTTACCGAGGAAGAGGGCTTGGATGAGACTTCCATGAGTTGCAGTGTCAGTTCGCTTCTCAAAGCCAACACTAACTCATTGTTAGTGCTTTTGCACTAACAGCTTTTGCACACCTACAGCTTTTGCACAGAGGCTCATGATGCCCACCAGGCAGGAAGTATTCTCCTTTAGGGGAAGATTCAGCCTGGCAGTGCCTGCTACGTCTACTGTGGTAGTAAGGAAGAGATAGCCTGAATTTGACTTAGTGAACTGAATTGTAGAAGGACTACAGCCTGCCTGCCTGTATGTAAGACGAAGAAGGCATGACCTTACTGAGAGAGACGAATTGAATGATTCAGAGTTGATGTTGTGAACTGAAACGCAGCCACTAAATAATGAAATAATAATAATAATAATAATAATAATAATAATAATAATAATAAGAAAAAGCCTGACTGCCTGAACTGTAGTCTGCCTGCCAACCGAAGGAGGGGTGGAATTAAAGGGAGGGGAGCCTGCCTGTCATTCTCACGAGGGCTTGAGGGTGGGGTATCCCAGCAGGGGCAGATTGCCCTTCAGAAAGACCAGCTGCTCCACCAAGTCCAGCTCCAAGCGAGAGCGGTGAGGGGTCACTATGTCGTCCGCAATAGAGAAGACCCTCTCACTTGGAACACTGGTGTGTGGGCAGCTGAGTCGATCGCTGGCCACCCGCGCCAGGTCCGGTCAAATCTGGCAGCGGGATGACCAGTAGGCCAGGGGATCCGTGGAGCACTCCTCCATGGGCTCTGCCAGGTAACGCTGCACGGCGGTTGCAGCATCATCCTGACCCTGAACAAGTCGTGGATGGCACACTGTTGCTCCACCATACGCTCCAGCATGAGGTAGGTGGAGTTCCAGCATGTCACCACGTCTTGCACTAGCCTGTGCTGCGGGAGATTCAACTCCTCCTGCTTCTCCTGCAGCAATCGACTGCCCTTGACGCTGTGATGGAAATGCCCTGCCACCTTTCTGCAGCTCTCCAGGAGGTTACGGATACCGGACAGGGGACCGAGGTTGGCCCTGCTGCCCATCCCAAGGCCATCCCTCACCACCAGGTTCAAGACGTGCACGATGCAGCGGATGCCCTCGAATCCGCCGTCGCACACCACCTTCACCATGTTGGCTCCCCCATCCGTGACCATGTAACCGTGGGTGAGCTTCTGCCCAGCTAGCCACCCATCCACCATGCGGTTCATGGCCTCCGTAATCTCTCCTGCCGTGTGGGACTGGTCCATCACTTGCGTATGGAGGAGGGCCCAGCAGTAGCCCTCCTTGCCAGTCCCTCTAGTGCTGGATGCTTCCTGCCCCACGGCTGCCCACCAGTGAGCCGTCAGGGACAGGTAAGCGTGCACTCCGCCCTTGCTGGACCAAATGTCCGAGGTGAAGTGCACCATCCGTGCCTCTGCCTGGCACAGACGACCCAGCACTAACTCCCTGCAGGAACGGTACAGGGAAGGCACCACCCACCTGCTAAGGGTGGGGCGACACGGCAGCTTATAGTATGGCACCACAAGCGCCATCAGCCTCTTGAAGCCTGCGTTGTCGATGAGGCTGAATGGCTGGTCATCCAACACCACCATCTCACCGATGCAGGTGGTGATCTGGGTGGGAGACTGGGGAGAGAGCCTCGGCCTGCTGCTGCTCCTCCTCAGCACCCACATCCTGGAGGACCACCGCCTCCTCCTCCCCCTCCACTGTGCTGAGGCCCTCGTCTAGGAGGTCTGGAGACAGTCTGGAGACAGATCCATCAGTGGGCTCGTGGGCTCAAACGATAATGAAGGAGTTGGGGATACTCCTCCTCCTCCTCTAATGGCACTGCTGCCACCTGCCTCTTGCAAAGGGGCACTTTTCCCATTCCCACCCTCAAAAAGAGAACGCTGGGCACAAGTTGCAGAAGAGAGTGTGTCTTCTGCAACTCAATGGTGATCTGGGATTTTGAACTGTAACAGTGTAACAATGAGTTAAAAATGTTTGTGATTGTGAATGGATGTCTTTTTATGTTAGATTGCCCCTTGTGGATTTTTTTTGAACTTGATCCAAAGTTAATTTCAGCTGTGTCATTGGAATCAATTTGCAAACATAGAAATGTAATTGAGTAAATGTACCTCTCAAAGGATCGCCCTTTAGTGTTGGAATGTGAATTACAGAAAAGTTGGTGTTGTGTTAAAGTGAAAGGAAAAAAAATTGTCAGTTTGTGTTTTCCACCCGGCCCAAGTGAAAGAAATTTGAAGTTTTTGTTTTCCTTCTCCTCCCTAGTGTTTTTTTGCTTCTCCTATGCTTAGCAGCTAGAGATAAGCAGTTTTGTTCAGTGAAAGTTTTTGTTTTAGATTTTGAAGACTTTGTGTATTTTGTCTTTCACAAACCTCAGATAATTAGAAAATGTAGAACCCCATTTTCACGGAAGAAATGTCTTCCATAGCTTTGAAGATTCACTGCCTGAGTTGAAAAGCTCAAGTCCTTGTTGCCAACAGTTTTGCCAAGATGGGAGAAAGAAAAGTATGTTGCTGAAAGTGGGGAGAGAGAGAGAGAGAGAGAGAGAGAGAGAGAGAGAGAGAGAGAGAAGGCTGTGCAGAAGAGATAGTTTGAAAGACTTTTAAAAAGGTTGTTTTGGTTGTTTTGAAAAGAAGTTGATTTGAAGTGAAATTGATTTGAAGAAGAGTAAAGTATGTGAATAGCAGAGGTGAAGAAGATGAGAAGTTGAAACGTAGTGAAAAAGGAAAGTGTTTGAAGGTTAGTGTACGTGGCATGGTTTTTGACCAGAAGGAAAAGGGGGGTGAAGAAGCCCTGCCTTGAAAAAGTTAGTGAATGGACAATCTTGCATCCTCTGCTGATGAAGATTGGAAATACTGAATTGCTATATTTTTGTGTGTGTTTTGAACGTTGTGTTCTGAAAATTGCCCAGTGGCTCCTTTTTTGGGGGGCAGAGATATTCTAACTTTGGCCTAATAGAACTTTTGAAATGCTTTGAGCCCTGAGCCTGAGCCCTAAATGCAACTACAATTGAAGTCTAAAAGCACCCCTGTGTTCTTGCATCAGTATCCTTTGAAATTAGAAGCCAGAAGAAGAATACAGCTATTGCTTTTTAAAAATGGACTTGTGAAATGATTAAAGCAATTAAAAACTCCAGCTTGCATTACTGTGTTTGCCCTACCAGTCTCAAGTGTGCTGTGCTAAAAACGTGGCACAGACCAGTGGAGTACAGTGGAAGAAGCTAACACCTGAACCCTGCCTGCCAGTCCAGATATGAGATCAACCTCCTCGTGGACCCAAGGCTTGCCTCATTGAATCCTGCCACGTTGATACCTGAACTACAAAGAAAAGAAGTTCCAGAGCATGAATGCCTTGAAGTCTTGCAACTTGGCACCAAACCTCGCCCAGACCTATATGATGACCTCGAGTTGTTTACTGATGGATCCAGCTACAATTGTACAACAAGCAGCTGAACTCGTAGTATGCACAGAAGCCCTGATGCTTGTTTCAGGCAAAAGACTATATTTACTGATTCAAAATATCACATGGACAGATTTGGAAAGAAAGAAGATTTGTGACTGCCCATGGAGCAGTGACCCATGGAGAATTAACAGTTGATCTGTTAAAAGCCCTGATGTTGCCAAAAGAATTGGCTAATTTGTCTACAAACAGCTGCCATAATTGGAGCTAGCCCATTTCTCAATATTTGAATCCACCTTATGAAAAAGGAGACTTGGAATTAGCACAATAACTCAAAGTTTTCAAGAACCCAGAAAGATGGGATTTGTTACCCCTGATGTACCAAGAATCATCATGACCTCCCTGTTTAAAGATCAGGTGTTTAATGACTGAAAGACTTTTTGAGAACCATGATCAATAAATGCTCAGTGAATTGTTTTTACTGGCTTCATTTGTAAATGCATCAAAAGAAAAGCCCCTGCAGACATGGACTTGTTATCTTTTTTTAAGAATCCAGATTGACTTTGTTGAAATGTAAAAGTTTTTTTGAACACCTACTTGTTTTTGTTCAGGTTTTCTTGCCTGAAACCATAGAATCAGATCTAGAAAGCTATTTTACTTCTTAGGTAGTGTAGAACATGGCACTTTTGTCCTAAAAATAGGCTGGCATCTCATGAAGATTCCAGTCTGGTAGGCAGATAGAGTTAATAGGACCCTGAAAAGAGACCCTAGCAAAAATTAAATTAGAAATTTCCTTGAAATGGGTGGATGTATTTCCAATTGCATTATTAAAGTCAGAAAAAGGTCTTAAATTGTTTCATTTTGAGCTAATGTTTGGCTTTTCCTCTCAGTTTTTAGTGGGGGAACAAGAAATAAATAAATAGGAATTGGGGAATGTTTTATTCCAAGAATATGTAATTGCCCTGCAGTTTTCTCTTTTCCAGCTCCATCGTTACCTGCACCTTTCCAGAGATTGTCGTTAGAAGAACCCTGCTTGTTCCAGCCTACCTGCTTAAAAGTAGGACCCCAGGATTGAGAAAGCCCTTGCTGCTTTGTACTTGTAAGTGAAATTATTATAGACACATAAATAGACACATTGTTCTAGAATAAAACATTTTCATCAACCTCTGCCTCCTCTGAGTAGCCGGAGCTCAAAGGACACAGGCAAAGCAAAGTTCATCTGCCTTCTGGTGCACCGGAAGCCACCAGCAACATAGGCGAAGAAACCAGCACGGAGCAACCTAGGTACTCAACCCAACATTTAAAAGACACTAAAGTTATCTTACATGTGTGTGAAGATTATGTAGCTGTAATTTTGATAATTGTTACTTTAGTAGTTCTAAGTGTTTCTTTAATTGCCATAGCAAATGTTTTTAAGAAAAGATTTGTGCCTTTTACCACTCATAAGTGACTTGGCTTCGTTCCACAATTGCCAAATGTTCTTTGCAAAAGCTTATCTTCCTTGCAAAAGCTTGTGATCACCACACAAGCCAAAATATAAGATAATTAAAAGTTCAGAATTGTGTACACATATTATGATTCTACCCAAGGACTTTTAGAGCCCTACGTTAGTTGTAAAAGAAAGTTAACAAAGAATCATAGAATAGCAGAGTTGGAAGGGGCCTACAAGACCATCAAGTCCAACCCCCTGCTCAGTGCAGGAATCCACCCTAAAGCATCCCTGAAAGTTAGTTGTCCAGCTGCCTCTTGAATGCCTCTAGTGTAGGAGAGCCCACAACCTCCCTAGGTAACTGATTCCACTGTTGCACTGCTCTAACAGTTAGGAAGTTTTTCCTGATGTCCAGCCGGAATCTGGCTTCTTTTAACTTGAGCCCGTTATTCCGTGTCTTGCATTCTGAGAAGAGATCCTGGCCCTCCTCTGTGTGACAACCTTTTAAGTATTTGAAGAGTGCTATCATGTCTCCCCTCAATCTTCTCTTCTCCAGGCTAAACATGCCCAGTTCTTTCAGTCTCTCTTCATAGGGCTTTGTTTCTAGACCTCTGATCATCCTGGTTGCCCTTTTCTGAACACGCTCCAGCTTGTTTGCGTCCTTCTTGAATTGTGGAGCCCAGAACTGGACGCAGTACTCTAGGTGAGGCCTAACCAGGGCCAAATAGAGAGGAACCAGTACCTCACGTGATTTGGAAGCTATACTTCTCTTAATGCAGCCCAAAATAGCATTTGCCTTTCTTGCAACCATATTGCGCTATTGGCTCATATTCAGCTTGTGATCTACAACAATTCTCGTTTGTAGTATTGCTGAGCCAAGTGTCCCCCATCTTGTAACTGTGCATTTAGTTTCTATTCCCTAAATGTAGAACTTGGCATTTATTCCTATTAAGTTTCATTCTGTTGTTTTCAGCCCAGCACTCCAGCCTCTCAAGATCACTTTGAAGTTTGTTTCTGTCTTCCAGAGTATTAGCTATCCTACCCAATTTTGTGTCATCTGCAAATTTGATCAGCGTTCCCTACACCTCCTGACAAATCCATGTTGGCTTCTAGTAATCACTGCATTGATTTCAAGGTGTTTACAGATTGACTTCTTTATAATCTGCTCCAGAATTTTCCCAGACTGACTGGTCTGTAGTTCCCATGTTCCCAGGTTCCTTTTTGTTTTTTTGAAGATAAGGACAACGTTAGCCCTCCTCCAGTCGTCCGGCACCTCACCCATCTTCCATGATTTTGCAAAGATAATAGACAAGGGTTCTGAGAGTTCTTCTGCTAGCTCCTTCATTACTCTTAGATACAGTTCATCGGGCCCTAGAGATTTAAACTCATTCAGGGAAATTAGGTGTTCTTTGACCATTTCTTTATCAATCTCAAACTGCAATCCTGCCTTCTCAACTTCTGCTTCACTTTTTCCAGGAAGGAGTCATAGACCCGCTTTTAAGAGAAGACCGAGGCAAAGTAGGAATTAAGCACTTCAGCCTTTCCTTTGTTGTCTGTTATCAATTTGCCTTCCTCATTAAGCAGTTGAACCACCCACTGATGAGCTATTTAGATGGCTCACCAGTTATCCAATATGGAGTAGTTAAAAGAGGGATTTCTTGCATTGTATTTTGTTCCATTGTAATGATTTTTGTTTATCCTTGCTTTTTGCCTTCCCTGTATTTTGTCTTTTGTGAAAAGTCTTGCAAAGTCTGTAATCCACCAGCAAATGTATTTGTATTGTGAAGCCTTAGCCACAGATGATCTAAAAGAAGCTAGCAAGCTTAAGTTTTGAATTGCTTTAAAGGGGGGAAATTGTTAGCAGAACCACCTCCATTTTTAACAGGAAACTGTAAAATCTCCATTGCACACCAAGCAAAATGTCATAATGCCCTGTATGAGAATGTCTCCTTGTGTGCGTCCTTGCATCCTTGATTACTAATATAAACAAGAGTCCTGGCTCCAGCTGTCTGTGTCGAAGTTAACTCTCTGTAACTTACTGTCAGGCCAAAGGTATTGTTTACAGGACTGTTTAGCATAATTAGCTATGCCTCAGTGTTATGTTCTGATTGGTTAATGCTGCTACTGGGCCCTGCCCCTTGAAAGCTTTAATACTGTACCATATTCCCTATGTTTTTTGTCTGATTGCTCCCTTTGAAGAGACCAGGCCTTGATTACTAATCAATAAAGCGCTTTTGAACCCTCTGTCGCTGGAATGGTGGAGTCGTGCTTAAGGGCTGTTTGGATCTCGTCCTTGGGTGAAAAGAACATTGATCTAACAAATGGTGCCTGACTCGGATCTACCCCAAGACGGATTCATGCCTGCCAGTGGAGCCTAGATTGAGAAGCGATCGCCAAGAGAGATTTCTCTTGCCTCAAGTAGGTTAACATGCACTGTGCAGACATGGAGACCGAATTGACGGGACCATTCGAGCCAAGGTTACAAAATCGACTCCACCCGACAGATGGAAGGGAACAGGCAACAACAATTTGCAATCAGACGTGATTAGAAAGGGCGAAGACGGGAGACGGCTATTTGGTGAGTGAAACCTTTAATCCCATGGACCCTGACGGGAAATGGAGGGAGTGGGTGTTCACAATTGACCTCAGAAATGGGAAGCTTATAGTTCGTATTGGAAAAGAGTCCCCGAGCCCTTTGGTTAAAGTTGTTGTCTTTGGAAAAGCTGGTTCTGCTAACATCTCCACTGTGCTGAGGCCCTCGTCTAGGAGGTCTGGAGACAGATCCATCAGTGGGCTCGTGGGCTCAAACGATAATGAAGGAGTTGGGGATACTCCTCCTCCTCCTCTAATGGCACTGCTGCCACCTGCCTCTTGCAAAGGGGCACTTTTCCCATTCCCACCCTCAAAAAGAGAACGCTGGGCACAAGTTGCAGAAGAGAGTGATGTGTCTGCCTGCTGCTTCTCCTGCTTCTGTTGCGGAGCAGCCAGCAAAGGAGTTGCCCGATTGATTTTCACAGCAGGAGAGGCAGCCTGCTTACTGGTGCCAGCCTGAGCCTTGCCTTGACCACTGCTTTCAGCACGCCCCGCCACAGACATGCGCCTGCTCCCTCTTCTCATGATGATATTATACTTATACTAATAATAATATGTATAAGAATATACTACTACTAATAATATGTATAAGAATATAATATTAATACTAATAATAATATTTATAAGAATATACTAATACTAATAATAATATGTATAAGAACATAATAATATGTATAAGAATATTACTATATGTAGGGAAATGGGACAAGAAGTGTGTGTATGCTTTGCCCAAACAGGATTTGAAATGCTCAATCTGTGGCTGTTGCACTTCACAAACAGTGCACACAGCACACTCACACAATAACACAGTCACACACACAGTCCAAGTAACAGAGAGAAGAAATAGAGAATATTTTTTTTGGGGTTTTTTGTATTTTTTTGTATATAGAAGGAAGAAGGAAGATGAAACACAGTCAGGCTTTAAAGAGAGGGAAGGGGGGGGGAACAACCAACCAACCAACTAAACAAACACTCCAAAATTTAAAAATAAATTTTATATTAAATCAAAGTAAGGGAAAAACACAGAGCAAACAAAGCTAAAAGTCAAAAAGTAGCAAACACACACACACACACACGCCAAGCTAAATCCTAAATCTATCTCCAAACACAGCAGCAGCACCTAACTAGCTCCTCTCCCCACGAACGCCAAAACCCACAAGACGCTAAGAGCTCAAAGCTCTGAGGGTGCCTCTGCCTTTGTCCCCCCTCGAACGCTGGGATTGGAGGATGCTTCATGAGGTGATCAATTCTCATCAGGATTGGGAGTTGAATGTGCCTGTCATTGCTTCAAAAAACAAAAAACACCAGTTTACCCGCTGTCCCTGTTTGTTTACCCGATTTTAAAAAAAAATTATAGCAAGCGAACTGCAACACGCAGAGAGCTGAGAGTAGGCTCAAAATGACCCCCATCCACGACTCTCTAAGCACAAGAATTTTCAGAAAAATAGCTTCAAAAACAACACAGTTATCCCCTATTCTTTTCCGCAATGCAATCCTATGGGCGAAATTATTATTATTATTATTATTATTATTATTATTATTATTATTAATAATAATTTATTTATATAGCACCATCAATGTACATGGTGCTGTACAGAGTAACACAGTAAATAGCAAGACCCTGCCGCATAGGCTTACATTCTAATATGTTTCAAAATGGCGATCGGAGCGCTCCGCGGAAAGAGGATCACTCCGAAAATGGTTGCTTCTCTTCGCCTTGCTCCTAGGGGTCCGCGGTCCACTTCTACTCCACCTCTGGGCAATGCGGAGCAGGCCAATTCGCTTCTGATTCTCCGCTTCTAATCGGAGCGGAGCACATGCCTATTAAATAGCCCATAAGCATATCAAGAATCTTAAAGTCATGAGTATACAGGGATGGGAGAATCAGTGATTTTTCAAGCTTGCCCAAATTCTCTGAAAAACACGTTGAAGCTCAGAAAACATGGGAAAGTGGACATTTCTGTGCATATGTTTTAAAAGTGCACCCCCCATTGACTAAGTGTGAATTTAAAACAACACTTTTTTTCCTAACACAGTTGCAAATATGGGAATTTGTAAAGATTGAGTGCTCCTGTTTGCATGAATAGGACATGTTCACATGACTTGCGAAGAGAAGCAAAATTCTAGTACATCCCTATGAGTATATATTTCAAAATAAAAGAAGCAACTTTTTCTCCCTCTAGTGGCCTATTTGGTGCACATGCTGTTTTAAGTATATGATTGCCCTGGCGAATCTCAAGAACTAGCAAAATCAATGAAATTTAATAGTACAGTAATAGAGCATTCTTCTCCAATCAACACTAATACATAAAATACACAAGATGGGTGGGTAAAAATGTGTGGAATTTTTTTAAAAAAAATATCTGCCCAGCAAAGAAGTTGTGTGAGTGCATGGGAACTGATAGAGATGATTTTGAAGATAATGTAAATCCTCATCGAAGACACGGGCATTTTTTGTTTCCTACCATCCTTTTGGGTGTTTAGCTCTAGACAGGAATTGGTTTAGTGTAGATGATGATTGTAATTAGAAGAAATCCCAATTTTACTTAAATTCCATAATAGAAGCCTGGGGCTTTTCACATATAAGCACAGGCTGTGGCTATAATTCTGAATTTGTTAATGACTCCTTTTCTGCCATTTTTTCTTTAAAAAGCAGACCCATTGAAGCTTTCCATTGTTAATGTGCCACTAAAGCTTATAAAGTGTGCAAAATTTTGCACCTTAGGCATTTCTTTAGAAATGAGCATATTATTCTGATTTAATGACTCTGAGTGAATTAATTGGATGGATTAATTGTGCAGACTAGAGTGAAAGACTGAAGACATGTAATTAATCTATTTTAAAACAAGGGGCAACAGTAGCATTGTTACTATTTCTCCCTTGTTCATTTTACCACGCAAAACTACGGAACCCCATAAATGCGTAGAATCAAGCACCCCAAATCAGAACCTTCCATCGCTTTTCAAAGGGAGCAAGTAAATCTTCAAATCTGTATCATTTTAATAGAATGCACATATAGATTGCACATCCTTCATTAAGAAGAACAAGGCAAGCCACTGACGGCTGGGGTGCTTCCAGATTGGGTATATATTGTACAATTGCACTGCCTCATTCCCTTAGTTTTGAGTCAGAATAATTCCTACAGCAATCCAATAATTCAGCTTATATTTATTTATTTATATCTCACCTTTTGCCCAATGCTGGGCCGCAAGACAGCATTAATCCAATAATTCCATTTTCTACCATTTACACTAGGGGTGTGCACGGACCCCCCCGATCCGCTTCTCTTCCAGATCTGCAATTTGCGGATCGGGCCGCTTCAATTGCCCCGCTTCACCTATAGTTCGCTTTGCTCCGCTGCGGAGCTCCGGATCTGGATCGGAGCTCTGCTTTTCCCCCCATAGGCTTGCATTGAAATCCAAAAAAGTATACAACTTTTTTTCTGTTAAAGTTAGAAACCTCAAGCTTGGCACCATGACACCTCATGCATGTATACACACGCATGCCAAGACTCAATCCAATCCAAGCATCCCCTGATTTTTGAGGAATTTTTGAAAATTGGACACCCCATTTTCAGACATGGACTGTTCTCCGACAATTTGACAGATAAAAAAAATTGAAGTGGGCACCCTCACAGATGCCATCTACATCCACAATCATGCCAAGTTTCAAGCAAATCACATCATCCCCTGATTTTTGGCGGGGCTTTAACCTCTAACGCACCACCCATAACCCCAATTCACACCCCTTTCGATATCTCTGTCAATTTTCACGTTAGAAACCTCAAACTTGGCACCATGATAGATTATCCATGGATACACATGCATGCCAAGACTCAAGCCAATCCCATCACCCCCTGATTTTTGGGGAACTTATGAAAATCGGACATCCCATTTTCAGACATGGACTGTTCTCTGACATTTTGACAGATAAAAAAAATGGAAGTGGGCACCCTCACAGATGCCATCTAGATCCACATTCATGCCAAGTTTCAAGCAAATCCCACCATCACCTGATTTTTGGCGGGGCTTAAACCTTTTAACTCACCCCAAATCAAGTCCCATGCTAGAACTACATCAATTTTCATGTTAGAAACCTCAAGTTCGGCACCATGACACCTCATGGACGTATATACACGCATGCCAAGACTCAAGCCAATCCAAGCCTCTCCTGATTTTTGGGGAATTTTTGAAAATCGGACACCCCAGTATCTCAGGGATTTAAAGCTGCAGACAGGGGCCATTCAAAGGAAATCCCAACATGCCATGAATTGGGGAGTAGATAAACCTATATGAATCTTCTTCCACACTTGAAAAATTGATTTGGAGCTTCCAAAAGTCTAAATGAGCGCAGGAAGGACTTCTCCCCTGAGTCAAAGCAAGACACACACAAACCATCCCTGCGAGGTGGGCAGGGGAGGAGGGAGGGAAGGCAGGCAGGCAGCAGACACTTCTAGGGGCACAAGGAAGTGAGCCAAGGATAGTTTCAAAGCCAGTAGTGCAAACCATCCCTGTGAGGTGGGAGCAGCACAGAGAGATGCCTTTTCTTTTGCATCCCATAACTACTAGGAGGCTAGGAGGATAAGAGTAAAGCTTTGTGATCCTTGCTTCAGAGTTGATTGACTTCACTGTGATCACAGCCATTATTAAACAACAACAACAACAATCGTAACGTTAATAATAGCAGTACTAATTAATATTAATAGCAACAATAATAACAACAACAACAATAAGGAGTTGAACCACAATGAAAGCCTTCCTGACTTCACTGAAGAGGAAAAGCCAGGAGAGCTTGGGCTATGGGGTGTAAATATAAAATGGAATAAATAAATAAATAAACAAAGGAGGGGTGGAATTAAAAGCAGCAGTGTTGCTGAATAAACAACAAGAAGATTTTTTTTAAAAAGGCTATATCTGTCTTTTACCAGTAAGAGGGAAGTGGACGTGCCCAGGGGGAGGGGGAATTATTTATGCCAGTTTGACTGGCCCTGTCTAGGGACCAGTCTTTAAGAAGCGACCTGCCACTTCAACTCATGACAGGCATTAGTTTCAGTCTCTTTTCACTGGGTTACACTTTGGAGGGCTCTGTTGACCCTCCAAGGACAGGAGTGTGTGCACTGGGCACGTCCACATGCCCTAGGGGACCTCATCCCCTTGCACCACATCTATTCAGTTGTTCACCAAGGTTAGGGGGGGTAGCAGTGCTGTGTTTCCTATCTGTTATTTATTTGCTTAGTATATGATTTCAGGTTGTGTTTGTGCATTTGGTGGGGCTACTGTTTTAAAAAACACTGGGAAAAGTCCGTTCACAGACTAAGAAAGAGAAGTTTCCCAGGATCCCAAGTCCCATTTTGCCTATCCCCTCCTCCAACTTTGGGATCATGTGATCATGAATCTGCCTCTCAGCACTTCAAAAAGGTACCTCTCCCACTTTTTTTTACCCGATTTTTCCAAAAATTATAGCAAGTGAACAGCACCACGCAGAGAGCTGAGAGTAGGCTCAAAATGACCCCAGCCACGACTCTCTAAGCACAAGAAGTTTCAGAAAGATAGCTTAAAAAACAACAGTTATCCCCTTTTCTTTTCCGCAATGCAATCCTATAGGCGAAATTTTTCAAAATGGCGATCGGAGCGCTCGACGAAAATAGAAGCGCTTCTCCTATGGGCACTTCTCTTCGCCTTGCTTCTAAGGGTCTGCGGTCCACTTCTACTCCGCCTCTGGGCAAGGCAGAGCAGGCCAATTCGCTTCTGATTCTCTGATTCTAATCGGAGCGGAGCACACCTCTAATTTACACATATTATATTTTCATGAAGAAACTACTCTTTTGTAAGACTCTGAATAGCCTGCATTTAAAAGTGCCAGATGACGCACAGGGGATCCCAGGGTCAGCCCGGGCTAAACCCTCCCTTGTCCCATGATAACCGGCACCGGTTGTAGCCCGGTATTTCTGCAGCACTGGGCTGAGCCCGGGGCTGCAGAAGGTCTAACCAGTTCAGCGGCTTTTCCCGACTACGCAGCTTAATCACAAGTAGCCGGGAGAAACTGCACACTGGAGCGCTGTGCCCATCAGGCCAGGTGGGGTGGGGTTGGGAAATAACAGAGGGGGGAGAGATGGGGGCCAGGCGGGGGGAAATCGCAGGCGGGGGGGGGAGAGATGTACACACTCCCCTGGCTGTTGTATTTTCAGTGCACAGTTATACTTCAGACCCAGCCTTTTCTTCTTACTTTTAACCAATTGGCCATTTCAAGTCAAACAATTCTATTAAGAAGAATTCTAGTACTATTAAATGGGTAGTGCACAAAAAGCTTGTCAAGAAGTAAGTAAGTGTGTGTGGTTAACTGGTGGTCCAATAGAGAACTTCAACTATCTGTTCAGGAATGTGGGAAAGAAAGGCTAGTTATAGGGTTAAAGGCCAAAGATTTATTTGTTTTATATTCTTATTTATATTGGGTGGTTTTGTGTAATTTTAACTTTTTTGTATGCTGCTTTGAGGGCCTTTACCCCCAAAGCGGCATTTAAATAAAACAGTAAGAAGTCATGGTGGTAAAGGTTGCCTGGTTTTTTGTTTGTTTGTCTGTGAGCTGGTGCTCTAAGAAATTTGGTCAAAGTCTTACCTCACACTCCTTTACTGAAATTAGACAAGTCAAAACTTACTGTGCTTGCCCAGGGGGCGGGTGGGGTGGGGGCACCTGATAAGAATGGGTAAAGAAATGCATTATGAATGGTGTTTAAATGAGTGTTTACTTCCGTAAGACTCAGAGACACCCAGCAGATGTTTGTGTGGATATATACAGGCTGGCAATTTGGCAGCAGGCCATGGAAAATCATTGTGAGCAGAAGCTGTAAGATTTATGGAAGAGCTAATAAATATCAAGCATCTGTGAAGAGTCAAACAGACCTTCTTGAGGATCCATAAGGTTGAGTCAAGAGACTTTATACTGTTAGTTTTACCCTACCCTGTGCCTGTTTGCCTTCTCTTCCCCTCCTTATTTACTACAACTTTATTAGATTGTAAGCCTATGCGGCAGAGTCTTGCTATTTACTGTTTTACTCTGTACAGCACCATGTACATTGATGGTGCTATATAAATAAATAAATAAATAAATAAATAATTATAATAATAATTCCCTTTTTCTTTTCGGATTTCCTTCAGGAGTTGACCATGTTCTTAATAAAGTGAATCAAGAGTCCCCCAACCTTTTTTTGGGCTTGATGGGTACATTTGGCATTTTGAGAGACTGTCATGGGTATAAAATGCCTCCCTGCAACAAAGGGAGTAGCTCTTATCCCCTACCCCACCATGCCAAAGATATTTTTCCTGTGTTTGTGAGGAATCAGTAATCAGATAGGGATTCCTTTACCACACCAATGGGCAAGCAAGCTGTACTCTGAAAACAAAAAATAATACATATAGGAAGTGAAAGGAAGGCCAGGCTACAAAAGAAGAGTACAGACAGGTGGCACAGAAATGCTGAAATGGCATCAGGAAGGCTAAAGTTGAGAATGAGCTGAGGTTAGTGAGGGATGCTAAAAGAAATAAAATATATTAATTGATATTAATATTCAATTATTATTATTATTTTTAAAAAAGCAGCTGCCAGTTTAAGACCAGAGTGAAGGTAGTTTCGTGGTGACAAAACCAACCAGCACTTTCAGTGATTTTTGTTTTGTTTTTTTTAGATTTTTTAAAATATTTTTATTTTTCCAACACTTAAACATATAACATTGCAATTAAAACAACAACAACAACAACATTACTACATAAATGTTGAGTACATTAATATTATATTTTCACTTTAACTAATTAACATAATCATACCTAACATAAAAGTGCACCCCCCTGTTTCTTACTCCTGTTTCCAAAATCTCATACTTTCTTCTGTTGGTGGTTTCCCACTTCCCTTAGAAAACACAAATATTAGGAACTGTTTCCAAATTCCTTCAAAATCATTCGTTTTTGCTATACCTCTTCTCACATTGATATTACATGTCAGTTTATCATTAATAGCTATATCCCATACTTCTTTATACCATTCTTCAATACAATAATCACCTTGTATTTTCCAGTTCCTAGCTACAATCAACCTTGCCAAAGTCAGCAAATTCATTATCATTTCCTTAGTTTCTTTTTTACATTTTAAATCTTCAAATAGTGACAGTAACGCAAGTCTTGGTGTTCATTCTATCTTCATTCCCACAATTTCTTCAATCTCCAGAAACACCATCTTCCACAATTTTTGTACATATTTGCATTCCCACCACATATGTAAATACGTTCCTTTTCCCCCACATCCTCTCCAACAATTTGCTGAGTGCTGATTATTTATCTTATTTAATCTAACCGGGGTTAGGTACCACCTCCATATAATTTTGTAATAATTCTCTTTTATTCTCACTGACATATTTCTCAACGCTCTTTGTCTCCATATTCCTTCCCAACTCTGTTGTCCTATTTGTACATTCAAATCCGTCTCCCAAACCATTTTCCCTGAACTATCTACCATCCCTTTCTCCAACAATATTTTATATATTTCACTCATTAACCCTTTTGTCACTATTCTTTTTCCCTTGTCCTTTTCTTTTTTTACTATTAATTCCTCAAACTTCGACAATTCTCTACAATCTCCATTTTCTCTTACCCAACTTTTAGTCCACTGTTCTAATTGCCAATAATTTAACCAAGTTAATTTTATATCTTTTAGAACCTCTTCCAACTTCTCTCTTGTGTTCATCCCTCTTAACCAATCCCTTAGTTTCATTTTATTTTTCACTATTAAAACTTTACTTAATCTACTTTTTAAATCCTCCGGGAAATTCTTTAACATTATTACCGGTGATAAAGGGGAGCTGCTAAAAAGCAACTCCTTTTTATATTTTCTCCAAATTTCCCAATGGAATTTCTAAAGCGGATTACCTATATTTTCAGCCCATTTTTTACCTCCTTCCCTAAAAAATACATTTTCCAAATTCATCTCTATGTTGCTTGTAAGTTTATCTTCCATCCAATCTAAATCTCCTACTCCTATAATTGCTTCTACAATATGTCTTAACCTATTGGCTACATAATACAAGTTAATATTTGGGAGACCCAATCCTCCCTTTTTTTGGCTCAAATACCATTTATTCTTATTTATCCTCGCTTTCTTATCCCCATTACAATAATTATTTATAATATTCTGCCAACTTTTTAGCTCTGAGATTTTTATTGGTAGCATCCTAAAAACAAAATTAATCTTTGCTAAAATCTTCATTTTTACTAATGCTATTTTTCCAAACCACGATAAATTCAATCTTTTATATTTTTCTATTTTTACTAAAATCTCTTTTTTCAAACTATTTAGATTCTCCTTCTCTAAATTCTCTAAATTTTTTGTAATTCTAATTCCTAAATATTTAATCTGTTCTTTAACTCTCATTTCTGTTCCTTTTCCTTCCCAGTCCTTCTCTTCCTTTTTTGTATAATTAAACAACATAATCTCTGATTTTGACCAATTTATTCTTAACCCAGTAATTTCCTCAAACTCTCTCAATTGCTTTTTAACTCTTTCCATCTTTCTTATTGGATTTTTGAAAGTTAACAGAGTATCATCCACAAACATATTAAATTTTATTTTTTTAATACTACCTATCCCTTCTATCTCCCCATCATCTCTTATAGCATTTGCCAATAATTCCATAACCATTACAAACAGGACAAGCAAGAGTGGGCATCCTTGTCTTGTCCCTCTGGTCAGTCGTATCTTCTCCGTAACTCCATCATTCACTACCACTATGGCTGTATTTTGAGAGTTTAGCTGTTCTATTATAGCTTTAAATTTATTTCCAAATCCCATTTTGTTTAAAACCATCTTTAAAGCTTGCCAGCTCACACAATCGAAAGCCTTAAAAATATCTAGCGCCAAAGTTCCCGCTTTAGTCTTTGACTTTTTTATCACCTGCATCACATTCAAAACTCTTCCAACTAAGTTATGCATTTGTCTGCCTACTACAAATCCACATTGATCTTCTCCTATGTATTTAGCTATGAATTTATTTAGTCGTTTTGCCAAAATAGTTGAAATTTTTTTAGCATCCTGATTTATTAATGAAATAGGTCTATATGAATCTGGGACAGTCAAATCCTTATCTGGCTTTGGAATTAAAATTATCAACGAATGTTCCCATGATTCTGGGATTCTCTCTCCCTCCAGTATAGCATTATATAACTTTACTAATTTTGGTACTAAAAACGCTTTAAAAACTTTGTAATATTCTGATCCTAAACCATCTACCCCTGGTGATTTACCCACTTTCAAGTTTTCTATAACCTCTTCAATTTCACTTTGAGCTATAGTCTTTTCCATTAACTCTTTATGATCTATTTCCAATTCCCTCTTTATATACTTTCCTATATACTAGGCATGTGCTCCGCTCTGATTAGAAGCACAGAAGCAGGAGCGAATTGGCCTGCTCCGCCTTGCCCAGAGGCGGAGTAGAAGCGGACTGCAGACCCCTAGAAGCAAGGCGAAGAGAAGCGACCATTTTCGGAGCGCTCCGGTTTCCGCGGTCCGCTTCTATCGCCATCTTGAAACATTTCGCCCATAGGATTGCATTGCGGAAAAGAATCGCGGACAACTGGGCTGTTTTTGATGCTATCTTTCTGAAAATTCTTGTGCTTAGAGACTCGTGGATTGGGGTCATTTTCAGACTACTCTGAGCTCTCTGCGTGGTGCGGTTCACGTGCTATATTTTTTTAAAAATCGGGTCAACAAACAGGGACAGCGCGGTAAACCGGCGGTTTGGGGTTTTTTTTTTGTTTTGTTTTTTGAAGCGATGACAGGCACATTCAACTCCCAATCCTGATGAGAATTGATCACCTCATGAAGCATCCTCCAATCCCAGCATTGGAGGGAGGACTAAGGCAGAGCCACCCTGAGACCTTTCTGCTTTGTGTCTCTTTGTGGGTTGGCGTTCGTGGAGAGAGGAGTTAGTTATAGGTACTGCTGCTGTGTTTGGACTTTGGAGATAGATTAGGATTTAGTTTGGCGCATGTGTGTGTGTTTGTTTGCTTCTTTCTGACTTTTAGCTTAGTTTGCTCTGTGTTTTTCCCTTACTTTGATTTAATATCAAAGCTTCAGCTGACTGTGTTTGTTTGCCCCACCCATCTGTGCAGGTATTTTAGACTGGAGAGCTCTGGAGGCGCGAGCCTGCGGCACGAGCCGAAGTGCGAGAGCAAAAGGGCTCTCGGCCTGAGCCTCTCCGCCGTGGGCGGGAAGCTAGTCATCTTGCTTTGGGAGAAGAATTGGAGAGTGTTATGCCCACCCTCTCCACTGAAAGACCCAAGGCAGCCTGCAGCCCAGCTGGGCACAATGTGAAGAAGGGAACATCTGCACCTTCTGGGGAGAGGAGAGCTGCCTGCCTGCCTGCCTGCCTGCCTGTTGTTGTTGTTGCTCTTTTCTGGGGTTTCTGAAAATATGTGCCTGGGAGGGAGGATACAGAGCTTGGAGGGGGGATCAGAGGGGCCCCCAATTAGTGTAGTGACGGGTAGGGGGAGATATGGTGTTGTGAGGAGGATGTGCCAGGTAAGGGGAACGCGGCCCAGACAATTAATGGCTGTGCCATGTTCCGGTCCTCCTTGCACCCGCAGGTCTGTTGGTTGCTCTATCAGCCAGCCCTCGGGCCTCCAGATGCTGCTTTTAAATGCCAGATCGGTGCATAATAAGATCTCCCTCATCCACGACTTAATTGTGGATGAGGCAGCCGATCTGGCATGTATAACCGAGACCTGGGTGGGTGAGCAGGGAGGAGTCCGTCTCTCCCAGTTATGCCCACCGGGGTACCTGGTTCAGCATCAGGGTAGACCTGAGGGCCGGGGAGGGGGGGTTGCTGTGGTCTATAGGAATTCTATCTCCCTCTGCAGGCTCCCTGTCCATGTGACTACTGGTCTGGAGTGTTTGCACCTTGTGTTGGGTCAGCGGGACAGATTAGGGATTCTGTTGGTGTACCGCCCACCCTGCTGCTCAACGGACTCCCTAGGTGAGCTGACGGAGGTGGTCTCGGCTGCAATGCTGAGATCCCCCAGACTGTTGGTTCTGGGGGATGTCAACATTCATGCCGAGGGTGCCTTATCCGGGGCGGCTCAGGATTTCATGGTCTCCATGACAACCATGGGACTGTCCCAACATGTCATCGGCCCAAGACATGTAGCGGGGCACACTCTTGACCTGGTTTTCACAACTGGACATGGAGATGGTGATCTGGAAGTGGGGGACCTTACATCCCTCCCTTTGTCATGGTCGGATCACTGCTTGCTGAGGTTTAGACTTACAGCAGCTTTTCCCCTCTGCAATGGTGGGGGACCTATTAAGATGGTCCGCCCCCGGAGACTAATGGATCCGGATGGTTTCCAAAGGGCTTTGGGGAGTTTTCCGGCTGATAGGGCTGGCTCTCCTGTCGAAACCCCGGTTGATCTGTGGAATGCAGAAATGACCCGGGCAGTTGACAGGATTGCTCCCGAGCGCCCTCTCCTGAGTAGAGCTCGTACGGCTCCGTGGTATACCCCAGAGCTGAGAGCGATGAAACAAAATAGGAGAAGGCTTGAGGGCAGGTGGAGACGAACTCCTAGTGGATGCAATCAAATATTGGTAAGTGCCTATAGTAAGGCATATTCAGGGGCACTGAGGGCAGCAAAAAAACAATACTTTGCTGCCACTATTAAATCTTCAATTTGCCGCCCAGCGGAGCTTTTTAGAGTTGTCCGGGGGCTATTACGTGCTGGCCCCAAGGACATGGTAGAATCATCTGAGGCCCGCTGTAATGAATTTGCTAGGCACTTCCAGAATAAAATCTTTTGCATCCGCCAGGACTTAGACTCCAGTGTTATAGCAGGTGAATCTAGTGAGGTGTCCAGAGTACAGTCTTGTCCTGTAATCTTGGATGAGTTTCAGTTGGTACAGCTCGAGGATGTGGACAAGGTGCTTGGACAGGTCTGCGCAACCACCTCTGTACTGGATCCTTGCCCCTCTTGGCTAATAAAAGCTAGTAGGGATGGAACAGCCGGCTGGGCCAAGGAGGTGATTAATGCCTCTCTACGAGAGGGAGTGGTCCCAGACCGTCTGAAAGAGGCGGTAGTGAGACCACTCCTGAAGAAAACTTCCTTGGACCCGGAAAATCTTAGTAACTACAGGCCGGTAGCAAATGTTCCATTCCTGGGCAAGGTCCTTGAGCGGGTGGTGGCGGGCCAGCTCCAGACACTCTTGGATGAGACTGATTATCTGGATCCATTTCAGTCGGGTTTCAGGCCCGGCTTTGGCACGGAAACAGCCTTGGTCGCCCTGTATGATGACCTATGTCGGGAGAAGGACAGGGGGAGTGTGACTTTGTTGATTCTCCTTGATCTCTCAGCGGCTTTCGATACCATCGACCATGGTATCCTTCTGGAACGTCTGGCTGAGTTGGGAGTGGGGGGCACTGCATTGCAGTGGTTCCACTCCTACTTAGCAGGACGGCTCCAGAAGGTGGTGCTTAGGGGACATTGCTCGGCCCCGTGGACTCTTCAGTATGGAGTTCCGCAGGGATCGGTCTTGTCCCCCATGCTGTTTAACATGTACATGAAACCGTTGGGTGCGGTCATCCGGAGTTTTGGAGTGCGCTGTCATCAGTACGCTGACGACACGCAGCTCTACTGCTCCTTTTCATCCTCATCAGGTGTGGCTGTGGATGTGCTGAACCGGTGCTTGGCTGCGACAATGGACTGGATGAGGGTTAATAAACTGAAGCTCAATCCAGACAAGACTGAGATGCTGCTGGTGGGTGGTTCCTCTGATCGGATGGGGGGTGTTCAACCGGTTCTGGATGGGGTTGCACTCCCCCTGAAGGAGCAGGTTCGTAGCTTGGGGGTTCTCCTAGAACCATCTTTGTCACTTGAGGCTCAGGTGGCCTCGGTGGCACGGAGTGCTTTCTACCAACTTCGGTTGGTGGCCCAGCTACGCCCCTATCTGGACAGGGATAACCTAGCTTCAGTTGTCCATACTCTGGTAACTTCCAAATTAGATTACTGCAATGCCCTCTACATGGGGCAGCCTTTGAAGACGGTCCGGAAGCTGCAGCTTGTGCAAAATGCGGCGGCCAGATTGATAGCAGGAACAGGGAGGTTTGAGCATGTAACACCGATTCTGGCCCGCTTGCATTGGCTGCCTATATGTTTCCGAGCCCAATTCAAGGTGCTGGTCTTAACCTATAAAGCCCTACATGGCTTGGGACCACAATACCTGATGGAACGCCTCTCCCGACATGAACCTACCCATACACTGCGCTCAACATCTAAGGTCCTCCTCTGAGTGCCTACTCCAAGGGAAGCTCGGAGGATGGCAACAAGGGAGAGGGCCTTTTCAGTGGTGGCCCCCCGACTATGGAATGATCTCCCCGATGAGGCTCGCCTGGCGCCAACATTGTTATCTTTTCGGCGCCAGGTCAAGACCTTTCTCTTCTCCCAGGCATTTTTAACAGCATTTTAACAGCATTTAACAACGTTAAGTTTGTTTTTAATGGACCCCACAATTGTTGTTTTTAAATGGATACTGTTGTTTTTATACTGTTTTTTATGTGTGTGTGTGTGTGTGTGTGTGTTTTAAATTGTATACTTTTAATGTTTACTATTTAAATAAATAAATAAATATAAACTTTATTTTTAAACTTTGGAGTGTGTGTTTGTTTGTTTGTTTGGTTGTCCCCCCCTCCCCTCTCTTAAAGCCTGACTGTGTTTCATCTTCCTTCCTTCTACATACCAAAAAAATACCAAAAAAAAAAAATACCAAAAAAAATATATATATATATATATTCTCTATTTCTTCTCTCTGTTACTTGGACTCTGTGTGTGACTGTGTTATTGTGTGAGCGTGCTGTGTGTGCAGTGCACTGTTTATGAAGTGCAACAGCCACTGACTGAGCATTTCAAATCCTGTTTGGGCAAAGCATACACACACTTCTTGTCCATTTCCCTACATACAGTAATTTTCTTATATATATTATTATATTCTTATACATATATTCTTATACATACTATTATTAGTATTAATATTTTATTCTTATACATATTAGTAGTAGTATATATTCTTATACATATTATTAGTAGTATTAATATTTTATTCTTATACATATTAGTAGTAGTATATTAGTATATTCTTATAGATATTATTATTAGTAATATCATCATGAGAAGAGGGAGCAGGCGCATGTCTGTGGCGGGGCGTGCTGAAAGCAGTGGTCAAGGCAAGGGTCAGGCTGGCACCAGTAAGCAGGCTGCCTCTCCTGCTGTGAAAATCAAACGGGCAACTCCTTGGCTGGCTGCTCCGCAACAGAAGCAGGACAAGCAGCAGGCAGAGCCACTCTCTTCTGCAACTTGTGCCCGGCATTCTCTTTTTGAGGGTGGGAGCAGCAGTGCCATTAGAGGAGGAGGAGGAGTATCCCCAACTCCTTCATTATCCTTTGAGCCCACGAGCCCACTGATGGACCTGTCTCCAGACCTCCTAGACGAGGTCCTCAGCACAGTGGAGGGGGAGGAGGAGGCGGTGGTCCTCCAGGATGTGGGTGCTGAGGAGGAGCAGCAGCAGGCCGAGGCTCTCTCCCCAGTCTCATCCCACACCTCTTCCACTGCAACCCCTGTTTCTGTGGCAACACCAGAGAGCTCAGGCGGGCAATTGGTGGTATCACCACGGAAGCGAAAGACAAGCATAGTGTGGGACCACTTTGAGTTGGGAGCGGATCCCCGCTTTGCTGTCTGTCGCCACTGCAAACTCACCCTAAGCAGGGGTTCATCTACAGGGCATTATGGAACCAGCAGCATGAAGATGCATCTTCAGAGGCAGCACCAGTTGATCTTGCTGGGGAAAGAGGTGGGCAAGGCGACTGGTTCCAGGGGAAAGCCGAAGGCTGCTGCTGGCACTGCCACTCTAAGCTCTCCATCTCCCATCCCCACAAAGGTTAGGCAGGCAACCCTGCCGGAAATGGAGTGGGGGAAGTATGGACCCACAAGATGGCTTTTCTTTTTCCTAAAGCTTTTAAAACTTGATGTTGTGCAGACTTTATACTGTTAGTTTTACCCTACCCTGTGCCTGCTTACCCTACCCTGTGCCTGTTGGCATTCTCTTCCCCTCCTTATTGTTTTACTATGATTTTATTAGATTGTTAGCCTATGCGGCAGGGCCTTGCTATTTACTGTTTTACTCTGTACAGCACCATGTACATTGATGGTGCTATATAAATAAATAAATAATAATAATAATAATAATAATAATAATAATAATAATAATAATAATGGCGTTTTCCAATGCCCACCCAGATCACCACCTGCATCGGTGCGATGGTGGCGTTGGACGACCAGCCATTCAATACAGGTGCCTTCCCTGTATTGTTCCTGCTGGGTCGTTTGTGTCAGGCAGAGGCACGGATGGTGCACTTCACCTCAGACATTTGGTCCAGAGAGGGCGGAGTGCACGCTTACCTGTCCCTGACGGCTCATTGGTGGGCAGCCATGGGGCAGGAAGCATCATCCAGCACTAGAGGGACTGGCAAGGAGGGCTACTGCTGGGCCCTCCTCCACACGCAAGTGATGGACCAGTCCCACACGGCAGCGGAGATTACGGAGGCCATGAACCACATGGTGGATGGGTGGCTAGCTGGGCAGAAGGTCACCCGCGGTTACATGGTCATGAACGGGGGAGCCAACATGGTGAAGGCGGTGCGTGACGGCGGATTCGAGGGCGTCCACTGCATCGCGCACGTCTTGAACCTGGTGGTGAGGGATGGCCTTGGGATGGGCAGCAGGGCCAACCTCGGTCCCCTGTCCGGTATCCGTAACCTCCTGGAGAGCTGCAGAAAGGTGGCAGGGCATTTCCACCACAGCGTCAAGGGCAGTCGCTTGCTGCTGGAGAAGCAGGAGGAGTTGAATCTCCCACAGCACAGGCTAGTGCAAGACGTGGTGACACGCTGGAACTCCACCTACCTGATGCTGGAGCGTATGGTGGACAACAGCGTGCCATCCACGACTTGTTCAGGGTCAGGGACATGGGCGTACACCCAGCCCTGGGCAAGCAGCAGTAGGATGCCATGTCCCAGCTGGTGGCGGTCCTCAAGCCGTTCCTTAAGGCCTCAGCTAGGTGATCCCTGTATGCAGGCATCTCCAGAAACAGATGGGCGAGTTTCTGGAGTACAAGGATCCCGTCACCGGCAGGTGCTTCGAGCCCGAGGTACGTGAAGCGGTGACTAGGCTGATGGACGGCCTGACGCGGAGGCTGGAGCCCATCCAAACAGACAAGGTCCACATGTTGGCAGCCATGTGCGACCCTCGTGTGAAGGATGGGCTTTGTGGGCCAAATAGCAGGCAGCACTGGGTGGAAATGCTGGTGGGCGAAGTGCGGGCGGCACGGGCCAAGAGGGTGGGGCAGAGTGAGGCAGAGGAGCAGGCCACCACTCCCCGCAGCAGCAGCAGCAGCAGCAGCAGCAGCAGCAGCCTCACCTGCATCCCTCCCAGCAGCAGCACAGGCCAGGGGTATTGGGCAGAGGCTCTGCACGCCGTGGTTGGGCAGAGACCCTCCCCAGCCACCGGCCAGGATGACGCTGCAACCGCCGTGCAGCGTTACCTGGCAGAGCCCATGGAGGAGTGCACCATGGACCCCCTGGCCTACTGGTCATCCCGCTGCCAGATTTGGCCGGATCTGGCGCGGGTGGCCATGGATCGACTCAGCTGCCCACCCACCAGTGTTCCAAGGGAGAGGGTGTTCTCAATGCGGGTAACATAGTGACCCCTCACCGCTCTCGCTTGGAGCCGGACTTGGTGGAGCAGCTGCTCTTTCTGAAGAGCAATCTGCCCCTGCTGGGATACCCCACCCTCAAGCCCTCGTGGGAGTGACAGGCAGGCTCCCCTCCCTTTAATTCCACCCCTCCTTCGGTTGGCAGGCAGACTACAGTTCAGGCAGGCAGGCAGGCAGGCAGGCTTTTTCTTTTTATTATTATTTATTATTATTATTATTATTATTATTATTATTATTATTATTATTATTATTATTATTATATAGGTATGTGCTCCGCTCCGATTAGGAGCGGAGAAGCAGTAGCGAATTGGCCTGCTCTGCCTTACCCAGAGGTGGAGTAGAAGTGGACAGCGGATCCCTAGAAGCAAGGCGAAGAGAAGCGGACATTTTTCGGAGCTCCTATTTCAGGCGGAGCGCTCCGATCGCCATCTTGAAAACATTTCGCCCATAGGTTGCATTGCGGGAAATAATCGTGGATAACTGCGTTGTTTTTGAAGCTATCGTTCTGAAAATTCGTGTGCTCAGAGAGTCTTGGATGGGGGTCATTTTGAGACTACTCTCAGCTCTCTGCATTATGCGGGTTGCGTGCTAGAATTTTGTAAAAATCGTGTAAACAAATGGACAGCGCGGGTCAAACGGCGGTTTTCGCCCATAGGATTGCATTGAGGAAAAGAATTGGGGATAACTGGGTTGTTTTTTAAGCTATCGTTCCGAAAATTCTTGTGCTCAGAGAGTTGTGGATGGGGGTCATTTTGAGACTACTCTCAACTTTCTGCGTCCTGTGGTTCATGTGCAATATTTTTTAAAAAAATCGGGTACATTTACATACAAACGATAGGGTAAAACGGCTGTGGCGCGGCGGGGTTTATTGAAGTGATGACAGGCACATTCAACTCCCAATCCTGATGAGAATTGATCACCTCATGAAGCATCATCCTCCAATCCCAGCGTTTGAGGCGGAGACTAAGCCAGAGTCACCCTCACAGTCAGAGAGCTCTCAGCCTCTTGTGGGTTTAGCGTTCGTTGGGAGAGGGTCTACTTAGTGAGCTGCTGCTGTGTACTTTGGAGATAGATTAGGATTTTAGCTTGGCATGTGTGTTTGTTTGCTTCTTTCTGACTTTTAGCTTAGTTTGCTCTGTGTTTTCCCTTACTTTGATTTAATATAAACTTTATTTTTAAATTTTGGAGTGTGTGTTTGGTGGGTTGGGTTGGTTGCCCCCCCTTCCATCTCTTAAAGCCTGACTTTCATCTTCCTTCTGCTTTTGTGAAGGAAAAAGCAGAATGTGTTTCATCTTCCTTCTGCTTTTGTGAAAGCTTTGTTTTGAAAGCATACACACACTTCTTGTCCCACTTCCCTACATTTATTAGTAATTAAACATATTATTATATTTATTATTATATTATTATATTATTATATAATTATTATATTCTTTTACATATTCTTAGTAGTATATATATTAGTATATTCTCATACATATTATTATTAGTATTAATATTTTATTCTTCTTATACATATTAGTAGTAGTGTTTGGTTGGTTCTTTCCCCCCCTCCCCTCTCTTAAATCCTGATTGTGTTTCCTTCTATCTATATACAAAAAAATACCAAAAAAATATTATTCTCTTTTTCTTCTCTGTGTAACTTGGACTGTGAGTGTGCTGTGTGTGCACTGCTTTTGTGAAGTGCAACAGCCACAGATTGAGCATTTTGGGGAAAGCATACACAAACTTCTTGTCCCATTTCCCTACATTTAAACATATTATTATATTCTTATACATATTCTTAGTAGTATATAGTATATTCTTATACATATTATTAGTAGTATTAATATTTTCTTCTTCTTATACATATTAGTAGTAGTATTAATATTTTATTAGTCATCATGAGAAGAGGGAGCAGGCGTGCTGAAAGCAGCAAGGCTCAGGCTGGTACCAGTAAGCAGGCTGCCTCTCCTGCTGTGAAAATCAAACGGGCAACTCCTTGGCTGGCTGCTCCGCAACAGAAGCAGGACAAGCAGCAGGCAGAGCCACTCTCTTCTGCAACTTGTGCCCGGCGTTCTCTTTTTGAGGCTGGGAATGGGAAAAGTGCCCCTTTGCAAGAGGCACGTGGCAGCAGTGCTATTAGAGGAGGAGGAGGAGTATCCCCAACTCCTTCATTATCCTTTGAACCCACGAGCCCGCTGATGGACCTAGACGAGGTCCTCAGCACAGTGGAGGGGGAGGAGGAGGAGGCGGTGGTCCTCCAGGATGTGGGGGCTGAGGAGGAGCAGCAGCAGGCTGAGGCTCTCTCCCCAGTCTCATCCCACACCTTTTCCGCTGCAACCCCTGTTTCTGTGGCAACACCAGAGAGCTCAGGCGGGCAATTGGTGGTGTCACCACGGAAGCGAAAGACAAGCATAGTGTGGGACCACTTTGAGTTGGGAGCGGATCCCCGCTTTGCTGTCTGTCGCCACTGCAAACTCACCCTAAGCAGGGGTTCATCTACAGGGCATTATGGAACTAGCAGCATGAAGATGCATCTTCAGAGGCAGCACCAGTCGGTCTTGCTGGGGAAAGAGTCGGGCAAGGGGACTGGTTCCAGGGGAAAGCCGAAGGCTGCTGCTGGCACTGCCACTCTCAGCTCTCCATCTCCCATCCCAACAAGGGTTAGGCTGGCAACCCTGCCGGAAATGGGCTGGGGGAAGTATGGACCCACAAGATGGCATTTTCCAAAGCCAACCCAGGGTGCTACTGTGGTGGGGCATCTGCCAGGACTGACTCCTCCCCAATACTAGATCTATGACATGTCACTCTGCCTGCCCCTCTGCTAGCCTGTCCTCCTCGGTGACCGACTCGCTGGGATGGTTTGCGTTTGCAATGCATGACTAACTGCAGTGCTGGCTTAGAAACCAGCCATCCTTGCCTCACTTCCTTGTGCCCCCAGAAATGCCCGCAGCCTGCCTGCCTGCCTGCCTGCCCGCCTCCCCCGGGGTGCTGCTGTGGTGGGGCATCTGCCAGGACTGGCTCCTCGCCTGCTCTGCCTGCCTCTTTGCCCACCTGGTGCCTGGGAGATGGGCTTTGCGGTTCGTGCCCAGCACCCTCTGGCACGCTTGCTCCCAGTCATACTCCTCTGTGCCCCTCAATGTGTAACTGCTGGCTTAGAAAGAAACAACCAGCCATCTTTGCCTCACTTGCTCCTTGCGCCCGCTTACGGGTTGGTTTGCTATGTGTTAGTACTGCCTGCCTGCCTGCCTTCCCTCCCTTCTCGCCTTCCCTCCCTTCTCCCTCACCATCGCAGGGATGGTGTATGTGTCTTGCTTTGACTCAGGGGAGAAGTCCTTCCTGCGCTCACTTAGACTTTATCAAGTTCAATAATCCATTTTTCAAATGTGGAAGAAGATTTAGGGTTATCTCGTGGCATGTTGGGATTTCCTTTGAACTGGCCCCATTGAGCTGTCTGCATTGCAACTTTAAATCCCTGACATACTGGAGTGCCCGATTTTCAAAACTTCCCCTAACATCAGGGGATGATGGGATTGCCTTGAAACTTGGTGTCCATGGGGACACATGGGGAAGCTGTCATGGGACCAAAGGATAGGTTTCTAACGTGCAAATTGACGTAGTTGTAGAATGGGACTTGATTTGGGGTGAGTTAAAAAGTTTAAACCGCGCCAAAAATCAGGGGATGATGGGATTGCCTTGAGTGTGGGCGTCCATGTGGACACATGGATAAGCTATCATGGTGCCGAGTTTGAGGTTTCTAACATGCAAATTGACGGAGCTATCCCAAGGGGTCTGAATGGGGTGCCCGATTTTCATAAATTCCCCAAAAATCAGGGGATGATGGGATTGCCTTGAAACTTGGCGTCCATATGGACACGTGGATAAGCTATCATGGTGCTGAGTTTGAGGTTTCTAACGTGCAAATTGACGGAGCTATCGAAAGGGGTGTGACTTAGGGTTATGGGTGGTGCGTTAGAGGTTAGAGCTGCGCCAAAAATCAGGGGATGATGGAACTGCCTTGAGTCTGGGCATGCGTGTGTGTCCCTGGATAAGCTCTCATGGTAGCGAGTTTGAGATTTTTAGCGTGCAAATTGACGGAGCTATGGAAAGGGGTCTGAATGGGGTGCCCGATTTTCAAAAATTCCCCAAAAATCAGGGGATTTTAGGATTGCCTTGAAACTTGGCGTGCATGTGTATACCCCCATGAGGTGTCATGGTGCCAAACATGAGGATTCTAGCTTGAACCAAAAAAAAGTTGTTTACTTTTTTAGCTTTCAATGCAAGCCTATGGGGGGAAGAAATGGAGCTCCGATCCGGATCCGGAGCTCTGAGTGGAGCGGAGCGGAAATGGGTGGAGCGGGGGCGGGGCGAAGCGGCCCGATCCGAAAATCATGGATCTGGAAGTGAAGCGGAACGGGGGGTCCGTGCACACCCCTATTATTATTATTTAGTGGCTGTGTTTCATTTCACAACATCAACTCTGAATCATTCGATTTGTCTCTCTCAGTAAGGTCATGCCTTCTTCGTCTTACATACAGGCAGGCAGGCTGTAGTCCTTCTACAATTCAGTTCACTCCGTCAAATTCAGGCTATCTCTTCCTTACTACCACAGTAGATGACGTAGCAGGCACTGCCAGGCTGAATCTTCCCCAGAATACTTCCTGCCTGGTGGGCATCATGAGCCTCTACAAAAGCTGTAGGCAGAGTTTGTCACCGTCCGTGTGTGTGTGTGTGTGTGTGTGTGTGTGTGTGTGTGACTATGTGAGGGCAAAGCACCACACTCGATTTCATTTCATTTCTGTGGCGTCTGGTACAGCTTAGTAAACTCATCCGGATAGTTTTCCACCCAGTTCCAAAAGACTCCATGATTGACTGCATGTGTTTGGGTGAGGTGCAAGCAGGGGGCAAGGCAATGCCTGGCACCACCACCACTAGCCAGGCTGCCTCTCTCCAGCAGTCCACGGGTCGCCCTTTGGAGTGCCCTGGGAGTGGAAGACGTACTCCCTGATCCAGAAGTATGGTTTGGAGAAGCAAGCTGTCACTTCAACTCATGAGCCTCTGTGCAAAAGCTGTCATTGTGTGTGTGGTTGTGAGTGTTACTGCAGCTGCCTGTCTAGCTGCGAAAATGAAACAGGAGAGTCCTCGCCTTTGAGAAGCAACCTTTCACTTCAACTCACGGAAGTCATTGACTTCAGTAAAGCCACTACTGTAGAGGCTGTGGTCCTCCAGGATGTGGGTGACTCGATCAGTGTGCTGATTTTGAGAAGCAACCTTTCACTGAAACTCATTCACTTCCACAATTGAGGGAGGTTAAACTCCAGCAGTCCACGGGTCGCCCTTTGGAGAGCTCAGGGATCAAGTGGACTACTGGACCAGTCTGCTGATTTTGAGAGGCAACCTTTCACTTCAACTCATTCACTTCCCCTATGTGCGTGAGCCAAGCTCCAGCAGTTGACCGATCTCCCGTAGCACAGCCACTTAGTGAGTACAGACAGTTTAAGTTTACTGAGAAGCGAGCTGTCACTTTACTTCATCTTGAAGCTCAGTCATTGGATGCTCTGTTCTCTCTCCTCAGTCTCATTCCACCCCTCTTCCTCCTCCGCTGTCACCCCTCTTTGAGAAGCAAGCTGTCACTTAAACTCATGGAGTTCCCCTCTGAGAAAAAGCTGAGCTCCAGTAATGCACCGGTCGTCCGTGGGACAGCCAATTAGTGCAAGTCTTCTGAGAAGTGAGCTGTCACTTCACTTCTTCCTGAAGCTCTGTCATTGAACAGCCACTATGGTGGATGCTCTGTTCTCTCTCCTCAGTCTCATCCCACCCATAGGCGTGCGCAGCACATTTCATTAGGGGGTTCAGCCAGGGATTTTTTTTAAGGTAAACATTGATTAAATATACAGTAATAAAGGACTTTTTTTTCATTCATCAAACAAACAAAATAAATGAAAACTGAAGTAAACTATTTTTTTAATTAACAAGTAATCTGTACTTTAAAAATACACATTTTAAAATGGAGACTCTGAATACTATTTTTTTGCTGTAGTGATAACCAGGCATATATAAAGATACAGTCAATTTTCACCATCTTTAAATTTAATCAGATAATGACCTAATCCAAACTTACTAAAACAGATTCACATTTAAAACAGATTCTATCACATTAACAACAATGAGTGTAATCTTAAGTTCCAGCACCATACATAGAATACACCATGCATAAAATGCCCTAATAATGATTTTAAAAGATTGCCCTGTGTGCTGCTGAGCAAAGAATTTGGAATGAGGTCCAGGAGAGAGACTTCTGGGGTGAATATAGTGAGGACGAGGGGTGGCTGTGAGCCTAGCATAAGAGAGGGCTGGCTGGCAAGATTTGGAGAACTTGGGGGAGTGTAGATCTGTTCTCACTCGGAATTGCTCTGTTTTGGACTTTTCTACTGCTCACTTTCCGTTGTCAGATCATCACCTAGTTTCTTTCAATATTACTCATAATCCTCCTCCTTCACGTCCTGCTTCTCGCTCTTGTCTTGACTTGCAATCTATCAATTATGAGGCTTTTTCTCAGTCTCTAGCCTCCTCTCTTCCTTCTGTCTTTTCGGCTGTCTCCTTGGACTCAGCTGTCTCCTTCTTTAATTCCTCCTTATCTTCAACTCTTGATAATCTTGCTCCATCTACAACTCGGATAGTTCGCCCTTCTCAACCCCAACCGTGGCTCACCTCTTTCCTCCGCTACCTTCGCTCTTGTTCCCGGGCAGCTGAACGCCTTTGGCGTAGGACCAGGGACTGGGCGGACTTTGTCCATTACAAATTTGTACTCTCCTCTTTCTCTTCTGCCATTTCATTGGCCAAACAGCAGTATTACTCAATGTTGATCCAGTCAAATGCTAGGCATCCTCAGCGGCTCTTTGCATCCTTCAATTCTCTTCTGAAGCCTAATCCACTATCTCTCCTCGCCTCTCTGTCTGCTAATAACTTTGCCTCTTTTTTCAATGCTAAAATCCAAACTATTCGCTCTGATCTGGCCAGCTCTGCTCCTCTTCCATTTCCTGTTCCTCATCTGCCAGTTCCTCCTGCAAATTTCTCTGCATTTCCTTCGATCTCAGCTGATGAACTGTCTACAATACTGCGCTCTTCGAAGCCCTCCACTTGTTCTCGTGATCCGATTCCTTCTTGCGTCTATATTAATCTTATCCCTGCTATCCTCCCTTCCTTGCTTCATATTATTAATTTTTCTCTGTCCTCTGGTTCATTTCCTTCTGCTTTTAAACATGCTACAGTCTCTCCTATTCTCAAGAAACCTACTCTTGATAGGCTATCTCTGTCTAACTACCAACCTGTCTCTTTGTTGCCGTTTGTTTCGAAGATCCTGGAGCATGTGGTCTACTCTCGTTGTCTTGACTTTCTTTCTAGTAACTCTGCTCTGGATCCTTTTCAATCTGGATTCCGTCCTTTGCATTCCACTGAAACAGCCCTTACTAAGATTACCAATGATCTTCTTACTGCCAAGTCTAAAGGCCATTATTCCGTTCTTATTCTCCTTGATCTAACTGCAACCTTTGACACGGTTGATCATGATCTTCTTTTAGATTCCCTTCATGACCTTGGATTTTGTGGCTCTGTCTATAACTGGTTTGCCTCCTATCTAGCGGGTCGCTCTTTCAGCGTGTTGGCTAATGGCAGCTCGTCTTCTTCTTTTCCCCTTTCAGTAGGGGTTCCGCAAGGCTCGGTGCTTGGTCCATTCTTGTCTTCTTTATACATGTTGCCCTTGGGTAATCTTATTCAATCTCATGGCCTCCAATATCATCTGTATGCCGATGATACACAATTATATCTTTCATCTCCGGATCTTTCTCCTGATGTTCACGATCGTATCTCGGCATGTCTTTCAGATATCTCAGCTTGGTTGCTTCATCGTCGTTTGAAACTTAATATGGCAAAGACTGAATTGCTTGTCTTTCCTCCTAAACCTTCTCCTCATCTCTCATTCTCTCTTACTGTCAATGATGTTACACTTACTCCAGTCAAGGAAGCTCGTAGTCTTGGCTTTATTTTTGATTCCTCGCTCTTTGCCCAGTAGCCAAAGCTTTCTGGGTTACATATAATCAAAAGCAACACATTAATCAAAAAGCCATTTTCATTTTTGAGAATAGAGTTTAGACTACTATATCATTATATAGAAAATCAGTTAATATAATACGGACTATTAGTCTTGATGATTTTAATGCAATAAACACAATTACTTTTAAATATGAAAAATCTGATAACTTTTTTTTATGTTATGATGACCTGGGCTGTTATTGGGCTGGTTGTTTCAATGCCATATTCCCTTTTTGTCTTGTGCTAGTGTTTTCTTCATTGGCAGATGACCCTCACAGAAATCCACCAAATGGGAGTTATAATCGGCACCAGTGGTGTCGGGTACAAAGCTGGAGGAGAGTAACATTAACCTACATTCCTTACCCCAGAGTAAAAGGCAAGAATCTTGTAAATACAGGGTGGGCAACTTGTGGCCTTCCAGATTTTTTGGACTCCAACTCCCATCAGCCTCTGTGGCCCTCCAGATGTTATTAGACTCCAACTCCAATGGCCAATCAACAGGGATGATGGGGCTTGTAGTGCAACAACATCTAGAAGGCCACAGGTACTGCCACCCCCTTCAACTTTAAAAATTGCACTTTTAGATCTTTGCACTGCTGCTGGCTTTTATCTTGATTGCTACTTTGTTATTGTTTAAAACTTATGGTTTTATACTATGTTATTGCATTTTATGGTTTTAAGTTGTATCTTGTAAATCTTGAAAACTGCCTGGACAGCCTTGGCTAATGGGCAGTATGGAAACGTAATGAATCAATAATAAATAAATAAAATTTAGCATAATGGACGAACAGAGCCAGTGTGGTGTAGTGGCTAAGGTGTTGGAATGGGAGTCGGGAGATCCGGGTTCTAGTCTCCACTTGGCCATGGAAACCCACTGGGTGACTTTGGGCCAGTCACAAACTCTCAGCCCAACCTACCTCACAGGGTTGTTGTTGTGAGGATTAAATGGAGAGGAGGAGGATTACGTACGCCGTCTTGGGTTCCTTGGAAGAAAAAAGGCAGGATATAAACGTAATAAATAAATAAATATGGGCTTACAAACACATACCCCTGCAAGTAGGCCCATCCCCTGCTATGTGATGTGTGAAACAAGCAGACTCAAATGCTGCAACCCCTGTAAATTATACAAAAAAGTGGTGGGTGGGTGTTTAAAAATACAAGAAATAGCCTTGCATATTTTCCCACAACTTTCCAAGTTTTTACTAGCTCCTTTGGGTGGGCAGAAGGGTGGTGTTTGATAGTAGAACTGGGAGCTTTTGTATGGGTGGCACAGGCCAGTTCATTCCACCACCACCCCATGGAGAGTAGAAGAGCATCCTAGCTGTGGATAATGAGTGTTGTAGTCCAACACTCCTGAGAGTGCTGTACTCCGACACACCTGATGGTTGGGGCATACCACCTGGGGGCAACGGGACTGTAGTCAAACACACCGGGACGGTGCCAGGTTGGGGGTGATGGGGGTTGTAGTCCAACAAGCCAGGAAGGTGACAGGGTCGGAAAGGCTGGGCTGAGGGATAAAATGCCTCATTTATTCCCCAAACTACGAGGAGGGGGCAGCGGCCTTTATTACAAATCCACACACACATACACCGACTCTGCCAGGCCTGAGGAGGAGAGTGCTGCTGAGGGGACGTAAAGCCCCCCAACCTCGCTCGCCTCCCTCCACCGTCAGCCACACAGACATCCCCGCTGCCTGGAATCTCACCGGCTCGACGACGACAAGGCCTCGCTCGCTCCTCCTTTCCTTCCCTTTCCCGGCTTCGAGGCTTCCCGTGCTCTCGGTTTGAGGCGGAGCCGAATGGCATCGTCGTCGTCAGAGGCCGGGGCCGGCCTTCCCTCGTCGGCCTCCTCCTCCTCCTCACCCCGCGCCTCAGTCCCTCCTTCCCGGGCCGGCTGGATTCTGTCACCGGCGGCGATGGGGGCCAAGCGATGGCGGCGCCTGAGGTGACTCCGGCCGCCTGGGAGAAGGAGCGAAGGCGGCGCTGGAGCCCAGCGAGCGAGAAGGGAAAACCCGCCGGGCCTGATCCGGCTCCTTGGAAGCCCTCAAAGCCTTTGCTCCTTCCTTCCCCACCGCCATTCACGTCCCCCCTCACCGTCTCCTTCTCCTCTCCATCCTCCTCCTCCTCAGCCCCATCCATCATCCACTTCCCCCCCATCATTTTAATACTTCTTTCTCTGCCTCGTCCTTTCCACACGACAACTCCCTTCACAATTCTCTCCCCTCCTTTCCCCCCATTTCCCCCATTAATATCTTCTTCTTCTGCACCCCCGCCTTCCTTCCTCATCTTCTTTAAACTCTCCCTTTCCCTCTCGGGGCAAACATGGCGGCGGCAGCACATTAGGGGGTTCAGTTGAACCCTCTGCACCCCCTGTGCGCACGCCAATGATCCCACCCCTCTTTGAGAAGCAAGCTGTCACTTAAACTCATGGAGTTCCCCTCAGAGAAAAAGCTAAGCTCCAGTAAGGCACCGGTCATCCGTGGGACAGCTCTCGTAGGAGAAGCTGCAGTGCATACACACCAGTGCCATGGCTTTGAGAAGCCGAGACCCGTCCCAGCCACCGGGAACAGGAGGAAAACTCCAGCAGTCCACGGGTTGCCCTTTGGAAGGTTCTGGCTGAGGCTTGGTTTTTCCATGTCATCCAACACTTCCACTTTGCATCCAGCAGCAACGTTAATGCTCCAAGCCTGCACACAAATCTTCCACACTCAAAGTAACTGCTTCAGTAACTACTAGCTCCTTTTTGCCCGGCTGCCTGCCTGCCTGCCCATGCCCGCCTGCCTGGGAGCTGTCCTTGTGAGGTAGCTGGATCTGCTGGGACTCACTCCCCCAGAGATCTATGGCATACCTGTGCAAGGTACCAGCTCCTTTGTGCCCACCGGCCCATGCCTGCCTGCCCATGCCCGCCTGCCTGCCTGCCCGCCTGCCTGCCTGCCCATGCCCACCTGCCCATGCCCGCCTGCCTGGGAGCCGTCCTTGTGAGGTAGCTGGATCTGCTGGGACTCACTCCCCCAGAGATCTATGGCATACCTGTGCAAGGTACCAGCTCTTTTGTGCCCACCGGCCCATACCTGCCTGCCCATGCCCGCCTGCTTGCCCATGCCCGCCTGCCCATGCCTGCCTGCCTGCCTGCCTGCCCATGCCTGCCTGCCTGCCTGCCTGCCCATGCCCGCCTGCCTGGGAGCCGTCCTTGTGAGGTAGCTGGATCTGCTGGGACTCACTCCCCCAGAGATCTATGGCATACCTGTGCAAGGTACCAGCTCCTTTGTGCCCACCGGCCCATGCCTTCCTGCCCATGCCTGCCTGCCTGCCTGCCTGCCCATGCCCGCCTGCCTGGGAGCCGTCCTTGTGAGGTAGCTGGATCTGCTGGGACTCACTCCCCAATTGAGGGAGGTTAACTCCAGCAGTCCACGGGTCGCCCTTTTGAGAGCTCAGGGATCAGATGCACTATTCGTGATCCAGTCTGGTGATTTTGAGAAGCAAGCTGTCACTTCAACTCATGGACTTCCCCTATGTGCGGGTGGTACTCCAGCAGTCCACCGATCTCCCGTAGCACAGCCACTTAGTGCGTACGGACAGTTTAAGTTTTCTGAGAAGTGAGCTCTCACTTCAACTTCAAGTTCAGACACTTGAGCACAGCCCCTATGGTGGAGGCGCAGCTGGCCGTGCCTCTCTCCCTGGTCTCGTCCCACCCCTCTTCCGCTGTAACCCCTCTTTGAGAAGCAAGCTGTCACTTCAACTCATGGACTTCTGAGAAGTGAGCTCTCACTTCAACTCATGACAGCCATTGACTTCACCACCACAGCCACTTCGCGGTGGATGCTGTGTTCCTCCAGGATGTGGGTGAGGATTAGTAGTAGAAGCTGGTCCAGCTTCTCTCCCCGGTCTCGTCCCACCCCTCTTCCGCTGTAACCCTCTCTTTGAGAAGCAAGCCGTCAGTTAAGTTCATTCACTTCCCCTATGTGCGGGTGGTACTCCAGGAGTCCACCGATCTCCTGTAGCACAGCCACTTAGTGCGTACGGACAGTTTAAGTTTTCTGAGAAGTGAGCTCCCACTTCAACTCATGACAGCCATTGACTTCACTGCAGCCACTTCGTGTTGGATGTTGTGTTCCTCCAGGATGTGGGTGAAGATTAGTCACAGCAGCTGGTCGAGCCTCTCTCCCCGGTCTCTTCCCACCCCTCTTCTGCTGTCACCCCCTCTTTGAGAAGTAACCTCTCACTTCAACTCATGGACTTCCCCTCTGAGAAAAAGCTAAGCTCCAGCAATGCACCGATCACCCGTAGCACAGCCACTTAGTGCGTACGGACAGTTTAAGTTTTCTGAGAAGTGAGCTCTCACTTCAACTCATCTTGTAGTGTGCCGAGTTGAGCACAGCCACTACAGTGGATGCGCCTGCCCGCCTGCCTGGGAGCCATCCTTGTGAGGTAGCTGGATCTGCTGGGACTGACTCCCCCGCAGATCTATGGCTTACTTGTGCAAGGTACCAGCTTTTCTGGGCCCGCCAACCCATGCCTGCCTGCCTGCCTGCCTGCTTTCCCCCACCCAGGGTGCTACTGTGGTGGGGCATCTGCCAGGACTGACTCCTCGCCTGCTCTGCCTGCCTCTCTGCCAGCCTGGTGCCTGGGAGATGGGTTTTGCGGTTCGTGCCCAGCACCCTCCGGCACACTTGCTCCCAGTCGTCCTCCTCTGTGCCCCTCAATGCCTAACTGCTGGCTTAGAAAGAAACAACCAGCCATTTTTGCCTCACTTCCTCCTTGCGCCCGCTTATGGGTTGGTTTGCTATGCATTACTGCTCAAGCCATCCTTGCGGCACTACAATGCATGCTGCCTGCCTGCCTGCCTGCCTGCCTTCCCTCCCTTCTCCCCTTCCCGCCTCGCAGGGATGGTGTATGTGTCTTGCTTTGACTCAGGGGAGAAGTCCTTCCTGTGCTCACTTAGACTTTATCAAGTTCAAAAATCCATTTTTCAAGTGTGCAAGAAGATTTAGGGTTATCTCATGGCATGTTGGGATTTCCTTTGAACTGGCCCCATTGAGCTGTCTGCATTGCAACTTTAAAATCCCTGACATACTGGAGTGCCCTATTTTCAAAACTTCCCCTAACATCAGGGGATGATGGGATTGGCTTGAAACTTGGTGTCCATGGGGACACATGGGTAATCTGTCATGGGACCAAAGGATAGGTTTCTGATGTGCAAATTGACGTAGTTGTAGAATGGGACTTGATTTGGGGTGAGTTAAAAAGTTTAAGCTGCGCCAAAAATCAGGGGATGATGGGATTGCCTTGAGTCTGGGCATCCATGTGGACACATGGATTAGCTTTCATGGTGGCGAGTTTGAGGTTTCTAACGTGCAAAGTGACGGAGCTATGGAAAGGGGTGTGAATAGGCTGCCTGATTTTCATAAATTCCCCCAAAATCAGGGGATGATGGGATTGCCTTGAAACTTGGCGTCCATGTGGACATGTGGATAAGCTATCATGGTGCCGAGTTTGAGGTTTCTAACGTGCAAATTGACATAGTTGTAGAATGGGACAATTTGGGGTGAGTTAAGCCACGCCAAAAATCAGAGGATGATGGGATTGCCTTGAGTCTGGGTGTCCATGTGGACACATGGATTAGCTTTCATGGTGCTGAGTTTGAGGTTTCTAACATGCAAATTGATGGAGCTATGGAAAGGGGTGTGAATGGGGTGCCCGATTTTCAAAAATTCCCCAAAAATCAGGGGATGATGGGATTGCCTTGAAACTATCGGGGTAATTGCTTACCCAAAAATATAGCAGAGTGCGAAATAGCAGCAGCGTAGAGTCTGGAAATGGTTTCAGCTTGAATTTAGGAACAAAAAGAAGCACTCACGGTCTTTGGTCAGTAAAGAAGCTTTACTGACACTAAATAAATTACTTACAGAATAAATGGTCATATATACAGTCCTTTCACCAATAGTACAGCAACAACGTAGCAGTATAACATCAGCAGTAAGTTCCAGCAGTAAGTTCCAGCAGTAAGTTCCAGCAGTAAGTTCCAGCAGTAAGAAGCCATACAACATGGACTTCTTAAATACACTTTTCTCCTTGGCCCAATTAACCAATAGTCTCTTCATCTTGTACATCTCGTACCGCACGTAGGCCAGGGAAGAATCTGCTTCATACTGGACTTCTCCTGGCAGAGACAATCTGGCCAAGGACATCTTTTTAACTCTTTAGAGTCCTTTTCCTTCTGTGGTTAAAAACCTAACCACAACACCCTTTCATTTTTAACTACAGAAAAAATACAATTTACATTTCATTACATTTCACCTGTAAGAAATCAACTTTACATGTTTACAACAATCTCAACATTGTGTACATTTCTCTGTGTGTTACATTTCCCAGAGACTTATTTATATGTAAGTTTTTTCTTTTCTTCTTCTTCCAAGCACTGTTGAAAAACTTTGTGCTTTGGGGCGTTGAACTACTTTGCAATCTTCCAACTTGCAAACTTTCAGCAATTTTAAAACTTTCTGCTTCTGGCTTTTTAGGTAATTTCCTTTGGAAACTTTTCTACCTCTACACCAAGGTAACACCTAACTTTCCCCAGAGACTTCAGTTTCAACCCTTCCTGCAGCTTTGGGCTGAGTTTTCTTGAATGTGGTCTTGGGAACTCCCTGCCACCAGTAGACGAACCACTAGCTCCACAATCATGTACTCTTTTGCTTGCCCCTTTGCATACAGACACGTGTGTTTGAAAACACCCCCTTTCAGTTTTCGCTGCCTGAAAACACTTTTCTTGCTCTTGTTCAGACAATTTCAACACATCACTGTAACTCTAAGGTTCAGACTTCACACAACAAACACTGAATTCATCTGAATACTTTAAAGGTGGAATTCCTTTGTTTTTTCTTTGTGAACGACGAGGTACACTGGAAATTTCTTCCTCCCTTTCATTTCCCTCCTCCCTTCCACTTTTGGGAGTGGAAACACTCTTCTCAGAGATGTGAGGGCTCTGAGAAGTTAACCCCTGAGTTACTGTTTTCTCCTGGTTGTTCACAGTTTCTAACAGAACTTGGGAACCTTGAATCCTGTCCCAACCTGCCTCCTGAAAAGTAGCAGACCTAGAAACAACCACCTTCCCATGACTTAGGGAAAAACGCCAAGATTTGGATTGCATGCCAGAATAACCCACAAAACGTAATTTCACAGACTTGGTTTCACCTTTAGACCTTTTGGACTTTGGGATATGCACGTATGCCCAAGACCCCCATGTTCTCAAGTGAGACAAATCTGGTTTTGAACCAAAAAGTAAACAGTAAGGCGAACTGCCTGTAACCCTGCTCCAGGTTCTATTACACAGATAGTTTGCGGTTAAAAATGCTTCTCCCCACAAATCTTGCTCAGCGTTTGCATCAGCCATGAGAGAATCTTTCTTCATTTGAAGTACTCCAATTCTTCTCTCAATTGACCCATTTTGAAAAGGAGTTTGGGGATCTATTAACCTGTGTGTGATTCCTGTTTTCCTAAACCACTCACAGAACCTTCCAGAAACAAACTCACCCCCACGGTCCGACTGCACAGAAATAATGGGCTTGTTAAAGAACTTTTCCGCCCAAGTTTTCCAATCCCTAAAAGTTTCAAAAGCTTCTGATTTTCGCTTCAGTAAATAACACCAACTAAAGCGTGTGTAATCATCCAGAATTACAAGCACGTAACTGGATCCCCCTTGTGTAGGCGTGAATGGCCCTACCAAGTCAATAAACACCAGTTCAAAAGGCTTTTGTGACACCCTGTCACTTTTCCTGCAGATGTTCTGCACCCGGGATTTGGTCTGATGACAGATTGAACAATCCAAGAAATTTTTACAGTTTCGCAAGCTTAACCCTGTACACACTTGAGGCATGTGACTTAACACTTTAAAACTTGCATGACCTAAACGCCTGTGCAACTCATGAACACAATTTTTATGGTCTGGCACGTTACCAGTTTGTGCCACCCTTTCTTTACCTGCACCCATGTAAAACAGTCCATTTTTAACATGTCCCAGTGCCACATTTTGTCCATCCTTAATCACTTGGCACTCATCCTTCTGAAACGTAACAACGTATCCTTCAGACGTTAGAGCACTAACAGAAAGGAGACAAAAATCTAAATCTGGAACATACAGAACCTGTTCACACTCCTTTTGCAGACATGGAACGTAGCAACAGCCAATTCCTTCCACCCTCGACGTTCGTCCATCTGCAAGCGTGATTGACTTCACCTTGCTTGGTTCCAACTTCCGAAACGCCTCTGGATTATTAGAAATTGTTCTGGACGACGCAGAATCAATCAGCCAAACCTCTTGGGCCTCGTTACACCTCACTGTGGCTGAAACAAATGCATTCGAGCATTCCTTCTCCTCTCCAGCCTGTGTAACTCCCTTCTTCCTCTTTTTACAGAAGCGTTTGATATGACCCGGCTGTTTGCAAAAATAACACTCTCTTATTGCAACTGCGGTTCTCTCCACACTGTTGCCTTGGAAACACTTATCTTTCTGCATTCTTTCTCTGCTGCCAAGGGCTGACTGCTTAACCCTTTCCTGGCAGTTTTCCTCCTTCCTGGAAAGACGCCGTTTCTCTTCTTGGAGCAAACGACCCGTCAAATAATGAAGAGTGAGTTCATCAGTCTTCATACTTTCCAGACTGGTTGTCAGAACGTCCCAGCTTTGAGGCAACGACCCCAAAATCAGGTAGCACTTATGCTCTTCCGTAAAAACGATTCCGACCTCCTGCAACTGGACAAATAGAGATCTCACCTGTTGGAGATGATTTGCCAAACTTCCAGCCTCCTCCAACTTTAACCGATACAGCTCTCTGGTGAGGCTCAGCCGTGTGCTTGCCGACGCACGCACATAAATCTGTCTCAGCGCATTCCAGCTGTCTCTTGCCGTCTCATCTCTGTTGATATGGACAATTTGCGAGTCCTCCATACTCAAGACAATGTTTGCTTTGGCCCTTTCATTCTGCTCTTCCCACACTTGTGCTTCTTGAGCAGTCTGACCAACCGGCCTCGGGACACTCACGACGTTCCAACATCTGTCCCGCTTCAAAAACATTTCCATCTTGAATGACCACGTTAAGTAATTTCTCTCATTCAGCCGTTCCACCGGAATACTGGATGCCATCTGAACCTGGGCCATCCTCACCGGCTGGGCTGGAGCGCGACTCACACTGGATACAGACCCGTCTGAGCTCGATGAACTGCCTGAGCTCGACTCCGTCTTTCCCTCCAGCGTTCCTTTGCTCTCAAGCTTTCCAGCAACCAAAAAATTATGCCTTCCAGACTTTCTCTGGGCCCATAACCTATCGGGGTAATTGCTTACCCAAAAATATAGCAGAGTGCGAAATAGCAGCAGCGTAGAGTCTGGAAATGGTTTCAGCTTGAATTTAGGAACAAAAAGAAGCACTCACGGTCTTTGGTCAGTAAAGAAGCTTTACTGACACTAAATAAATTACTTACAGAATAAATGGTCATATATACAGTCCTTTCACCAATAGTACAGCAACAACGTAGCAGTATAACATCAGCAGTAAGTTCCAGCAGTAAGTTCCAGCAGTAAGTTCCAGCAGTAAGTTCCAGCAGTAAGTTCCAGCAGTAAGAAGCCATACAACATGGACTTCTTAAATACACTTTTCTCCTTGGCCCAATTAACCAATAGTCTCTTCATCTTGTACATCTCGTACCGCACGTAGGCCAGGGAAGAATCTGCTTCATACTGGACTTCTCCTGGCAGAGACAATCTGGCCAAGGACATCTTTTTAACTCTTTAGAGTCCTTTTCCTTCTGTGGTTAAAAACCTAACCACAACAGAAACTTGGTGTCCATGTGGACACATGGATAAGCTATCATGGTGCTGAGCTTGAGGTTTCTAACGTGCAAATTGACGGAGCTATCGAAAGGGGTGTGAATTAGGGTTATGGGTGGTGCGTTAGAGGTTAGAGCCGCGCCAAAAATCAGGGGATGATGGGACTGCCTTGAGTCTGGGCGTGTGTGTGTGTCCCTGGATATGCTCTCATGGTGGCGAGTTTGAGATTTTTAGCGTGCAAATTGACGGAGCTATGGAAAGGGGTGTGAATGGGGTGCCCGATTTTCAAAAATTCCCCCAAAATCAGGGGATGATGGAATTCCCTTGAAACTTGGCGTGCATGTGTATACGTCCATGAGGTGTCATAGTGCCAAACGTGAGGTTTCTAACTTGAACAGAAAAAAAGTTGTTTACTTTTTTAGCTTTCAATGCAACCCAATGGGAGGGGAAAAACGGAGCTCCGATCCGGATCCGGAGCTCCGAGCGGAGCGGAGCGGACATGGGCGGAGCGGGGGCGTAGTGAAGCAGCCCAATCCGCAAATCCCGGATCTGGAAGTGAAGCGGAGCGGGGGGTCCGTGCACACCCCTACTATATACTCCTCCATCTTCTTTTTTTGAAAATCCTTCTCCTTATATAATTCTTGATAAAATTCTTGAAAATTTTTTATTTTACCCTTCATAATATGACAGTAATTCCCTTGTTTGTCCTTCACTACTCCTATCCCATTCTTAGCCTTTTCCTTTTGTGTGAGCCTGGCAAGCAGTCTGGAATTACTGTTCCTGTTTTCAAAATACTCTCTTTTCATATAAATTATATTTTTCTGAACTTCCTCCAAATTTATATTTTCTAATTGTTTTTTCTTTGCTTGTAATTCTACTAATTTATGCTTATTTTTTGATTGCCAATAGGCTTTCTCCAAGTTCCTAATCTCTTCCTCCAACTTTCCCTGCGCTACAACCTGTTGCCTCCTTAAATTACACATTTCTCTAATGCATATCCCTCTTGTTACAGCCTTCATGGTATCTCAAACAACTGCTCTTGACATTCCTCCCTTTTCATTAATCTCCCAAGTTTCTGACAATTCCTTTTGCATTTTTTCCACCACTTTATTTAAATATCTTTGTATTCAATCTCCACCTATATGCTTCTCTATAATCCTTTCTAACTGTAAAATCTAAACTTAGCAAAGCATGGTCTGTTACTTTAATTACCCCCAATTCCATTTTAGAAACCTTAGTTGCGAACTCTTTTGAAACAAAAATATGATCTATCCTCAAATATGTATAATGTACTGGAGAATAGTATGTAAAGCCGGGTTGAACCCCATTAACTAAACACCATCCATCAACAAAATCTTTTTCTTTTATCAAATTATTCAATATAGTAATATTATTCCTGTCCAATTACCATATTAATCCATTACCATATTAAAATCTCCAGCCAATATAACATATCCTTCTTTAAATTCTTCTATTTCCCTAAATAATTCTTTATAAAATACTCTTTGTCTCTCATTTGGGGCATAAACATTAACCAATGTATACACTTTACCTTCAGTTTGACCTTTTATCATAAGATATCTACCATTGCCTTCCTTTTTTACCTTATCCATAGTAAATCCACTTCTCTTTGAAATCAAAATGGCCACTCCATTTTTTTTGAAGTCCCCAGTGACTTTTCATAATAGACTGACCATTTCATTCTTATTTCATTTTGGCCCTCCTTTATTTGAAGTGTTTCTTGCAGCATAATGATATCAGATCTTTCTCTATTTAACATTTGTTCAATTCTCCTCCTTTTCACGACTGTCCCCAGACCTTTAACATTAAGCGTTGAGATCCTTAAATTTTTATCCATATTCATTTTTTGATTTTCTTTCCGATCCCTTGTGCTCTGAAACTCAAATTCACAAACATAAAAACCTACAATCTCTTTTCCTCCCTTCATACCCACCCAATCATATCCCACCCCTCTTGTTGTTATTTTTCTATATACTCTTTCCCCTCCCCATTCCTTTCCCCTCCCCCTCCTCCCCCTCTCCCCCCACCTCTTTCCCCCCCCCACTAAATCCCCATGAGTCTAACACTCCGGCCATTAATTACCTGGGTGGGGGGGAGACGAGCCTACAGTCCCAAGTCAGCAAGCCTTTTATTTGAAGAAAGAAATTTTTATATATATATAGAATATTGAAAGTCACATCCCACTTGCTCCAGCAGCTTCTTCTCCCTCTTCCAATTGAACTGCCCTTCCATTCACATGCAGACCCAGAAGCTCTTGCCCCTGCTCCAAGGAGGTCACTCTGCAGAATCTTCCAGCATGCGTAAATTTCAAAAAAACTGGATACCCCCACGCATACTTTATTCCATTTGCTCGAAGTTTCTCTGTAATAGGCTTAATGCTGTGTCTCCATTCAACAGTTTGCTGGCAGAGATCATTGTAGATTTGAACTGTGGAGCCTTTAAACTTCAATGTTGTAGATCTTAGTTTAGACATAAGCTGCTCCTTTTTGTAGTAATTGTCAAATTTCATCAGAATATCTCTTGGGGAAGATCTAGACCGGTTTACTCCCACTCTGTGAATGCTTGCCACATCTTTATCCTTTATTATCAAATCTGGTATCAGTTCTTTAAACCAAGCCAGTATTGTTACTCTCAGATCTTCAGCTGGTTGCTCTAAAAAGTATTTAATGCAGCTGAAACTGCTCAATATGCAAAACCCCAAAGAGGAGGTTTGACAACCTGAGTTTGAAGGATATGGCTCCAGTAGTTTTAAAACACAATAATTTTAAAACTTTGAACTTTTAAAAAAATCCTAAAAAAATATATGGATGAACAGATCTGATTCAAACCTGGCATGGCTAAATTAAATTTGTTTTGTTTTTTAGAGTAGGCAAAATGCAGCATTTAATTGTGAAAGTAAAAGAAAGCACACTTTTCTCTTGTATTGGTGCTATTCTGCTATATCACAGTGTCCCCTAAAGGTAATATAGTGGAAAAGCAGGAAAGGAAATGCTGCTCATGTTGTGCTTGGATGAGACACAACAGATTAACAGCCAATTAACAGCCTCAGGTAGAAAAGATCTGGATGTCTTCTTTCAGCACGCAAAAGTAAAGAATGTTGCAATGTGTCCTTGAGGCGCATGTGTACCCAAAGCCTGTGGTGGAAAAGAAAAGGGGGGTAGTATTAAAGACAGGGCTCGGATCTTACTTCATTTACAAAATTGAGAGGGTTTTTAAAATAAAGTTCTTGAACATTTAAAAGTGCAACCAGTCTGTATACAGTACAGTGGAGCATGAGGCTTCTGCATATGGCTGAGTTCTGGATTTGGCCTGGGAGGCCATGGTCTGAGACAGCAACATAAGTAGATCAATCTTTGCTGCACCCTGAGAGTTAGGGGGAATCTACACTACTGCTTTTAAATCGCTTTAAAGCACTTCGAAAACGTTTTGAAACCTGTATATACAGTGTGTCCTGGGCCCCAACAGTTGTCAAAACTGTTATAAAGCACTTTGAAGCAGTAGTGTAGATCCCACATTAGTGTGTGTGTGTGTGTGTACATTTCAAGACTGCTGTGTACTACTCTGCCTCAGCGCATGCGCGCGCACACACACCAATGTGAAATGGCATATAACGGTGAACTACACTGCAGGGTTATTGCATACCAGATGAAAGGTTATTGCATTTATTCTTAAATAAGAATTTAGTTAGACAGAGCAGGAACTCTTTTCCTTGCTACTACCTTTTGGGTTTTATTTGGTGATGGTCTCCTCAGTGCCCAATCCCAGCCACATTAGTATATTGGATTTCTCCCTTGAATTCTATGAGCAGCTCTTACTTTCATTTTTGGGGACATTTGAAAATAGCTTCTCAGTGTGAACCAGAGAAGACCATATCTAGAAAATGAGAAATGAAATATCTCTCAGCCCCTTTTATACCTTCGTGTCTCTTCCTCTATCCTCTTTCTCTTTTTTCTCTGGGAGCAAGGGACAATGCAGGAAGAGATACAGAGATATAACCGTCCCATCTTCCACTCTCCTGTGTTTGCACCAAGTACATCGAGCAATCTAATCACCAGATGCTTTATAATTTCATTTTTAAAATATATACACTACTAGGTTTGGGCTTCCCCTTGCAAAGCGGCCCTTTTTGGAAAAATAGTTCATGATTTCCCATTCACACAAATCAAGGCATTTTGCCAGCAAACTGATTCCAAGCATTCATCGTCTGTACTTTTAGGAATGTGTTCCCGTGGGCAACTCAGGGAAATTGAAGTATATATTTTGGTGATCTTTATTTTTCAATAATTCTAAACAGTTTTTATTGAGTAAACATTCTTTCCCTTAATATAGGCATATTTCTAACTCACTACCTTCATAGGTTCATCAGAAGTTGCTGAGTCACATATTAATCCTCTAAGGAAACACAGTAATAAAAAAACTTATTGCACACTCAGCTGCAAATGTTTTCTTGCATAACAAAGCTCCCATTCTTCATCTTTCAAAAGATGCAAACATGACCTCACTTACTAGAGCGCAAACCCCATGAAACACAGTAGGAGCTTTGGGTAAACATTTGTAGGATTCCGCTGCACAATAGGCTCTGAAATGTCATATCTGAGGATTTATTTCTATTGAGAATAACTATGTTAGTTTGTGTGTTCTCTACCAATCGCCACATTTTCTTATCTTAGCTATCATGCGGAGGGATGCTTGAAAAGTCCAAATTAACATTCAGATGCTTAATTAGTCTTTTGCGGCTATGAGTGAATTGTACAGCAGGGAAGGAGAACCTCCAGTTCACAGGCCTAATCCAGCCTGCAAGAGGTTCACCATTCAGCTCATGGGGGCTTTGGGAAGGAGTTTGGGAGAGGAATCCCTTTGTTATCTCCAATAACAGATTGGAGATAACAAGGGAATCCCTCTGTGTGCCACTCCCCCTCCCAATGGGAGGGCCAGCTGCACAAAAAAGGAATCCCCTTATCTCTGAGCACAGATTGGAAATAGCAAGGGGATTACAGACGGAGGGAGAGATGCACACTCATCCAATGCTTGCAGGAGCTCCTGCACTTGCCAGTCCCATGCTTCCTTTGCGCAGTGTGTGCCATCTCAAAGCATTAACATTTCAGTTCGCCCACTGCCTGCCCCTGCAAAGAGGATATGCAACATGCTTTGAAAAAAAGAGGCTTGTTATTTATTTATTTACTACATTTATATACTGCCCCATAGCCAAAGCTCTCTGTTCCAAGTGCTCTGACCACAAGTAGGGTGATAATTAAAAAAAAGCACTCTATACATACTCAGGGGCATCTTTCCTCCAAAATCCATGTTCTGGAGCTGCGTCTCAGAATTAAACAATGATCAATTCCTGAGCTAAGCCTCTCTTAAGCCACGATTCCCCCACCCCACGTTCATCTTTGCAAGCCCCGCCGGCAATACACGGAGCCCGCTCAGCTGCACTCCTAAAGCGGAAAATGACTGATCAATGATTGTAAGGTCGTCGGGCAGCGACCTCGCTCATTGACTATTATGGGATCGATTCTGCTGCCTTGCTGTGTAGGGGGAAAGCAACGATAGAGGAAAAGTGAAGAGTGTTACTCCACCCCCACTTCCGGATTACAATTGAACAGGTTTCCCACTCTCGCTTCCAAATGCAAGAGTTTCACCACGGACATATGAGACCTGGAGCTCACCATGGAAAATGATGGCCAGTGGCTGCTTTGCACTTTTACCAAAAATAAAGTTCAGGCGAGGGTGACCATATGAAAAGGCAGACAGGGCTGAAATTGGAGTTGGATGGGATGCCAGAAATGGCATTGGGCTCTTTTATTCACCAGTGTTGGCCTGGTTGCAAGGAAGGGGTGGGTGGGTGGAGCGACCAGTGGTGGTGGTGGAGGATTTGAGGCTCCCTGCATTAGATAAATACGGTACAGGGACACCAAGCCCAGTGGTCAGGAATGTTGAAAATTAGAGTCCAAAGCTTCTGGAGTTGTACTTGCTGCTAGCTGCCTATATTGTCAGTTCTGGGATGAGGGGAGCCCAGAGTTGCTGCTCCCGCCCCCACCAAGGTCTTTAAAAAAAGTGCAATCCTATGCATGTTTAGACAGAAAGACATGTACATGGATTCTAAGCATGTACAGGATTGCGCCCTAAGTGAAATCCACATCCTGCTCCCATCAATCTTGCAACCACAACCTCAACCACCACTCTGTAGCCTTCTAAATAGGACTTTGGTGGAAGGCATTATATAAGGCAAGGGGGCAGTACACCCTCTGGCCCTCATTTCTGAACTCGTAAGGGGTTTCTTCATGAGAGATTTGGCACCTAAACTAAAATCATTCCATTCCATATAGCAGTAAAACCAGAACACTTCACAATCCCCACCCCACTTGAAACAGTTACTCGCCAGCAATAACAGGCCACATAATAAGGCTACACAAACACAGGGACAAGACCATGCCACATATCTGCCACATATCTACTCAAGCATTCCATTCTGGGGATCATTTCTGCTGGGAATTCACGGAAATCTAGCTCCGCATGCTAATCATGCAGTGGTGAGGGGTGTGTGTGTGTGTTTTGTTTTTTGCTCAAGTTTGTAATTCCTGCATATCAACTGCTCCATTTCCCATTGCGTTTCAAATATGTTCCTGGCTCCCTTGGTATGTTTTACTTGGCAAAATCTGTATGTAGCTTTGAGGTTCCCCCACCCCCAACCATGAATTTCAGTTTTAAGCATGTATTTGTTAGTAGGACTAGCCCTGTTTTAGGGTGTTTCATGCTCTTCAATATATTATATATTACCTCCTGCTTTGTCAATATAAAGACTGGTTAATTTTTCTCTGAACCACCAGCAAAAGGAGCCCATACACTTTAACCAAGATGGAAAACACTCCTGGGAACAGCTGGACTTCATTTATTTATTTATTTATTTATTACATTTCTATACCGCCCAATAGCCGGAGCTCTCTGGGCGGTTCACAAAATTTAAAACCATTCAAAATATAAAACAACAGTATAAAACCATAATATAAAATACAATATAAAAGCTCAACCAGATAAAAACAAAACAGCAGCAATGCAAAATTACAAATTTAAAACCATGTTATTTAAAATTTATAGATTGTTAAAATATTGGGAGAATAAAAAGGTCTTCACCTGGTGTCTAAAAGCATATAATGTAGGTGCCAAGCGAACCTCCTTAGGGAGCTCATTCCACAGCCGGGGTGCCACAGCAGAGAAGGCCCTCCTCCTAGTAGCCACCTGCCTCACCTCCTTTGGCAGGGGCTCACGGAGAAGGACCCCTGAAGATGACCTTAGGGTCCGGGCAGGTACATATGGGAGGAGGCGTTCCTTCAGATAACCTGGCCCCAAGCCGTTTAGGGCTTTAAGTGTTAATACCAGCACTTTGAATAGGGCCCGGACCTGGACTGGCAGCCAATGAAGCTGGAAAAGGACTGGCGTAATGTGGTCTCGTCGGCCAGTCCCTGTTAGTAAGCTTGCTGCCCTGTTTTGCACCAGATGAAGTGTCTGGACCGTTTTCAAAGGCAGCCCCATGTATAACGCATTGCAGTAATCCAAACAAGAGGTTATCAGAGCATGGATAACTGTAGCTAAGCTATCTCTGTCCAGATAAGGGCGCAGCTGGTATATCAGCCTGAGCTGATAAAAGGTGCTCTTTGCCACTGAGTTCACCTGTGCCTCAAGTGACAGTTCTGGATCCAAGAGCACCCCCAAACTACAGACCCGATCCTTTAGGGGGAGTGCAACCCCGTCCAGGACAGGGCAAACATCACCTCGCCGGACAGAAGAACCACCCGCTAACAGTACCTCCGTCTTGTCTGGATTGAGTTTCAGTTTATTAGCCCTCATCCAGTCCATTACCGTGCCCAGACACTGGTTCAGAACAGCCACTGCCTCACCTGGGTTTGATGAAAAGGAAAGGTAGAGCTGGGTATCATCCGCATATTGATGACACCTCAGTCCACATCTCTGGATAACCTCCCCCAGCGGCTTCATGTATATGTTAAACAGCATAGGGGATAAGATAGAGCCCTGTGGAACCCCATGGCTTAGGTGCCACGGCACAGAGCAATAATCCCCCAGCACCACCTTCTGGAATCGGCCATCCAAGTAGGAGCGGAACCACTGCAACACAGTACCTCCAACTCCCAGCTCAGACAACCTATCCAGAAGGATACCATGGTCGATGGTATCGAAGGCCGCTGAGAGGTCTAGGAGAACCAACAGGGTCGCACTCCCCCTGTCTCTCTCCCGACAGAGGTCATCCCACAGGGCGACCAAGGCAGTTTCCGTGTTCCAAAACCAGGCCCGAAACCCGATTGAAATGGATCTAGATAATCCGTTTCATTCAAGAGTGCCTGGAGTTGTCCTGCAACCACCCGCTCAAGCACCTTGCCCAGGAAAGGGATATTAGCCACCGGCCTATAGTTGTTAACATCCTCCGGGTCCAGGTTAGGCTTCTTCAGGAGTGGTTTAATTGCTGCCTCTTTTAAAGAGGCCGGCACCACTCCCTCTTTCAAGGAGGCATTTACAACCTCCTGGACCCAGCCGGCGATCCCCTCCTTATTTGATGTAATGAGCCAAGAGGGGCAAGGGTCAAGCACACAGGTGGTCGACCGGACTTGGCCAAGCACCTTGTCCACATCCTCGGGCCTCACTAACTGAAACTCATCCAATAAAACTGAACCGGACGGCGCTCCGAACACCTCTACTAGTGGAGCTGCGTTAAGTGTGGTGTCCAATTCATGACGAATCTGAGCGACTTTATCTTCAAAGTGCCGTGCAAACTCGTCGCAGCGTGCTACCGAGGGTTCCACCATCTCTCGCCCTGGCCCAGAGTGTAACAGGCCACGAACCACACAGAAAAGCTCTGCCGGACGACACTGAGAAGATGCAATGCTGGTGGAAAAGAACTGTCTCTTTGCCACCCTCACCGCCACAGAATAGGCTCGATAGTGAGCTCTAGCCCGTGTTCGATCAGACTCAGCACGAGTTTTCCTCCACCTGCGTTCTAGCCGTCTCCCCTCTTGCTTCATTGCCCTCAGCTCAGGTGTATACCAAGGAGCTGACCGGGCTCTGCTCAGAGGGAGAGGGCGCTTGGGCGCGATCGTGTCAACCGCCCGAGTCATCTCTGCATTCCACAGAGCGACCTGGGCTTCGACAGGAGCACCAGCCATACCAGCAGGAAAATCCCCCAGAGCCCTCTGGAATCCATCGGAGTCCATTAGCCTCCGGGGGCAGACCATTTTAATAGGCCCCCCACCCTTGCAGAGGGGAAAGGCCGCCGAAAGTCTAAACCTCAATAGGAAGTGATCTGACCATGACAAGGGGGTAGATGTTAATTCCTCCACTTTCAGATCACCATCCTCCTGCCCAGTTGAGAAAACCAAGTCAAGTGTGTGTCCCTTTGCATGTGTTGGGCCGATGACATGGTGAGACAGCCCCATGGTTGTCATGGCGGCCATGAAGTCCTGAGCTGCCCCGGATACAGGAGCCTCAGCATGGAAGTTGAGATCCCCCAGAACCATCATCCTGGGGGTCCTCAACACCAGATCTGAGACAACCTCCATATGGACAACCTTCATATGGCCCCCAAATGGAGGATGCAACATCCACCCGTTCTTCCCAGCATAACCCAGAGCAACAGTCCTCCTGTAACCATCATATGACCTGCAGACTCATCCCACACTACACCTGGGGCTAACTAGTTTGGATTTGCAGATAATCTGGCTTCACCATCCAATCACTTTCCCCACTCCATATTCCTCCCCAGCCCCCACTGCCTTGTGAACATCTTGCCTGCAGAAGAGATTGGTTTAAATTTTTGATCTTTTGGTTGTCCTTATAAAAGTATTACAACAGCATGGGTTTTGGAGTTTTTCTGATAGATGACTGGCTGGCTACCTTTGCCTTTTTCGGTATCTCTTTGAGAATTAATTGTAAACTGCTTTGGAAGCCAATCTTAGGTGAAAAGCAGGGTATAAATATAATGGCTTCGATCTAGAGTTATCCTTCATCAGCACTCTTGTCATTCACAGAAGAGCCTAATTTAGGGTGACCATATTTTGGAAACCAAAAAGGAGGACAACATGGTTGGCCCCCAAGGGGGCTTGTCCAGCACCAAGGGGGCGTGCCCACCCGAATATAGCCTTGGTCACATGTCTGATTTTATAGCACACATTTAAGACAAATCTGTTCTACATAGCATCTTAATGTTAAAATCACTGAAATAAAGAACAAGTGAGAGATTCAATGTATCTCAAATTAACTTCACTCGCTCCTACTTTTGTAGGTTTTGCTGTACTTTGAAGCTTTTGCTATGCTTTGTGTGATACAGTCTCCCCTTCCCTCAAATATCTTTTCTGACTGTATCTTCACTCATTGCAAGCTGCTATTGTTGTTAACAGGGTTTGCTACTGGCCGGCCGGATGGCTGGCTGGCTTTTTTTAATTTCAATTTTTTAAAAAAGCTTGTGTATAATTGTCACAAGTTTCTCTACTCTAACATTAGGGTGGGTGTTGTGGCAGTTTACCTAAAGACTGGAGATCCCCTTAATGCCAAGTGCTGAAACTGCTCAATATGCAAAACCTCAAAGAGGAGGTTTGACAACCTGAGTTCGAAGGATATGCCTCCAGCAGTTTTAAAACACAATAATTTTAAAACTTTGAACTTTTAAAAAAATCCTAAAAAAAATATGGATGAACAGATCTGATTCAAACCTGGCATGGCTAAATCTCTCCTTAAAAACTATCATGGTGCCAACTTTCAGCCCTTTATCTTTTAAAAATGTCATTTAAAAATAATAATTTTAAAACCTCAAACGTTTTTAAAAAATCCAAAAACTCAATGGATGGACAGATCTGTTTCAAACTTGGCATGGTTAAAGTCCTTGTTAAGAGCAATCATGGTGCCAAGTTTCATCTCTTTATCTTTAAAAATAATATATATTTTTAAAAAATTAAATCCTCAAATTTTAAAAAATTCCTAAAAATCAATGGATGAACAGATCTGTTTCAAATTTGGTACAGCTAAAGCTCTACCTAAAAGCTACCATGGTGCCAACTTTCAGCTCTTTATGTTTAAAAATGATGGTTTAAAAAATAATAATTTAAAAACCTTAATTTTAAAAAAATTCCTAAAAAATCAATGGATGAACAGACCTGTTTCAAATTTGGTGTGGCTAAAGCTCTACCTAAATCCTATCATGGTGCAAAGTTTTATCTCTTTATCTTTAAGAATGACAATTTTAAAAATAATAATTTTAAAACCTCAATTTTTTAAAAAATCCTAAAAAATCAATGGATGAACGAATCTGTTTCAAATTTGATATGACTAAAGCCCTTCCTAAGAGTTACCATCGTGCCAAGTTTCATGTCTTTATCTTAAAAAATGACAGAGTTATAAGCATTTTTGTTAATTCCCATTAGAGCTGCGCTTTGGAAAATCCGGATTTCCCCTCCACCTCCTGGATTTGCTATCAAAAACCCAGACAACTCCGGGCAAATCTGGTCATATGGTCACCCTAGCCTAATTCTAGTGGAGGTTTCTGGAGGCTGAATAGGGGGCAGTGATTTTCTCTGATCCCATTTTTCCCAACCTCCCTCCAACCCAGTGCCACCTTCCACATTTTTGTGGAGTATCCTTTAATCTTTGCAGTAGATTTGATGGAGGTGTGTAATGGCTGCCGTGGGCTCATCTTAGCATAAGCAAAGCCATGTTGGCACTGGAGGTGAAATGTTCATTAAAAAAAAACTTGTACGGGTGCAGAAATAACATTCAGTCTGGGTGAACTTTCAAGTGGCTGATTGATAAGCAAGTTCCTCTTACAGGACAAACAGGGAAGAGCTAACAGCCATAGAAATTACAGGAAACAGCTGTTACCTAAGTTTCCTATTTCATTAACAATACTCTGCACATGCTCTATGTTTTATGCTTACGTGACCAGAACTTGCTAATAAAACAGCTGGCACACCCAGCAATCCTCAGAGAAGAGTATTCTTTGGCAGAGGTATGTCTTCTCTCCATTGCAATTTGAATTCCTTTCTATCAATTAAAGATGTGTTGGATCATAAGAAGTGTCTTCGTAATGTTTGGGCCACAACAGGTGGAAGGAGGTATCGCTCCTGCCCTCTGTCAGTGGGATCCTCTCACTCCACTGATGGGATCTCCAGGTTTAACCCAATAGATCAAAGGGCCTGAGGGTGCCCAGGGGGCTGCCTATACAGCAGTGGGTTGCCGCCATGAGAATGGCTAATCCCGACGCACAGCAAAAATGCAGGGTTTCCAGAGGTCGGGCCCACCCTCTGCCAGGGCGGACAGTGACCAGTCAAGGGTTGCCATCTGCCCAGCCATGCCTCCGCATCAAGGATGGAGTGATGTTAGATGGCAGAAGGGCCATGCTGCACGCCTGGCTCCATCCTAAAAAGTAGGGTTAAGTCTCTAACTTTTAAAATGTGGAGCTTTTCTGGAAAGCCCTGTGATGGCTTTGAGGTGGCTGCTGCATCATATAATTGAGCCACCTCGGGGCTTCCAGAATGTATAGACAGTCTCCACGTCTTACATTTGATGGTGGTACTGTATAATAATGCAATCAGTTTTCTTAAGGCACTCTGTAAGCCCAGCCAGCACTGCACGCTTCCAATGTCAACATGTCGAGATAACACTCGGCTCTGAGAGGGAGATCAAAACCAACGGCTGTTTGGAGAAGCCCATTATTTGAGGACTGAAATGGATTCCTTTGCATCCCAGTCATATATCTTGACTTCAGCAAAGCTTTTGACAAAGTACCACATGACATTCTGATTAACAAACTAGCTAAAAGTGGGCTAGATGGAACAACTATTAGGTGGATCCACAGTTGGCTACAGAATCGGACTCAAAGAGTACTTATCAATGGAACCTTCTCAAACTGGGGAGAGGCAACGAGTGGGGTGCCGCAGGGCTCAGTCCTGGGCCCAGTGCTCTTCAACATTTTTATTAATGATTTGGACGAGGAGGTGCAGGGAACGCTGATCAAATTTGCAGATGACACCAAATTGGGTGGGATAGCTAATACCCTGGAAGACAGAAACAAACTTCAAAGTGATCTTGATAGGCTGGAGTGCTGGGCTGAAAACAACAGAATGAAATTTAATAGGGATAAATGCCAAGTTCTACATTTAGGGAATAGAAACTAAATGCACAGTTACAAGATGGGGGACACTTGGCTCAGCAATACTACAAACGAGAAAGATCTTGGAATTGTTGTAGATCACAAGCTGAATATGAGCCAACAGTGCGATATGGCTGCAAGAAAGGCAAATGCTATTTTGGGCTGCATTAATAGAAGTATAGCTTCCAAATCACGTGAGGTACTGGTTCCTCTCTATTCGGCCCTGGTTAGGCCTCATCTAGAGTATTGCGTCCAGTTCTGGGCTCCACAATTCAAGAAGGACGCAGACAAGCTGGAGCGTGTTCAGAAGAGGGCAACCAGGATGATCAGAGGTCTAGAAACAAAGCCCTATGAAGAGAGACTGAAAGAACTGGGCATGTTTAGCCTGGAGAAGAGAAGATTGAGGGGAGATGATAGCACTCTTCAAATACTTAAAAGCTTGTCACACAGAGGAGGGCCAGGATCTCTTCTCGATCCTCCCAGAGTGCAGGACACAGAATAACGGGCTCAAGTTAAAGGAAGCCAGATTCCGGCTGGACATCAGGAAAAACTTCCTGACTGTTAGAGCAGTGCGACGGTGGAATCAGCTACCTAGGGAGGTTGTGGGCTCTCCCACACTAGAGGCATTCAAGAGGCAGCTGGACAACCATCTGTCAGGGATGCTTTAGGGTGGATTCCTGCATTGAGCAGGGGGTTGGACTCGATGGCCTTGTAGGCCCCTTCCAACTCTGCTATTCTATGATTCTATGATTCTATGAGCTGCTGCACTGAGGTTCCTGTATTTATTTATTTATTTAATTTACAGTATTCATGTACTGCTCCCTAACTGAAGATTGAACATATAGAATAAAAACAGAATATAAACACCATTAAAAACTACATTTTTTTAAAGAACAAGGTTCAGATAAAACAGTGGCCAGTCATTCACGGAAATCTTCGCGGAACAACAACATTTTCAGAAGGCGCCGAAAGCTATGCAACGTTGGCACCTGCCTGACCTCCAAAAGCAAGGAAATGCATAGGAAGGGGGGAGGGTACCTCACTGAAGGCCCTTCTCCTGGTGGACTCCCATAGGCTGCGGAAAAACAACTTGTCCCTTTTGTATCAATAGGTAGAACTAAGTGAGACACACAGGAAGTCAGATGGAAGAGGAAGTCAGGGACACTGAGACTTTGATTGAAGGAATACTCGCCCAATCAGGAGGTGACACAGCAGTCAGTGACTCAGCACTCTCAGGAGTCAGTCAGGGCTGGAGAGAAGTTAGAAGCTATGTTTGTTTGAGGCAATAAAAGTTTTATTTTTATATAATACTGCATTCCTCATTTGCAACAAACCTATCTTTGAAACATGGTGTCAGAAGTCTAACAGGGACCCATTTACAACAACAACAAAAACAGCTTGAGATTTTGCATTATGGAGCAAGGTTTGAAAGCCCCCCCCCCCCATCACTGGATTTCACTGGGCCTAATCTGGCTCAAGCTTGGCAGAACTGGAAAGAGGAGTTTGAATTGTACCTGGATCTTGCCTTCACAAAAGAGGAAGAAAAGCAAAAGGTAAAGTTATTATATTATCTGATTGGAGAAAAGGGGCGAGAGATATGCAAAACTCTTGGGTTTAGTACTACTTCTAGTCTGCAACAGCTAGTAAAAGGGCTGGATGATTACTGCATACCTAAACAAAATGAAGCAATGGAACGATATCAATTCTTTATGAGGCAGCAGGGGTCTGAAGAGAGACTGGATGCTTATGTTACTGCACTAAGGACTTTGGCAACAACCTGTAATTTTGGGGCTATCACAGACTCCCTCATCAGAGACAGAATTGTCTGTGAGACCACAGACCAACATCTCCGTGAGAGGCTGTTGCGGGAGCCAGATTTAACACTGATTCGTTGTTTGGAGATTGCTAGGGCAGCTGAAGCTACTAAAGAAAGGCTTAGGACATTAGAAGGCACCCATGAGGTGCAGGTGCATGCAGTCCAACACCAGTCAAGTCCGTATAATGAGCAGGGCCGGCAGCCTCAGAGACGACTGCCTAAAATACAGTGTATGTTCTGTGGGAAACAACACAAAAAGAGAAAAGAAAGGTGCCCAGCATATGGACAGAAGTGTAAAGGTTGTGGCAAACCCAACCGTTTCCAAAGTCAGTGCAAGAGTGAGAAGAAACCTAATAGGCTGGCTGTGAGAACAATACAGAATGAAAGCGATGAGTCTGAAAACTGTGAGGATGTTTTAAGCCTCACTTTGGGTCCAGTGAATCATGATGTCCACATAGTGGGGAATACAGGGAAGAAGGTAACCTACCCCACCGCATTGTTTGCCACTATGTTGTTGAACAAACACCCAGTTTGTTTCCAACTGGATTGTGGAGCCACCTGCGATGTGCTGCCATTAGCTCTAATAGACAAGAAAACAGATCTGGAACCATGTGGCCAATTGCTCATTATGTACAATAGCAGTACCCTGAAACCTGTGGGGAAGTGCAGGCTAAAGATTCGCAATCCAAAGAATAATAGACTCTATCGCTTAGAGTTCATCATCGTGGAAGGGAATGCCCACAGACGACTGCTAGGAAGCAAAGCAGTCCAAGCTATGCAATTGATTCACGTGCAACATAGGAACATCCTGAACACTGTACAAGCCAGTGAGCAGAACCAGTCCAGGATTTGGACTATGGAGAAAATACTGAAAGATTTTGGGGATGTTTTTGAAGGGGAAGGACATTTGGCAGGGAAATTGAAACTTGAGGTAGATCCTTCAGTAGAACCAGTAAAGATCCCTAAAAGGAGAGTTCCTATGGCATTGGCAGAACCACTGAAGAAGGAACTAGCAAGCCTTCAAAGTAAAGGCATAATTGCTCCAGTAGAGACTAGCACAGAATGGATCTGCAGCTTGGTCATTGTACGGAAACCCTCTGGAAAACTTCGTATTTGTATTGACCCTAAACCTTTAAATAAGGCATTAAAACGCAGTCATTATCCCCTGCCAACCATTGACGATGTTCTATGTGACCTATCACGAGCCAAGGTTTTTTCAGTGTTTGATGTGAAAAATGGATTTTGGCACATAGAACTGGATAAGGAATCTAGCTACCTGACCACATTTGCAACCCCTTTTGGCAGATACCACTGGTTACGAATGCCAATGGGCATCAGCCCTGCCCCAGAAGTGTTTCAACGCAGGTTGAATCAAGAGCTAGAGAACATCCCAGGCCTGAAGATAATCGCAGATGATATCCTAATTGTGGGAGAAGGAGATACGATAATAGAAGCAACAAGGGATCGTGACAAAAAGTTGTGCCATTTTCTGGAGAGGTGCAGAGAGAGGAACATCAAATTGAATCAGGATAAGGCCAGATTAAGACTGAAAGAAGTACCTTACATTGGCCACTTGCTGACTGCAGATGGGTTGAAGGTGGACCCTGGAAAAGTTAAGGCAATCCGAGAGATGCCACGACCCGAGGATGTGAAAGGTGTGCAACGATTCTTCGGCATGGTAAACTACCTGGCGAAGTTTTGTAAAGGGTTAGCAGCTGACTGTGAGCCACTCCGACAGTTGACACACAAAGAAGTAGAATGGCAATGGTCAGAAAGTCATCAGCAAGCATTTCATAAAATTAAGGATACTATATCCAAGACCCCTGTACTGAAGTACTACAGCCCAGGAGAACAGCTGGTCCTACAATGTGATGCCTCACAAAAGGGGCTTGGAGCGGCCCTTTTACAAAAACAACAACCAATTGCTTTTGCCAGTAGAGCACTGTCAGAAACAGAGAGAGGTTATGCACAAATTGAAAAAGAACTGTTAGCTGTCCTTTTTGGGATGGAACGCTTCCACCAGCTCACTTTTGGACAGACAGTACATGTCCAATCTGACCACAAGCCACTGGAAACCATTGTGCGGAAACCATTATTGAGTGCCCCAAAGAGGCTTCAAAGGATGTTGATGAGATTGCAAAAGTATGATGTACAGATCCAATATCATCCAGGCAAGCACCTGGTAATGGCAGACACATTAAGCAGAGCATATCTCTCAAAGCCCAGTGAAGATGGTTCAGTTGAAAAGGACATAGAGTCAATAAATATGCTGCAATATCTACCCATTTCACGGCCACGCCTACAAGCAATACAGGAAGGCACAGAGCAGGATACCAACTTACAGATAGTTAAACGCATTGTCCTGGATGGTTGGCCAGAGACCAAACATCAGCTACCAGTGGAAGCTACACCCTATTTCTCAATGAGAGAGGAGCTCAGTGTGCAAGATGGAATTCTCTTTAGGGCAAACAGAGCTATCATCCCAGAGGCAATGCGCTTGGACATAATGAAAAGGATACACTCCTCACATATGGGAATTGAGAGCTGTCTGAGGAGAGCGAGAGAATGCGTATATTGGCCTGGCATGAATGATCAGCTGAAAACTTACATGGCACAATGTGAGATCTGCAATTCTCTAGGTGACAGACAGCAAAAAGAAACACTCCACCCACATGAGATTCCAAGGAGGCCTTGGGAAAAGGTAGGAGTAGACTTATTCAAGTTGCAAGACAAAGACTACCTCATAACGGTGGACTACTATTCCAATTTCTGGGAGATAGACTCCTTGCTAGATACCCGATCTCGAACAATTATCAGAAAGCTTAAAGGACACTTTGCCCGTTATGGAATACCCGATGTTTTATTTTCCGACAATGGCCCTCAGTTTGTGTCTGAAGAATTTAGGGCCTTCAGAGCACAGTGGGAATTTGACCATCAGACATCGTCACCGGCCTATCCCCAGAGCAATGGGAAAGCTGAGTCAGCTGTCAAGACAGCAAAGCGTATTTTGGTCAAAGCCAAGAAAGCTGGGACAGATCCATATCTAGCTGTCTTAGACCACAGGAACACCCCATCACAAGGCTTGGATGCGAGTCCAGCTCAGAGTCTCATGGGTCGAAGAACTAAGACCTTACTTCCAATGCGAGGAAATTTGCTGCAGCCAGAAATCCATAAAAGACAAGCTGACTTTATAGCAGAACAAAAATCTAGACAGGCCCATTATTATAATAAGTCGGCCGAAGATCTACCTGATCTACACAGTGGTGAGCAAGTCTGGATTCAGCCAGCAGGGCAAGAGAACAAGGAATGGCGAAAGGCAGAAGTACAAAGGCAAGTGAACACACGGTCATTTGAGGTGGTGACACCAGAGGGTCAATTCTTCAGAAGAAAACGTAGACATCTGCGGAGGAGCAGCCAACTAGTATCAAATGCAGGTGTGCAGAACCACCACCAAGAACAGCAATTCCAGGAGGAGAGAGCACCCACTTCACAGTCTGGCCTCCAGGCAAGAGGTCATTCGGAATCCCCTGCCAGAGAGACTGGGGAGATAGTTGAAATGTCCTCACATCCTAGGGATACCCATGATACCGCTTATCACCCCAGAGAAACTACATCTCCTATAGGAAAACAAGTAAGAACTCGAGCAGGTCGCCTGGTACAGAAGCCACACCATCTACAAGACGATGTTTAACTTTTTTTGGGGGGGGGGGGGGGTAAATCGGACTTGTAATGCATTGTTGGTTAAAATAAAAAAAGGAAAGCTGTATCAATAGGTAGAACTAAGTGAGACACACAGGAAGTTAGATCGAAGAGGAAGTAAGGGACACAGACTTTGATTGAAGGAATACTCGCCCAATCAGGAGGTGACACAGCAGTCAGTGACTCAGCACTCTCAGGAGTCAGTCATAGAATCATAGAATAGCAGAGTTGGAAGGGGCCTACAAGGCCATCGAGTCCAACCCCCTGCTCAATGCAGGAATCTACCCTAAAGCATCCCTGACAGATGGTTGTCCAGCTGCCTCTTGAATGCCTCTAGTGTGGGAGAGCCCACAACCTCCCTAGGTAACTGATTCCACCGTCGCACTGCTCTAACAGTCAGGAAGTTTTTCCTGATGTCCAGCCAGAATCTGGCTTCCTTTAACTTGAGCCCGTTATTCCGTGTCCTGCACTCTGGGAGGATCAAGAAGAGATCCTGGCCCTCCTCTGTGTGACAACCTTTTAAGTATTTGAAGAGTGCTATCATGTCTCCCCTCAATCTTCTCTTCTCCAGGCTAAACATGCCCAGTTCTTTCAGTCTCTCTTCATAGGGCTTTGTTTCTAGACCCCTGATCGTCCTGGTTGCCCTCTTCTGAACACGCTCCAGCTTGTCTGCATCCTTCTTGAATTGTGGAGCCCAGAACTGGACACAATACTCTAGATGAGGCCTAACCAGGGCCGAATAGAGAGGAACCAGTACCTCACGTGATTTGGAAGCTATACTTCTATTAATGCAGCCCAAAATAGCATTTGCCTTTCTTGCAGCCATATCGCACTGTTGGCTCATATTCAGCTTGCGATCTACAACAATTCCAAGATCTTTCTCGTTTGTAGTATTGCTGAGCCAAGTGTCCCCCATCTTGTAATTGTGCATTTGGTTTCTATTCCCTAAATGTAGAACTTGGCATTTATCCCTTGGCATTTATCCCTGAGTCAGGGCTGGAGAGAAGTTAGTTAGAAGCTATTTTTGTTTGAGGCAATAAAAGTTTTATTTTTATATAATACTGCATTCCTCATTTGCAACAAACCTATCTTTGAAACACCTTTTTACTGAGGTGGAGGGGGAGGCCCTAGGCCCTAGCCCCAGTTTTCTTCGGCAATGTTGCTCTGCTACTCCCTCCTTCCCTCCCCAATCCATGCCCAACATAGGAATTGCTTGCACCACTGCAGTTTAAACAAACCCAGGGGCTGGGTACTTTTTCATCCTTCTGCAAAGCCTGCTTGATGTAATACATCCTTCCCCAACCAGGTGTGCTCCAGATGTGTTGGACTAGAAATCCCACACATCTGGAGGACACCTGGTTGGGAAAGGCTGATGTGATGGTATGAACATCACTTTCAGTTGTCTGTGTGGTGGAGAGAGGTATTTTAGAATCCCTGGAAAATCAAGCAAGAGGGTCCCTTAGAAGTCTTGCAGCTCCTTAAAAGTGATGGAATGTTAAGCCTTCATAACTTTCCATTGGTCTGAGAGCCCTCATAATTTCCCCACCACATGTGTCTTGGTGTTCCTATAAAAGAGACTCATCCTTAACTTGCCTTTCATTTATGCGAGGGAGCAGCGAGCTGCTTGCGAGAGAGGGAGCGGACAGGCAAAAGAAAATGTCCCAGACGGTTTGTTTGCTGATACTTCTCCTGTGTCTTGGATTTACTTTCCCGACCGTAAAGGGCATTTTTATGGACAAACTCGCCAGCGAGAAGCTGTGTGCTGATGAGGAGTGTTTATGTAAGTGTGTCTCATCCACTCATTTGTTAACCTGTGTGCTCTTAAGGCGCAGTCTTGTTTAGAGTTTATTTGCGGGAGCCACATCCTGGAGTTAATCCTTATCTATCAAGAAATATATACAAATCTCTCCCTAAAGTGCTGCCTGCAAAAGCATTCTGTGCTTTAGAAGGGGGAGAATTGTGGCTGCAGTGCAAATGAGCAAACTGCTTCTTGATGATATGAAGTATGGCTGCATTTGCAGGTTTACAAAGGTAGCCTTTCCCTCAACCCCACTGCACTCTTTATAAAACCAGTCTGTGTCATACTTGTTTTTTCCCCAGATTCCATTTCCTTGGCAAGAGCAGAAGATGACTACAAAGCACCAGACTGCAGATTCATTAATATTAAGAAGGGGCAATTGATCTACGTTTACTCAAAGCTAGTGAAAGAAAGAGGAGCTGGAGAATTCTGGGCTGGAAGTGTAAGAAAATCTAAATAGTATCTCCTCTCTCCTTGGCTATTTACTCTCAGCACCCACAATTTGAAGAGATGGGCTTTACCACAGTCCTTGAAAGGCCAAGGGAGGGGGGAATATTCTGGGTCCTACCTCACCAATGATCTGTTTTGTTAGCTAGGGTGACGATATGAAAAGGAGGACAGGGCTCCTGTATCTTTAACAGTTGCATGGAAAAGGGAATTTCAGCAGGTATCATTTGAATATATGGAGAACCTGGTGAAATTTCCTCTTCATCACCACAGTTAAAGCTGCAGGTGCCCTGCCCTCTTTTAAATCCGGTCACTCTAGTTTAGCTCCTGCACTGTTGTGATGAAGAGGGATTTCCCCAGGTTCTCCAGGTATACAAATGACACCTGCTGAAATCTCCTTTTCATTACAACTGTTAAAGATACAGGAGCCCTGTCCTCCTTTTCATATGGTCACCCTATGTTAGCACCTCAATGTGGCCAAAATAATCTCCGATATATAAAAATGTAATAGTAAGCCTTGGTTCAACAAAGAAGCAAGCTAGTATACTCTGAATAAATGGCTGTGCTTAATTCTGGATTTGTTTGATGTAACCTATCAGGTTTATAGCGGACAGTATGAGGACCAGATGGGCACTGTTAGTTATTTCCCCAGGAGTTTAGTCACGGAACAGCACGTCTATCAGGAAGCAAACAAGACAATTTCCACAAAGGTACAGAATGAACTGGCTGGGTGAATGTTTTGAATTATTCAGTTTGGGTTTATCATCAAAACCTTGTGGTATATAACCATAGCAGTGACCTCTCTTATTCGGAGGAATATTTCTCCTAAGCTAGCTGAGTGACAATCTAGCTTCATTGAAATTATTGAATAAACCTCTGCAGAATGTTCCTTATTGACTTGGCTCAGGCCCTGTGTACACTGAGAGGTACACTCCTCTGGGAACAAGTTAAGCACTGTGCTTTCCAGCAGAACTGCATCCTGTTGCTAGAAGCAGCCTTTTTCCTGACTGGGCTGGATGCCACATCTTCTCTTTCTGCCTAATTGGTTTCCTTTGTGAGGAAAAACCTGAGGAATATCAAGATTATACCTCTCCCACCCCTCCTTATTTGAGTTCTGAAAACCTGAAGGCTTCGTCAACATAACCCAGGTCTAGCTCTTACTGAAGTGGCAAACTGGCATCTTGGCTGTATCCAGGTGTTGACAATTCTACATGCCTGCTTCCTGGGGGCGCCTGCCTCTTAGAACTTCTCTACATGGGCAATTTATTGCATGCTCATGTTTGGCCACTCATGGAAGTTTGTGGGGCTTTTATACAACACCGATCTCCAGGACATCTCCTGCACCTTCTGGTAATCTCACTTTAAAAAAGATCAAAGATAATGCACTATTTAAAAATAGAGTGAGATATTCCCAAATGTGTAAAGTTGGCATTGAGCTATAATTCAGCCACTAGATGGCGATGTTTCATTGAACATTATGGAGAATTGCTGAGAGGGGAAATTTTCAATTACAAATCACATGGTTGCCCTTGGTCACCATCTAAAGGAGCTGTAGTAAACGTGGAAAGACCTCAGAAGAAAAAAGTCTGATAAGGGTGCAGGTTTTTTCCTTAATGTAGACAAGCTGTTACTCTCTGGAGAGTCAGACTTGCAGCAACTTCAGACAGGTTCTTACCTGCACAGCAGTTTGGAAGGGGGCGGGAATAAGTAAGCATGTCTCCTGCTCTTTCTGTCCTTATGTATGGCTTCGCAGAAGTAAAACTAGACCTTGTCTCTCCTTCATACCCTACATATTTTCTAGGGGGAGAGGTGGAGTTTTCTTGACTTGCTGAAAGTTTTGGAAAAGCCACAGGAAGAAGTGTCTGGTGTGTCTTTGCACGACTAATGCTTCCTGCAAACAAGCTAAAAATTTCCCCTTTCCCCAGCCCTCTAGCAAGCACAGAGGGCCTAGATGAAACGTGGGGATTTTCTCACAAGTTTCTATCTTTTTTCACTCCTCTGTACAAGTCAGACCACCAGACCTCACCTCTCTCAATCCCTCTGTGCTTATGGAAGGCCATGGAAAAGAGGTAGAGTCTTATCACATCTGCAGCAGTTTGGGGAAAGTACAAAGGGGAAGCAGGAGGTGTTTTGCTTATTCTTAGCTTCTTCATACTGCAGTGCAAGTGAGAGAATCCCTGGCCTCTTCCAGAAGCTCTCTGCACATGCCAGTAGCATGGTGCATGTGTGTGTAATTGGTACAAGGATGGATAGAGATCGCCCTAAAAGGCAATGGTTGTGTTCAGACATAATACTAAATTATGGTCTAGCATGACAAGAATGAGTCTAAAGTCCACCCAGGCCACAGCTAGACCTAAGGTTTATCCTGGGATCATCCAGGGTTCACCCCTGCCTGAGCACTGGATCCCCTGTGTGTCACCTAGATGAACAGGTTTGACCCCTGGACGATCCAGGGATAAACCTTAGGTCGAGCTATGGCCCCAGTTTCATGTGCTTCCTCTCCTCCACTGATACATCACTGGGATGGAGATCAGAATCTCCTACTTCATATTAACCACAATTTAACATATTGCCTGAATCATAAACTATGGTCAGTTAGTGAAAACAAGCCAACTTCATAAACTGTGGTTTGAAGATGGCTTGTTTCCACTATCACTAGGTTCAGATGTCATGACAAGCTGCAGTTAAACTAAAATGGAAGGGAAAGCTTCCAAAGTCATTCTCATCGCCATGCTGGAATACAAGAGAGGAGATTGCACACGGTCACAGGAAGTTCAGACTTGTAATGCTGAACTATGCTTTAGTGTTGCACCTTAACCAGCCCATTATGCTATTAAAGTAGCAACAAACACTTTTTGATCTGTTTTTCAGGCCATTGATTTCTTCTGTGAATAGAAGCATGTAGTTCAGAAGCCCTGAGCAAAAAAAAAAAAAAAAAACCTCTCCCTCCTCTTCTGCAAATTCTTGGAAAAAATAGAAAACTGGTCTTTCCAAAAAAAAAAAAAAAAAAAAGCAAAAGAGAAGAAAAACATTTAAAAAGGATAGCTGTATGCCATTTTTATTTACTTTGCTGTATTGCACTTCCCAAAACGCTGTTGTCTTTCAAACTACTGTACTATCTTTGTTTCAAAGAAATAAAGGTTCGTTATGTTGGGTAGGACCCTAAATGCTTTGTGTTCATCTGTACTTTGACCATCTCTCTGAGCATTTTGTCTCTCCTGATATGTTTTGAGTTGCTAAATAAGAACAGAAAGGGAAACATTTTATTCTGATTCATTTGTCAGTAGCCTATAACAAGTGGTTCGTGGGCTGTATGTGGACCATGACGGGTTGCCAAATAGAAATTCAGCACCCAAAAAAGGTGCTTTTTGCAATGCAGAGCACTAAAAGACTAAAATTTAGCTTATCCTAAAGTGAAATTTGACCATTAGCACTTCATCGCTCTTACAGAGCGCTAAAGCCTTTGTGAACTGCCCAGGGAGCTTCGATTATTGGGCGGTATAAAAATGCAATCAATCAATCAATCTAGCATCAGAGCAAGCTAAATTTAACCCCTTTAGCACTACAGAACAGTTTGCCACTGGTTTTAGGTGGCAAACTGTAGTTTAAAAATAATAATTCAGGGGCCCCTGCAGACCACACAGTGTTTTGCAGCTCAGGTGTGTGTGTGTGTGTGTCCGTGTCCGTCCCTCAGTTCACTATTCCTGCCCTGTATGAATCACAAGCCATACCATTGTGCAGTGTTTTGAAATGATTGTACACATATTGCAGGAGGAGTTTTCTCCATTCAGAAGATCTTCATTTTTCATTAATTATAGTACTGGAAACATCAAACATTCCTGGGTGCACTTCTGGGGCTGAGGATGGGTGTGTGTTGCTACCCTCAGCATATCTGATTGTATAATGAGGAAATGAACGTTTCCTTTCGTTCCTGGCACTGATGCCTTATATGCTCATGTGCGAAGGTAACATTGCAATGGATCAGGGGTGCACAAGCCCCTCTTTCTTTCCTTTTTGGCCTTGATGACGGTTTGGGGGCTGCTCACATGTGTGCACACATATACAGACATGCCTGCTCACTTAAACGCACATATTCACAATGGACAACCATATAGGCAATATTAAGACAATGGTCATATCAGACATTTCAAAGAGCTCTAGCTTAAAAATCAATCTGAACCAAAGTTTACTGTTGACCTTTACTGGCAGGAAGTTTTGCGTGGGGAATAGAGAACATTATGAGAAAATGTTTTGCTCAATAAGGTTCATGCCCCAGACACAGGCCAAAACTACAGAGAACAAGTTGGGAAATTTCTATAGAACTGTAGAGAGACGTTGCCAAATATGATTAAAAATGAGTTGGGATTAAAAGAGTATTGTAGCTAATCAAAGAACAGTAAGCAATCTCATCACATGTCATTGATGTCTGCAGAGGGAATTCCATCTTGTGAAATAATGTAATGTGCCAGGTAAAGGGTTAAGGACCGCCCCTCTGCCATGGGTGGCTATGGGTGGCTACATGCTGAACGTGCATTCCTCAATTGTGGACTGTGACCAATGGGGCTTCAAATGTAACCTATGACTCATTGAAATTATGCACCTTAACTTGCTATTGAATGTAACCTAGCTTGCTAAGCCAGCACTGACCAATAAAAGGGATAGAATGTAATGACACTGACCAATGAAGAGACTAACACCCTTTTGTAATCAGAGTCTATAATATACATGTGGAATTCCTTTGTTCTGGGTGCTCTGATTTGCATTTTGCCGTAGTACCCCATATTGCAGTATTGGAAGTAAAAGATTAAGTTAAATCCTCCAGCCTCGTGTGTTTGATTGGGAAGTTATGCGCCCAAGTAATGAGCTGCTCCTCCCCATTTGGGGGACAACATCATGTTCAAATGTAAAACCATACAAGCAAAGGGAAAATACCGGTAGGGTGTGGGGTTGCTCCCAGCAGTGGTTTACCTCTGCTAGCCAAAAGCTGTATTGATAATATATGGTCTATACTTTGTCTGGATAGCATTTCCTGTTTTTCCATAAGGTATGTGGTGTGTGCGTGTGTAAGTATAATATTGTCTTTCTTATTAATAAAAAGGTGTATGTTACTTATGGGTCAGTGCTTTCCAGTGCCAATGGCAATGGCCACTTCAGGTAGGAACTCAAGGATAACTTCTTAATTGGGCAACGGATCCATCTATGACCCTTTTAAATTAAACCACAGTGTCATTTGGGCAGGAAATTTAGTGCCCTTTAAATTCTCCCCTTATATCCTACTTTACCTATACCAGAAATCTTATCTATTGTAGGAATATCTCTTACATAGATAAACACATGTACATGCATTATTATTATTATTATTATTATTATTATTATTATTATTATTATTATTTTATTATTTATATAGCACCATCCGTGTACATGGTGCTGTACAGAGTAAAACAATAAAATAGCAAAACCCTGCCGCATAAGCTTACATTCCAATAGAATCATAGTAAAACAATAAGAAGGGGAAGAGAATAGGAATGTGCTCCACTCCGATTAGAAGCGTAGAAGCAGAAGCGAATTGGCCTGCTCCGCCTTGCCCAGAGGTGGAGTAGAAGTGGACCGGGGACCCCTAGAAGCAAAGTGAAGAGAAGCGCCCATTTTCGGAGCACTTCTCTTTTCACGGACCGATCTGATCGCCATTTTGAAACATTTCGCCCATAGGATTGCATTGCGGAAAAGAAAAGGGGATAACTGTGTTGTTTTTGAATCTATCTTTCTGAAACTTCTTGTGCTTAGAGAGTCATGGCTGGGGGTGATTTTGAGCCTACTCTCAGCTCTCTGCATGGTGCGGTTCGCTTGCTAGAATTTTTTAAAAAGTAGGGTAAAGGCAGGAAAAAGATTACCTTTTCGATTGCTGAGGGGCAGAGTCAACTCCCGGTCATGATCACATGATCCCAAAGTTGGAGGAGGGGATAGGCAAAATGGGTAACTTGGGATTCTGGGAACTTCTCTTTCTTCATCTGAACGGACTTTTCCCAGAGTTTTTAAAAACAGTAGCCCCAACAAATGCACAAACACAACCTGAAATCATATACTAAGCCAATAATAAGAGATAGAAACACAGCACTGCTACCCACCCTAACTTTGGGGAACAACTGAAAAGATGTGGTGCAAGGGGATGAGCTCCCCTAGGGCATGTGGACGTGCCCTCACTCTCTCCTGTACTTGGAGGGCCATCAGAGCCTTCCAAAGAGAGTAACTCGGTGGAGCAATGCCTATCATGAGTTGAAGTGAGAGCTTTGCTTCTTAAAAGACTGGTTCCTAGACAGGACCAGTTAAATTGGCTGATGATTCCCTATCTGGGCACGTCCACCCCCCACCTTATTACTGGTAAAAGACAAATATAGCCTTTTTAAAAAAGTTCTTCTTGTTTATTCAGCAACACTGCAGATTTTAATTCCACCCCTCCTTTGTTTGTTTATTTATTTATTTATTTATTTATTCCATTTTATATGCATTACTGGGTTATCCTTGGCTCACTTCCTTATGCCCCCAGAAATGTCTGCTGCCTGCCTGCCTTCCCTCCCTCCTCCCCTGCCCGCCTCGCAGGGATGTTGTGTGTGTCTGGCTTTGACTCGGGGGAGAAGTCCTTCCTGTGCTCAATTAGACTTTTGGAAGTTCCAAATCCATTTTTCAAGTGTGGAAGAAGATTCATAGGTTTATCTCTACTCCCCAATTCATGGCATGTTGGGATTTCCTTTGAAATGGCCCCATTGAGCTGTCTGCAGGTTTAAGCCCTGCCAAAAATCAGGGGATGATGGGATTGCCTTGTACCTTGGCATGATTGTGGGTCTAGATGGCATCTGTGAGTGTGCCCACTTCCCTTTTTTATCTGTCCAAATGTCAGAGAACAGTCCACGTCTGCCCGATAAATTCCCCAAAAGTCAGGGGATGATGGGACTGCCTTGAGTCTGGGCGTGCATGTGTATCCCTGGATAAGCTATCGTGGTGGTGAGTTTGAGGTTTTTAATGTGCACATTGACGGAGCTATCGTAAGGGGTGTGAATGGGGTGCCCGATTTTCATAAATTCCCCAAAATCAGGGGATGATGGGACTGCCTTGAGTCTAGGTGTGCATGTGTATCCCTGGATAAGCTATCATGGTGGCGAGTTTGAGGTTTCTAACGTGCAAATTGATGGAGCTATCGGAAGGGGTGTGAATGGGGTGTTGGATTTTCATAAATTCCCCAAAAATCAGGGGATGATGGGACTGCCTTGAGTCTTGGCGTGCATGTGTATCCCTGGATAAGCTGTCATGGTGGTGAGTTTGAGGTTTCTAACATGCAAATTGACAGAGCTATCGAAAGGGGTGTGAATGGGGTGCCCGATTTTCATAAATTCCTCCAAAATCAGGGGATGATGGGACTGCCTTGAGTCTGGGCGTGCATGTGTATCCCTGGATAAGCTATCGTGGTGGTGAGTTTGAGGTTTTTAACATGCACATTGACGGAGCTATCGAAAGGGGTGTGAATGGGGTGCCCGATTTTCATAAATTCCCCAAAAATCAGAGGATGATGGGACTGCCTTGAGTCTGGGTGCGCATGTGTATCCCTGGATAAGCTGTCATGGTGGTGAGTTTGAGGTTTCTAACGTGCAAATTGACAGAGCTATCGAAAGGGGTGTGAATGGGGTGCCCGATTTTCATAAATTCCCCAAAAATCAGGGGATGATGGGATTGCCTTGAGTCTTGGCGTGCATGTGTATACCTCCATGAGGTGTCATGGTGCCAACTTGAGGTTTCTAACTTTCACAGAAAAAAAGTTGTATACTTTTTTAGCTTAATGCAAGCCTATGGGGGGGGGGGGGAAACAGAGCTGCGATCCGGATCCGGAGCTCTGCAGTGGAGCGGAGTGGACATAGGTGGAGCGGGGGCAGAGTGAAGCGGCCCGATCTGCAAATTGCAGATCTGGAAGAGAAGCGGAGCGGGGGGTCCGTGCACACCCCTAGAAGAGAATGCACCAAACAGGCACAGGGTAGAGTAAAACTAACAGTATAAAAGTAAGATCAAAATCAAGTTCTAAAAGCTTTAGAAAAAAGAAAAGGTTTTAGCTGAGCTTTAAAAACTGCAATAGAACTTGTAGTTCGCAAATGTTCTGGAAGACCATAAGGTAGGGTGACCATATGACCAGATTTGCCCTGAGTTGTCTGGTTTTTTGATGGCAAATCCGGAAGGGGGGAGGGGAAATCCGGATTTTTCCAAAGAGCAGCTCTAATGGGAATTAACAAAAATGCTTATAACTCCATCATTTTTTAAGATAAAGACATGAAACTTGGCACAATGGTAGCTCTTACGAAGGGCTTTAGTCATACCAAATATGAAACAGATCCATTCATCCATTGATTTTTTAGGAAATTTTTTAAAATTGAGGTTTTAAAATTATTATTTTTAAAATTGTCATTTTTAAAGATAAAGAGATGAAACTTTGTACCCTGATAGGATTTAGGTAGAGCTTTAGCCACACCAAATTTGAAACAGATCCATCCATCCATTGATTTTTTTAGGAATTTTTTTAAAAATGAGGTTTTAAAATTATTATTTTTAAAACTGTCATTTTTAAAGATAAAGAGCTGAAAGTTGGCACCATGATAGCTTTTAGGTATTTTAGCCATACCAAATTTGAAACAGATCTGGGGCCAGTATCAAATCCTGTTAACAACAACAGCAGCTTGCAATGAGCGAAGATACAGTCAGAAAAGATATTTGAGGGAAGGGGAGAATGTAACTCACAGAGTATAGCAAAACCTTCAAAGTACAGCAAAACCTACAAAAGTAGTAGTAAGTGAAGTTAATTTCAGATACATTGAATCTCTCACTTGTTCTTTATTTCAGTGATTTTAACATTAAGATATTATGTAGAACAGATTTGTCTTAAATGTGTGCTGTAAAATCAGACATGTGACCAAGGCTATGTTCGGGTGGGTACGCCCCCTTGGTACTGGACATGCCCACTTTGGGGCGACCATGTTGTCCTCCTTTTTGGTTTCCAAAATATGGTCACCCTACCATGAGGGGCAGCGGAAGAAAATGGACGAAGCCGAGCAAGGGAAGTAGAGACCCTTGGGCAGGTAAGAAACATCTCATCTGAGGAGCGAAGAGCATGAGCGGGGCAATAGTGTGAGATGAGAGAGGAAAGATAGGAAGGAGATAGACTGTGAAAAGTTTTATAGGTCAACAGGAGAAGTAGGGTGACCATATGAAAAGGAGGACAGGGCTCCTGTATCTTTAACAGTTGTGTAGAAAAGGGGATTTCAGCAGGTGTCATTTGTATATATGGAGAACCTGGTGAAATTTCCTCTTCATCACCACAGGTAAAGGTGCAGGAGCTATACTAGAGTGACCAGATTTAAAAGAGGGCAGGGCACCTGCAGCTTTAACTGTTGTGACGAAAAGGAAATTTCACCAGGTTCTCCATATATACAAATGACACGTGCTGAAATCACCTTTTCTATACAACTGTTAAAGATACAGGAGCCCTGTCCTCCTTTTCATATGGTCACCCTAAGGAGAAGTATATATTGGATTCTGAGATGAATTAGAAGCCAATGAAGAGATTTCAGAAGTGGAGTAACATGGTCAGAGCAGCGAGCCAAGAAGATGATCTTAGCAGCAAAGTGGTGAACAGAAACCAATGGACTGATATGAGAAGAAGGAAGGCCAGAGAGAAGAAGGTTACAGTAGTCCAACCGAGAAATAACCAATGCATGAACAAGAGTCTTGGCAGAAGAGACAGACAAAAATGATCGAATCCTGGCAATATTATATAGGAAAAAATGACAGGATTTAGCTACTGCCTCAATATAAGAAATAAAGAAGAGCGAGGAGTCAATTATAAAACCAAGACTACAAGCTTCCTTGACTGGAGTAAGTGTAACATCATTGACAGTAAGAGAGAATGATTATTTCACATTCCAGCGACTGCCATGCAGAGAACATTGGAGAAAGAGCAATCTGTATGAGGACCTCTTGGGGAAGGTGTGAAGAGTACAGACAGTGGGTACATGGATAATGGGGAGAAATTTGACACCCCTGGAGGGCCACAGTTAAAGGCCGTGTGGGCCCAGGTTGTGCACCCTTGCAATAGGCACATCTGTGTAAAATCCAGTGTGCCTAGGCCCAAATTGTGCAGTCAATTTTCAGATTTTATCACATGATTGTGCAGTTCAAGCCTACAGATTCTGGATTTTTCATAGCATTTTACATGGCTATGCTGTACTCCCACACATGGAAGTCTGGGGCACTGGGAGCACCACAGGTGTCCTGCATAGGGCAGCACCTCCCCCCACCACACAGTTTAGTAATCAAACTCTCTGATCTGCCTCTCTTTGTATGCTTGCAAGGATTTTGTAGGATTTTGCAATTCTACAAAAAGTTTATTTGAGGCTGTTTCAGGTTGTTCTAGTTCTGCTGGATGATACGGCATTCAGTAGTTCCTGGGAGGTCCCTCGGATTGTACCCAAGAACTTTGGTTTCTGCAATGACAATAGCCAGAGGAACAACAGGCCTCATGAATTGTGTAGTTGATAAGTGGTGCCAGCCTCAACCCGTAATGGTTTCAGAGCACTTTCCTGCATGTCTGATTTAGCTCAAATCAAGGTTTCTCTGACTATAATCCAATACAAACAGTACGAGAGAGAGAGAGAGAGAGAGAGAGAGAGAGAGAGATGGAATACCAGGTGTTTTTGTGTGTCATGCTGCAGTCTAGATCTCTATACACTCCCTTGGTATGATACTCAATAATGCTCAGTCACTGGACCAATAGTCAATTGTGATATGCATCCAATAGGATCCTTCTTTTGAGGGCCTTTAAAGCACTTCACAACCCTCTTTTACTTTGATTTGGCCCCTGTTCTGTCCTAGGTAAGTATATTAAGCCAGGTTCTCCTTGCTGCTGCTAACAACAACAGTCCTGTTCTTTTTATAGGTTTAGCAATCGGGGCTCAACATTTTCTAGATTACTGATAAAAATGCAGATACTGTAGTTCAGATTATCTGGGTCAATTGTGCATCAGACCCATGCAGAAGTCCTCATGGGGGCCAAGTCACAAGAAGCCTCATTGTGACAAAATAGTTTAAATGAGAGGTTCTCTTACACTCGGATGCTGTGTGGGCATGTCAACTTTCCTCTCCTCCTCTAGATTTTGCAGCAACCTCTTGATTCCCTTTGGGCACAATCCTATGCATGTTGAGACAGAAAAATGGCTGGCTGGAGGGATGGTGGGCGTTGTAGGACTTCTTTTTTTCCCATCTAAACATTCTGTCTAGGATGGTGTCCTAATGTAGACAAATGCACTTTCCGTTTTGTCATGTGCAGCTATATTCTGCATTTTTTTCTTTTTTAGCCACCTTCACATCACCTGAACAGTCCTTGATGGGACAGATTAGGAGTCTTCTTTCATAGATTATACACAACTGTTCAGTAGGTTTGCACTGACCTCCAGTGGTTGTATTATACTTTAGGTTTTACAGTAAAATGACTACTTGACTGCAGTATTTTCAACCTATCACTATTTTCTGTTCTGTGCTCTGAAGCAATGGGCTTTGTGGACCAATGATCTACCAGCTTGGGTACAACAGGAGGCCCTGGGCCTGTTCAGACAACATGCTAAGCCACGGTTAAGCCGCTAACCCTTTGCAGCAAATGGTTAGTGAGCATGTTTAAACTATGGCTGTGTAGCCACCATGGTTAGGAATGACTTGCTAAATCATGGTTCACACGACACGCTAAGCCGGAATGTTTGGTTCAAAACGCTTAACCACTGTAGCTTAGTGTGTCGTCTGAACAGGGTCATTATAAGTGGAAAATATGAGCCAATTTGTATTACAGTTCCAAAGGCAGCCATTCCTATTGCTCTCTAGGGGTTACTCTCAAGAAGCTATCCCAGCAGAGGGCAGGGCAAACTGCTTTAGTAAAAGCCACAGGATTGGGGGATTATGTTTCTAATGCTGTCTCTATGCAAGAAGAACGGAAAACAGATTTCTCCTTCTCCCTGTTGCCCCCCAAGTGCCCCTCAAATTTGCTATGGGGGTTGGGGGTCTCTCCAGAGTAGATTTGGGGGCAGGCCCAGTGGGGAGGAGAGTAAAGGGGTACTGTTGCACAAGGACTCCTTTACGCAAGCAGATTTGGGGCAGGCACAGGGTGTTGAGGAGACCCTATTGTGCAAGTGGATATTCACTCGTGCAACGTTGGATTTGACCCTATATTATATGGTTTGTGCCCCAGAGAATCTGTCACTTGAATGGAAAAAATATGGTGATGATGTATTTCATTTCCATACAACCCAATAGCAGAAGCTCTCCAGGCAGTTCACAAAAAATACACACCACAATACAAGATAATAAAAATATAATATAAATTCTCTAACATGCAAAATTTTTAAAATGGTTTATACAGCTAAAACACATGCACAATGGCACGGCTTGTACAAATCAGTAACCTAGAATGTTTTAAAATTCTGGATTATTGTTAACATGGTTTGGTTAGTGTTATGTCTGAACCAGGGATTCTGGCTTGCCTCTCCCTTTTCTCTGGCTTGTCAGAGCAGAGACAAGCTAGGGTTCCTGGTTCACACATAACTCTAACCAAGCCACAAACAGTACAACTGCTGTTTGTTTAGCTGTTCCCATTTGCAGTGGGAGCGATCAGGCAGCATGGACCAGCAGGATGCCTTGTTCCCAGTAATCCGTCATTTTAAATTCTGGGATATTATTGTGTGTGAACCTGGTCAGTAGCTCGATTTGAGATCTGGAAGGGCAGCAGAGATGATTGTGGCAGTGGTTATCAACCACAATTTCAGTTGGCAGGTGTAATAATTATTTGGGGAAAGCAATCTTTGGGCTCATTTACACCAAGCAGGATATTCCACTAAGCAGCAGGGAGGGTGGTGCATACACACACACACACACACACACACACACCACTGCTCACTATGAAAGCAGTATATAAAAGGCAGGAGCCACACTACCGCTTTATAGTGGTATTGAAGTACAGTGACCCCTGTTGGGGCCCATTGACACACACAGTATACCATATGCCGCTTTCATGCCACTTTCATAGCATTATATCCTGCTTGGTGTAGCTGTGTCAATGGGCCCCAACAGTGCACTGCAGTGCACTTCAATACCGCTATAAAGCAGCCGTGTGTCTCCTGCCTTTTAAATACTGCTTTCATACCACTTTCATAGTGAAATATCCTGCTTGGTGTAGATGAGCCCTTAGACTTAAATGGACTAACTGCATCCTTTCACCTCTAGATGTCCTCCTAGTTTCATTCAAAAACACAACCAAACAGTAGGAATGTATAAGAATTTTGTTTAAATTCATCAATCAACGTGTCCCATTCGCAACCCAGAATGTGAGAGGAGAACATGTCCTCTGAAAATGTTCACAAATTCCTCAACTTGCATTTACATTTGAAAAAAGCATATTTTCTCTATGGGGGGAAAATAATGCATTTTGGGGACATTTTTTTAAAAACAATGTGCATTTTCTCCCTTTGAAGTGCACACTGTTCCTATTCAAACAAGACCAAAAAAGAGCTCAATCAAATATGGGAAATGAGGTGAGCTGAGTGGCGTTTTGGAGAATCTCAGCGATCGTGAAAATCGCTTATTTGCTCATCCGTATTAAACAGCAGGTAAAGGTTTGTATGAGACCCAGGCCACAGCTAGACCTAAGGTTTATCCTGGGATCATCCAGGGTTCGCCCCTGCCTGAGCACTGGATCCCCTGTGTGTCACCTAGATGAACAGGTTTGACCCCTGGACGATCCAGGGATAAACCTTAGGTCTAGCTATGGCCCTAGTGAGGGTTTCTGGATATCCTGTCAATGTTGGGCTCCAATTTTGGTGAGACTGTGAATCCATTCTAGGTTTCAGTTAGAACCAGCCAGAACTGTCCAGCATTGGCCTACAGCTCCCAGCATTGCTATCCATTGGGCTGATGGGAATTGCAGTCCAAAACTTCTGGAAAGCATGGAGGATGCTTCCCTAGATCCTACTATTTCTTTCATATGTCAGTTTCATACCATGATGATATATATACACACAATACCATTAAAAAGGGTCAGTTATTTCAAAAAAAAGGAAAGAAAAGCACTAATAAGAGCTTTTCAGCTACGTACCAAGTGTTTGAATGTTGAAATTGGCTGGAAAGGGAAACAGTTTCCTATATTCAACTCTTTTATCATTGCCTTGGTCAGGCCCTTTTCTCAGCACTCTGCTAAAGTCTTTCCTGTCAAAATCTGCTGTGTCACTTGGCAAGCCTGCCTGCTTATCCTTCAGGAAATGCCCTTTGGTGTTTAATTCTCACTTGCTATGTGTTCACTATCATCTTGTTAAAACTAACCTATAATCTCTGGATGCCCTTGAGAGATTAATTAGAAGTAATTCAGAGGAGCCGTTAAAGGGATTATTTTGTCTGTGAGACCCTAGTCTATTCAAAAACATCTCATATGTCCGCAAAGACCTATCACATCGGATTATTCACAGGGCAAAGAACAGTTTCAGGGCACCGTACAATATGACCACATGAATAAACTCAGTAAAAGTTGCTTCGTATACAGAACGCTTTCCGTTCGGGGATAAGACTGGCTCCCTCCAGATTCATTTTGGCACCAGGGAATATTGGGAGCTCAGATTCTCAGAGTTTCACAGTAATGGATGGCGAGAGATTTTCAGAACAATAGCCATCTTCCCTTTGAGCGAATGAAGGCAGGAACAGATATAATTTCATTTCATTTGTCAAATTTCTATATCCCCCTATAGCCGAAGCTCTCTGGGCAGTTTACAAAGATTAAAAGCCTTAAAAATACAGTATTGTGTTGTGGTTAGGTTTTTAACCACAGAAGGAAAAGGACTCTAAAGAGTTAAAAAGATGTCCTTGGCCAGATTGTCTCTGCCAGGAGAAGTCCAGTATGAAGCAGATTCTTCCCTGGCCTACGTGCGGTACGAGATGTACAAGATGAAGAGACTATTGGTTAATTGGGCCAAGGAGAAAAGTGTATTTAAGAAGTCCATGTTGTATGGCTTCTTACTGCTGGAACTTACTGCTGTAACTTACTGCTGGAACTTACTGCTGGAACTTACTGCTGGAACTTACTGCTGGAACTTACTGCTGATGTTATACTGCTACGTTGTTGCTGTACTGTGAAAGGACTGTATATATGACCATTTATTCTGTAAGTAATTTATTTAGTGTCAGTAAAGCTTCTTACTGACCAAAGACCGTGAGTGCTTCTTTTTGTTCCTAAATTCAAGCTGAAACCATTTCCAGACTCTACGCTGCTGCTACTTCGCACTCTGCTATATTTTTGGGTAAGCAATTACCCCGATAGGTTATGCGCCCAGAGAAAGTCTGGAAGGCATAATTTTTGGTTGCTGGAAAGCTTGAGAGCAAAGGAACGCTGGAGGGAAAGACGGAGTCGAGCTCAGGCAGTTCATCGAGCTCAGACGGGTCTGTATCCAGTGTGAGTCGCGCTCCAGCCCAGCCGGTGAGGATGGCCCAGGTTCAGATGGCATCCAGTATTCCGGTGGAACGGCTGAATGAGAGAAATTACTTAACGTGGTCATTCAAGATGGAAATGTTTTTGAAGCGGGACAGATGTTGGAACGTCGTGAGTGTCCCGAGGCCGGTTGGTCAGACTGCTCAAGAAGCACAAGTGTGGGAAGAGCAGAATGAAAGGGCCAAAGCAAACATTGTCTTGAGTATGGAGGACTCGCAAATTGTCCATATCAACAGAGATGAGACGGCAAGAGACAGCTGGAATGCGCTGAGACAGATTTATGTGCGTGCGTCGGCAAGCACACGGCTGAGCCTCACCAGAGAGCTGTATCGGTTAAAGTTGGAGGAGGCTGGAAGTTTGGCAAATCATCTCCAACAGGTGAGATCTCTATTTGTCCAGTTGCAGGAGGTCGGAATCGTTTTTACGGAAGAGCATAAGTGCTACCTGATTTTGGGGTCGTTGCCTCAAAGCTGGGACGTTCTGACAACCAGTCTGGAAAGTATGAAGACTGATGAACTCACTCTTCATTATTTGACGGGTCGTTTGCTCCAAGAAGAGAAACGGCGTCTTTCCAGGAAGGAGGAAAACTGCCAGGAAAGGGTTAAGCAGTCAGCCCTTGGCAGCGGAGAAAGAATGCAGAGAGATAAGTGTTTCCAAGGCAACAGTGTGGAGAGAACCGCAGTTGCAATAAGAGAGTGTTATTTTTGCAAACAGCCGGGTCATATCAAACGCTTCTGTAAAAAGAGGAAGAAGGGAGTTACACAGGCTGGAGAGGAGAAGGAATGCTCGAATGCATTTGTTTCAGCCACAGTGAGGTGTAACGAGGCCCAAGAGGTTTGGCTGATTGATTCTGCGTCGTCCAGAACAATTTCTAATAATCCAGAGGCATTTCGGAAGTTGGAACCAAGCAAGGTGAAGTCAATCACGCTTGCAGATGGACGAACGTCGAGGGTGGAAGGAATTGGCTGTTGCTACGTTCCATGTCTGCAAAAGGAGTGTGAACAGGTTCTGTATGTTCCAGATTTAGATTTTTGTCTCCTTTCTGTTAGTGCTCTAACGTCTGAAGGATACGTTGTTACGTTTCAGAAGGATGAGTGCCAAGTGATTAAGGATGGACAAAATGTGGCACTGGGACATGTTAAAAATGGACTGTTTTACATGGGTGCAGGTAAAGAAAGGGTGGCACAAACTGGTAACGTGCCAGACCATAAAAATTGTGTTCATGAGTTGCACAGGCGTTTAGGTCATGCAAGTTTTAAAGTGTTAAGTCACATGCCTCAAGTGTGTACAGGGTTAAGCTTGCGAAACTGTAAAAATTTCTTGGATTGTTCAATCTGTCATCAGACCAAATCCCGGGTGCAGAACATCTGCAGGAAAAGTGACAGGGTGTCACAAAAGCCTTTTGAACTGGTGTTTATTGACTTGGTAGGGCCATTCACGCCTACACAAGGGGGATCCAGTTACGTGCTTGTAATTCTGGATGATTACACACGCTTTAGTTGGTGTTATTTACTGAAGCGAAAATCAGAAGCTTTTGAAACTTTTAGGGATTGGAAAACTTGGGCGGAAAAGTTCTTTAACAAGCCCATTATTTCTGTGCAGTCGGACCGTGGGGGTGAGTTTGTTTCTGGAAGGTTCTGTGAGTGGTTTAGGAAAACAGGAATCACACACAGGTTAATAGATCCCCAAACTCCTTTTCAAAATGGGTCAATTGAGAGAAGAATTGGAGTACTTCAAATGAAGAAAGATTCTCTAATGGCTGATGCAAACGCTGAGCAAGATTTGTGGGGAGAAGCATTTTTAACCGCAAACTATTTGTGTAATAGAACCTGGAGCAGGGTTACAGGCAGTTCGCCTTACTGTTTACTTTTTGGTTCAAAGCCAGATTTGTCTCACTTGAGAACATGGGGGTCTTGGGCATACGTGCATATCCCAAAGTCCAAAAGATCTAAAGGTGAAACCAAGTCTGTGAAATTACGTTTTGTGGGTTATTCTGGCATGCAATCCAAATCTTGGCGTTTTTCCCTAAGTCATGGGAAGGTAGTTGTTTCTAGGTCTGCTACTTTTCAGGAAGCAGGTTGGGACAGGATTCAAGGTTCCCAAGTTCTGTTAGAAACTGTGAACAACCAGGAAAAAACAGTAACTCAGGGGTTAACTTCTCAGAGCCCTCACATCTCTGAGAAGAGTGTTTCCACTCCCAAAAGTGGAAGGGAGGAGGGAAATGAAAGGGAGGAAGAAATTTCCAGTGTACCTCGTCGTTCACAAAGAAAAAACAAAGGAATTCCACCTTTAAAGTATTCAGATGAATTCAGTGTGTGTTGTGTGAAGTCTGAACCTGAATGTTACAGTGATGTGTTGAAATTGTCTGAACAAGAGCAAGAAAAGTGTTTTCAGGCAGCGAAAACTGAAAGGGGGTATTTTCAAACACACGTGTCTGTATGCAAAGGGGCAAGCAAAAGAGTACATGATTGTGGAGCTAGTGGTTCGTCTACTGGTGGCAGGGAGTTCCCAAGACCACATTCAAGAAAACTCAGCTCAAAGCTGCAGGAAGGGTTGAAACTGAAGTCTCTGGGGAAAATTTAGGTGTTACCTTGGTGTGGAGGTAGAAAAGTTTCCAAAGGAAATTACCTAAAAAGCCAGAAGCAGAAAGTTTTAAAATTGCTGAAAGTTTGCAAGTTGGAAGATTGCAAAGTAGTTCAACGCCCCAAAGCACAAAGTTTTTCAACAGTGCTTGGAAGAAGAAGAAAAGAAAAACTTACATATAAAAAAGTCTCTGGGAAATGTAACACACAGAGAAATGTACACAATGTTGGGATTGTTGTAAACATGTAAAGTTGATTTCTTACAGGTGAAATGTAATGAAATGTAAATTGTATTTTTTCTGTAGTTAAAAATGAAAGGGTGTTGTGGTTAGGTTTTTAACCACAGAAGGAAAAGGACTCTAAAGAGTTAAAAAGATGTCCTTGGCCAGATTGTCTCTGCCAGGAGAAGTCCAGTATGAAGCAGATTCTTCCCTGGCCTACGTGCGGTACGAGATGTACAAGATGAAGAGACTATTGGTTAATTGGGCCAAGGAGAAAAGTGTATTTAAGAAGTCCATGTTGTATGGCTTCTTACTGCTGGAACTTACTGCTGTAACTTACTGCTGGAACTTACTGCTGGAACTTACTGCTGGAACTTACTGCTGATGTTATACTGCTACGTTGTTGCTGTACTGTGAAAGGACTGTATATATGACCATTTATTCTGTAAGTAATTTATTTAGTGTCAGTAAAGCTTCTTACTGACCAAAGACCGTGAGTGCTTCTTTTTGTTCCTAAATTCAAGCTGAAACCATTTCCAGACTCTACGCTGCTGCTACTTCGCACTCTGCTATATTTTGGGTAAGCAATTACCCCGATATATTGCACATAATATAAAATGATTTACAACCAAACATGTCAATAGAGAACACACACATCCCAAACTAAGATTCCACTGCCAGTCCACTCAGCTTCTGCATATGGAATGCAGGGGTGGAGTGTGTGTGTGTGTTGTCCTTTACCTTGGGCAGCAACATGTCTTGGGACCGTGTGGTCACAGTAAGACATGCTCCTAAGTATACATTGGATCAAGCTGTAAACTTATTTCTTTTAGGACCAAAACAGACATGACTTTAAACATGTCTAGCTGCTTGGCCTTATTTTTCTTTCTGTTTTACTCTAGAGCAGGCCCAGAGGGTTGAGCCAATGTCAAAAGATCCCTATTCCCCACGCTAGGGTCCCAATCCACATTGGGGACCATGCACCTACTCTAGAGTAAAATTAGGAAGAAAAAAAGATGTAGCTGCTGGCTAGACACATTTTAAGCTAATGTCCATTTTGGCCCTGAGAATGCCAGTGGGACAAATTTACAATGTCTTGCCCATTCTCCTGTCGTAGCATCACAGGAAGTAGGATGGCTGGTTGTGGCATGTTGGGTATGTAGTAAAGGGTTGGAGTGGGATGGCCAAGCAATAATACTAGCATGCAGGAGTGCTAGGGTGACCATATGAAAAGGAGGACAGGGCTCCTGTGTCTTTAACAGTTGCATTGAAAAGGGAATTTCAGTAGGTGTCATTTGGTGAAATTCCCTCTTCATCACGACAATTAATTTATATTATTTTTATTTATTTTATTACGTTTTTATACCACCCAATAGCCATAGCTCTCTGGGCGGTTCACAAAAATTAAAACCATAATAAAACAACCAGCAGTTTAAAAACACACATACAAAATACAGTATAAAAAGTACAAGCAGGATAAAACCAAGCAGCAAAAATTGATATAAGATTAAAATACAGAGTTAGAACAGTAAAATTTAAATTTAAGTAAAAATTAACTGTTAAAATACTGTGAGAATAAAAAGGTCTTCAGCTGGCGACGAAAGGAGTACAGTGTAGGCGCCAGGCAGACCTCTCTGGGGAGCTCATTCCGCAGCAGGGGTGCCACAGCAGAGAAAGCCCTCCTCCTAGTAGCCACCTGCCTCACTTCCTTTGGCAGGGGCTCACAGAGAAGGGCTCCTGTGGATGACCTTAAGGTCCGGGCAGGTACATATGAGAGGAGGCATTCCATCAGATAGCCTGGCCCCAAGCCGTTTAGGGCTTTAAATGTTAATACCAGCACTTTGAATCTGGCCCGGACCTGGACTGGCAGCCAATGAAGTTGTAAAAGGACTGTCGTGATGTGGTCTCACTGGCCAGTCCCTGTTAGTAGGCGGACTGCCCTGTTTTGTACCAGCTGAAGCTTCTGGACTGTTTTCAAAGGCAGCCCCACATATAATGCATTGCAGTAACCCAAACGAGAGGTTATCAGAGCATGGATAACTGTAGCTAGGCAATCTTTGTCCAGATAAGGGCAAAGTTGATATATCAACCTAAGCTGATAAAAGGTGCTCTTTGCTACTGAGTTCACCTGTGCTTCAAGTGACAGTTCTGCATCCAAGCTGCAGGAGTCCCCTCATTTGTATCCGGTCACTTTAGTATAGGTAGACTGACCGGATATAAAAGAGGGCAAGGTTCCTGCAACTTTAACTGTTGGGATGAAGAGGGAATTTCACCAGGTGCTGCATGCATACAAATGAAACTTGCTGAAATCCCCTTCTCTCTACAGCTGTTAAAGATACAGGAGCCCTTGTCCTCCTTTCCATATGGTCACCCTAAGGAATGCAGAATCCAAGAGTACAACTGAGCATTTGATGAGTGCCAGGCTGCTGAAGTTCCAGTGTAGCACTACGCGATCACACCATGGTCTTGTGTATCCAATAAGGCTTTGATATGTAACCCACACATTCCTGCTCTCCCTGGGGGAAAAATGCTGGGTTAGATGTATCCCTAAATGGAGCTTTGGTTCTAGGAATGGGATTATTGATGCCTAGTCAGTCAGAGTTGTCTGCATCTTGCCTCCAAGGGCATGGGCAGGCGCGGGGGGGAGGGCGACAGGAAAGGGCTTCAGCCTCCAGTGCTGTCAAGGTTTGTTAACTAAGATTAATGACTGCTGGAGCTGACTCCTAAATGCGAGTGGGCAGACTGATGCTTTCCATCGAGGATTGAGATGTGCTGACAGACTGTGCACTGTTGCGCAAACAGGCTTGACAATTAAAATGTGTTTACTGGATATGGTGGGTGGTGGGTGGAGAGGCCACCCTACACCACCTTCTTCCAGCCTGGAGGGGGCAAGGTACACACATTACAAGCAGCTGCATGATTTCTGTCACTTGATGCTTTCAAGGTTTGTTTGGTTTTAAATGAAAAGCAGTCTGAGATGCTGCAACTCAGTGCAGAGGAGCGACAGGAGGGGTGGTGGTGGTGGTGATGGTGGTGGCTATGACAGTAGTGGTCCTGGCAACAGAAGAGGTGGATGTTTAGCTGTTTCCTTGCCAGCCATTTGTCTGTTAAAAATTCCTGTCTGCCCCACTTCCAAGCTGCTTCCTATCCAAGGTTTTTTTCTGGGGTGAGGGAGAGATACAAGATTTCTATCTTTTGTTTCCTTCTCAGGGAGAAATGCAGTTTGGGCAAGGCAATACTGAAAGCCCCATCACAGCTAGATCGAAATGTGTGACTCCTGTCCCTTCTCTGTCGTCGCTCCGACGTCGCTTCCTGAAATCAGGAAGTAATGAGGCCCAATCAGTCCAGTAGGAGAAAGCAACAACCGGACTTTTTCTGGGATTTTTTGTGGCGCAATAATGGCCAGATGGGGCGGAAGACACATGAGAGGCAGGCGACGTCATGCGAGCAAACTCCGTGAGTGCCCAGTCACAAGCATGCAGTAAAACGCTTGTGGGAAGGAGCTTTAAGAGGACCAGTGGCAGGAAGGGAAAGGGGTAATGAACCTTCTCACCCCACTGCTCTTCCGCTCAATTGCAGTAACCCTACCTCAATGGTAAGCCTAACAAACAAATGTAGGAAACAAACATGTAACTGCTTGTAATGTAGGGTGACCATATGAAAAGGAGGACAGGGCTCCTGTATCTTTAACAGTTGTATTGAAAGGGGAATTTCAGCAGGTGTCATTTGTATGCACGCAGCACCTGGTGAAATTCCCTCTTCATCACCACAGTTAAAGCTGCAGGAGCTATACTAGAGTGACCAGATTTAAAAGAGGGCAGAGCACCTGCAGCTTTAACTGTTGTGATGAAGAGGAAATTTCATCAGGTTCCCCATATATACAAATGACCCCTGCTGAAATTCCCTTTTCAATGCAACTGTTAAAGACACAGGAGCCCTGTTCTCCTTTTCATATGGTCACCCTATGTAATGTGTAGTCTGATCCTGAGGCAACATTTTCTTAGAGCAACTCCTCCCTCTCCTCCTGGACTTATGAATTGTCAAAAAAAAAAAAAAAAAAAAAAAAAAAAGAGGAGGAAAGAGGACACAAATTTGTACATGCTAATTTACATATACAAATGCAAATTTAGAAATTGCACTCCCACCACCACCGCAGATGAGGATTGCATCCATGAGGATTGCAGCTAAGCTCAGAAAGAACAGAGAAGTCTGAGGTGGGCGGCAGATTATGTCTGCATCCCAGCTAATAATAATAATAAAAAACATCCTTGTCCTCCTGTGAGCCACCAAATATATATTTTCCGCCTTGAAAAGAAGGGCTTTGGAATGCAGCAAATTGGCATTCAGATGATTTCCACCATACCGTCAGGGTGTTCAAACAGTCACCCAGGCATGTTCACCCTGTGCTCTCAGACACCGGCACCCTTCTGTCTATGCCCATGGTGGCCCCATGTTCATTGGTAGTATGAAGGGGGCACTACCTGCATGTATTGCATGGGGCCTCTATGAAGTGCGAATCCTGGCCAATCAGGGTTCCTACTTGCATAGGGGAGCCCATATACACTGGCATCTGTAGGGCTATGGCACCCCTTCACACCAATGCTGAATGCATAGCAGCCAGGGGTGTGTGTGGCTAGCAGGTGCATGAATGGTGGTGGCTAGTGGGCATGAACCCACTCCTCCTGCTGTGTTTAGTGGTCACAGTGCTGTAATGGGGGACAATGTTTAAGGAACACCCCGTTCAGAACATTTTGCCTGCCTCTCTTCTTCACCCATGATTTACTTCTGGAGCTACAGAGATACCAGCTGAAACTGAGCCTGCCGGTGCCTCACAAAGGAATAGTCATTGGTGGCTCCCACCACTTTGAATGCTCTGAAGAGCACTCTGTTCTTCATGGAAATTTTGACATTATTTATTAATCATATTGAGCCATAAAACTGCTACTTCTTGGGTTAAATAAATATCTGTGGGCATGTTAGAACGTTCTTGTTTGTCATTGTGGCATTCAGAAAACCACTCTCAGAGCAAACATCTCTGTTTAAAAAACAAAAGTAAAAAAAATCTAATAATTTTTGGCTTGCCAAGTTGAAAATTATGAGCCCTCTGAGTTTGCTTATATAACGGAACACTTTTAAATTACAACACTGCCAGCCACAGCATTGAAAATGACTGTAGTGTTTGGAGTATTAATGGTGTTTCCTGCTTTCCAGCAGCTATTGTTATGCTGGGTTAGTATCTTACCTGTCTGAGGATGCGGTTTTATCCCCATTCGGTTCCTTGCAAGGAAGCTCCATTGAACTAAATGGGACTTACTTCTGAGAAGTCATGAACAGGATTGTCCTGTATGGGTATAAACACGTACAGTTGTGGTGTCAAGATAGAAAGGTACATTGCACTTCTTGGAAATAGTTCCAGTTGCTGAAGAAACATTGGAAGAAGTTGTCACTCTTTCTTTAGGAAGATGATCTACGGGGGCGGAGCCTGGCAGTCCGATGATCCGGTAGGTCTTTTGTCGGCTCCTGAATAAGGAAGCCTTTAAACCTTATTATCTCTAATCAATGGGCAAGATTTTGGAATGAAGTTATTTCTGAATGTCTCTGCCATCGGCAAGTTAAAAAAAAAACTGTGGCATTTAAGGCTGCGTAGGACTATTTCTACACTGTTTATTAGCGCAGCCTAATTAACGTCCAGTAAAGCTGTCTGTCGGAGAGCAGAGAGATAAAAAGTGATCGAGTGTTATTTGGAAGACCTGTAAAGTTATTTTAACTAGGGGTGTGATCTGCTCCGATTAGGAGCGTAGAAGCAGTAGCGGATTGGCCTGCTCCGCCTTACCCAGAGGCGGAGTAGGAGCGGACCGCGGACCCCCTAGAAGCAAGGCGAAGAGAAGCGGCCATTTTTCGGAGCTCCTAGTTCAGGCGGAGTGCTCCGGTCGCCATCTTGAAAACATTTCACCATAGGATTGCATTGCGGCAAATAATCGCGCATAACTACGTTCTTTTTAAAGCTATCGTTCTAGAAATTCTTGTGCTCAGAGAGTCGTGGATGGGGGTCATTTTGAGACCACTCTCACCTCTCTGCGTTGTCTGGGTCGCGTGCTATATTTTTGTGAAAATCGGGTCAACCGCGCGGCTCAAACGGCGTTTTCGGCTTTTCGCCCATAGGATTGCATTGAGGGAAAGACTCGGGCATAACTGGGTTGGTTTTTAAGCTATCGTTCTGAAAATTCTTGTGCACAGAGAGTCGTGGATGCGGGTCATTTTGAGACTACTCTCAACTTTCTGCGTTGTCTGGGTCGCGCGCTAGAAGTTTTTTAAAAATCGGCGGGAAAAATACCTTTTTCAAAGGGCTGAGGGGCAGAGTCAGCTCCCGGTCATGATCACATGATCCCAAAGTTAGAGGAGGGGATAGGCAAAACGGGTAACTTGGGATTCTGGGAAACTTCTCTTTCTTCATCTGAACGGGCTTTTCCCCGTGTTTTTTAAAACAGTAGCCCTACCAAATGCACAAACACAACCTGAAATCATATACTAAGCCAAGAATAAGAGATAGAAACACAGCACTACTCCCCACCCTAACCTTGGTGAACAACTGAATAGATGTGGTGCAAGGGGATGAGCTCCCCTAGGGCATCTCATCGTGGACGTGCCCCCACTCTCTCCTGCACTGGAAGGCCATTAGAGCCTTCCAAAGAGAGTAAAACGGTGGAGCAATGCCTATTATGAGTTGAAGTGAGCGTTTACTTCTCAGTGGTGGAGCAATGCCTGTTATGAGTTGAAGTGAGCGTTTTACTTCTTCTCAGAGCTGTCGGTGGCTGTCTTGAACTGGCAGCTACTTTCCCCTCCCCCGGGCACGTCCCCCTATTGCTGGTAAAAGACAGATATAGCCTTTTTTAAAAAATTCTTCTTGCTGTTTATTGAGCAACACTGCTGCTTTTAATTCCACCCCTCCTTTGTTTATTGATTGATTTATTCCATTTTATATGCATTACTGGCTTATCCTTGGCTCACTTCCTTATGCCCCCAGAAATGCCAGCTGCATGCCTGCCTGCCTTCCCTCCCTCCTCCCCTGCCCACCTCGCAGGGATGTTGTGTGTGGGGTGCCCGATTTTCAAAAATTCGCCAAAAATCAGGGGATGATGGGATTGCTTTGAAACTTGGCGTGCGTGTGTATATCCCCATGAGGTGTCATGGTGCCAAACATGAGGTTTCTAACTTGAACAGAAAAAAAGTTGTATAATTTTTTAGCTTTCAATGCAAGCCTATGGGGGGGGGAAAACGGAGCTCCGGATCCGGATCCGGAGCTCCGGGCGGAGCGGAGCGGAAGTGGGCGGAGCGGGGGCGGGGCGGAGCGGCCCGATCTGGAAAATGGCGGATCTGCAAGTGAAGCGGAGCGGGGGGTCCGTGCACACCCCTAATTTTAACCCCAGACAAAGGAAGAGTGATAAAGAATAAGATTTATCTAGTTAGCTGACTTCCATCTGGGAATGAATACCAGTCGACTTTGATGTCGAGTGTGAAAAGTTCGAGAGGGGACAAGATAAAAAAAACTACATGGTGCAGATTGCGAGCCCATCCTTCTAACCATACTTCTGCCCGATTAACAAAAATATCTTTAACGGATTCTGAAGAAGAAACGGATCCTAGCTATAAAATGGCGTCAAAAGCTGGAAAGAAGCCAAGTGATGACGTGTCTGAGATTAAAGAATTTATTCTTAGTAACAACACTGCTCTGTTTGAAAGGATAGACAAAGTAGGAGAAGATGTAAATAAAAGATTGGATGAGCTTGCCACAAAGGTAGCTCAAAATGACAAAGATATTAAACTAACTCAATTAGAAGTAAGTCATCTGTCAAAGCAAATGGATCAGCTTGAAAAGAAGCATAATATGGAGTTTGATTTACATGAAAAGAGACTGATTCAGCTTGAAGGTCAGAATCAACGTTCTTCGATTTGAATTAAAAATTTCCCTGAGGCCCAAGGAGAAGATCTGAGGAAGTTAATCCTGCGTTGGTTTAAAGAGATGATGCCAGATCTATTGATTAACTATGAAGATGTGGACAGGGTGGATAGAGTCGGTGGACAAAGATCTAAAACCACTCCAAGGGATATTCTGATGAAATTTGGCAACTATTTTAAAAAGGAGCAGCTCATGAAGAAATTAAGGTCAATTGTTATGATGAAGTTTCAAAATACGTCTGTCCAAATCTACAACGATCTTTGTCAGCAAACTATTAATCGGAGACGAAGTGTTAAGCCAATTACAGAGAAGCTAAAGAAGAAAGGAGTGTTTTATTCATGGGGTTACCCGGTTTTTTTGAGATTTACATATGCGGGGAAACAACAGAGAGTAATCTCACTGGAGCAGGGTCAGGAGCTCTTAAAAAAATTGGGACTTTACGATGATGCCATGTCTAAGCAAGCGGAAGGAGGAAAGGAAGGAGCTGGAGGAACTGGAATGTGACATTTACACTATGGAGATAATAAAAAAGTAGCAAATTTAAAGTTAAAGGCTTACTGTTTTGGGACTGTGGGCTTCATCTCCCCCCCCTTAGGGTAATTAGTATGGCCGGAGTATTAGACTCCCGGGGATTTAGAGGGGGGAAAGAGGTAGAGGGGTGGGGGGGGGGAAGGAAAGGGGACAAGGGGGGGTGGGGAGGGGCAAGAATAGATAAAAAATGTTGAAGGGTTATTTTTTGTTGGGTGGAAGGTTTAAAAAGGGGTTTTTGTGTTATTATGTGTTTGAATTTGTGTTATCGTTAAGGGTGGGCACAAGGGATCTAAAAGAACATGAACAAAGTGAATATGGATAAGAAATTAAGGATAACAACACTCAATGTCAAAGGTCTCGGGGCAGTGGTGAAAAGGAGAAGAATAGAGCAATTGTTAAATAAAGAAGGATCTGACTTTATCTTTTTGCAGGAAATGCATCAAGTAAGGAATGGTGTAAATGAAATTCGTCTGAAATGGTCAGTGTATTATGAAAAGTCCTTGGGGACTTAAAAAAAATGGAGTGGCCATTTTGATTTCTTAAAGAAGTGGATTTAATATGGAAAATAAAACAGATGGGAAAGGTAGATATATTATGATTAAAGGGCAAATTGAAGGTAAACTTTACACGTTGGTTAATGTACATGCCCCAAACGAGAGACATAAAGAATTTTATAAAGAGTTGTTTAAAGAAATAGAAGAATTTAAAGAAGGATATGTTATTTTAGCTGGAGATTTTAATATGGTTATGGATAATAGATTGGACAGGTCTAACCCCACTAGTGCGGAAAAGAAGAACAATATTACAATTTTAAATAAGTTGATAAAAGAGAAAAATTATGTTGATGGTTGGCGTTTAATTAGAGGGGGGGAGCCCGGTTTTACATATTACTCTCCAGTTTATAATACTTATTCTAGAATAGATTATGTTTTTGTTTCAAAGGAGTTTGCAACTAAGGTATGTAAAATGGATGTGGGTGTAATTAAAGTAACAGATCATGCATTAGTAAGTTTAGATTTTACAGTTAAGAAGGATTATAGAGAAGCATTTAGGTGGAAGCTGAATACTAGGATTTTAAAATATAATAAAGTTGTGGAGAAAATGCAAAAAGAACTGTCAGAAATTTGGGAAATTAATGAAAAGGGGGAAACTCAATGTCAACTGTTTGGGATACCATGAAGGCTGTAGCGAGAGGGATTTGTATTAGAGAAACATGTAATTTAAAGAGGCAACAGGTTGTAATACAGCAAAAGTTAGAGGAAGAGATCAAGAAGTTGGAGAAAGAGTATTGGTATACAAAAAATAAACAAAAACTAATAGAATTACAAGCAAAGAAAAAAGAGTTAGAGAATAAAAATTTAGAGGAAGTTCAGAAGAATTTAATTTACATGAAAAGAGAGTATTTTGAAAATAATAAAAAAACTCTAAGATGCTTGCTAGGCTCACACTAAAGGAAAAGGCTAAGAATTCGTTAGGAATAGTGAAAGATAAGTTAGGGAATTATTGTTGTACAATGAAAGGTAAAATAAAAAAAATTCAGGAATTTTATCAAGAATTATATAAAGAAAAGGATTGTGGGAAGAAGAAGATGGAAGTTTACTTTGAAAAGTATATAAAGAAGGGATTGATAAAAGAACATAAAGAATTAATGGAAATGAGCATATCTCAAAGAGAAATTGAGGAAGTTATAGAGAATCTGAAGAGGGGTAAATCCCCCGGGGTAGATGGATTGGGAACTGAATATTACAAAACTTTTAAAACACTATTAATACCAAAATTATTAAATTTGTATAATGGAATAATAGAAGGGGAGAAGATTCCAGAATCATGGGAACAATCATTAATTATATTAATTCCAAAACCAGATAAGGATTTGACTGTCCCTGATTCGTATAGACCGATTTCATTAATAAATCAAGATGCAAAAATTTTTTCAGCTATTTTAGCTAAACGAATGAATAAATTTATAGCTAATTATATAGGAAAAGATCAATGTGGTTTTGTAGTAGGTAGACAAATGCATAATTTAGTTGGAAGAGTTCTAAATATAATTCAGGAAGTAAAAAAGACTAAGATTAAGGCGGGAATATTAGTGTTGGATATATTTAAGGCCTTTGATTGTGTGAGTTGGCAAGCATTAAAGTTGATAATAAAAAGATTGGGATTTGGAGATAAATTTAAAGGTATAATAGAACAATTATATTCTCAAAATACAGCTTTAGTAAATGATGGACTTACAGATAAAATATGTCTGGCCAGAGGAACAAGACAAGGATGCCCACTCTCACCTCTCCTATTTGTATTGGTTATGGAACTATTGGCAAACGTAATAAGAGATGATGGGGAGCTTGAAGGGATAGAAAGCATTAAAAAATTAAAATTGAATATGTTTGCAGATGATACATTGGTAACGGTAAAAAATCCAGTTGAAAAAATAGGAAGAATTAAACAACATTTGAAAGAATTTGAAGAAGTCACTGGATTAAGAATAAACTGGTTAAAATCAGAGTTGATGTTATTTAATTATATTAAAAAGGAAGAGAAGGATTGGGAAGAAAAGGAAAAGGAAATGAGAGTTAAGGAACAGATTAAATATCTGGGAATTAGAATTTCAAAAAACCTAGATAATTTAGAGAAGGAAAACTTAAATAGACTAAAAAGGAGGTTATAGATAATTTGATAAAATATAAAAAGTTGAATTTATCATGTTTTGGTAGAATAGCGTTAATAAAAATGAAAATTTTAGCAAAGATTAATTTTATTTTTAGAATGCTACCAATAAAAATATCAGAAATAGAATTAAAAAGTTGGCAGAATATTATAAACAATTTTTGTAATGGGGATAGGAAGGTGAGGATAAATAAAAATAAATGGTATGTAAGCCAAAAAAAAAAAAAAGGAGGATTGGGACTCCCCAATATTAAACTATATTATGTAGCCAATAGGTTAAGGCACACTGCAGAAGCAATGTTAGGGGTAGGAGATTTAGAATGGTTGGAAATAGATTGGAATTTGGAAAATATATTTTTTAGAGAAGGAAGTAAAAATTGGGTTGAAAGTATAAGTAATCCTTTTTTAAAGTTCCATTGGGAAATTTGGAGAAAATATAAAAAGGAGTTACTATCGAGTTTTTCTCCTTTAACACCGGTGATAATTGTAAAGGAAGCACGCGCCAGCAAAGCTGGCTTTTCCACTGGATTTTGCACAGATCCCAAGAACACACGCACACAGCTCCAAACTGGAGGGTTAGGCCCAAATTTATTGAGGATAAGGGTAGGAAATACAAGATTAGCATTCAATGGATAAAACATGCAGGTACAGAATAAGAACCCAGTCTAAGCAAACTAAATAACTAAGTTGCAAACTATACTTCACCCAGCCATGTGGTCATCCAGCTCAGAACAAAAAAACCCTTTCAAAAGCATACTCTTTATAGATAGTTTCCCCTGCTCTTTCCCCCCTCCCTTGCGAAGATCTTTCACACCTTCCCTGAGATGTTAATTTTCGCTCAAGGCCGATCGGCCTTGCCCCAAGAGGTTCCAAATGTGCCAGAACACCCACATGCAGCTGGCGCTTATCTGTTCCGCTCCTAAAAATCATAACAATAAAACATTTTAACATTTTAAAACAGCCTTTCTTTGTATGATTTAACCCCATCCTTACAATAATGTTAAGGAATTTCCCTGGGAATTTAAAAAACAGAATAAATAAAATTTTAATAGAGGAAAATAAAATGAAGTTAAGAGATTGGTTAAGAGGCATGGATACACGTGAGAAAATAGAAGAGGTGTTAAAAAAAAGAAATTAACTTGGTTAAATTATTGGCAATTGGAACAATGGATGAAGAATTGGGTAAGAGTAAATGGAGATTGTAAAGTGTTGACAAAATATGAGGAATTAATTGTTAAAAAGAAACTGATAGGAGAGATAATAGAGTGATAAAAGGGTTAACGAGTGAGATATATAGAATATTGCTTGGGAAAGGGGTGATGGAAGACTCAGGAAAGATGGTGTGGGAGACAGATTTGAAGGTACAAAGGGCAGCATTGTTGGGAAGGATTATGGAGACAAAGAGTGTTAAAGAATATGTCAGTGAGAATAAAAGAGAATTATTATAAAATTATATGGAGGTGGTACTTAACTCCTGTGAGATTAAATATCATAAATAAGCAGTATTCAGCAAATTTTTGGAGAGGTTGTGGGGGAAAAGGAACGTATTTACATATGTGGTGGGAATGCAAATTTGTTCAAAAATTGTGGAAGATGGTGTTTATTGAGATTAAAGATATTTTAGGAATAAAGATTGAAGAGACACCAAGAGTGGCATTATTATCACTTTATGAAGATATAAAGTGTACCAAAGAAATTAAAGAATTGATAACTAATTTTCTGACTGCTGCAAGATTAATTGTATCAAGGAACTGGAAGACTCAAGGAGATTATAGTATTGGCGAATGGTATAAAGAAGTTTGGGATAAACTGATATGTAATCTTTTTTTAATTTTTTTTTTATTTACCACAAATTAAAACATCTTACAAAAAAGAAACAACAACACAACATACTACATACATTTTGAATAAATGTTGAATACATATATATTGAGTAAATATTAACTATAACCTATCCTATCATACAATATAATCATTCTTAACATATAAGTGCACCCCCCACCTCGGGATCTATTCCTGCTTCCAAAATCTCATGCTTTCTTCCGCTGGCGGTTTCCCACTTCCCTTAGAAAACACAAATATTAGGAACTGTTTCCAAATTCCTTCAAACTCATTTATTTTAGTTATACCTTTCCTCCACTTAATATTACAAGTCAATTTATCATTAATAGCTATATCCCAAACTTCTCTATACCATTCTTCAATAGAATATTCCCCCTGAATCTTCCAGTTCCTAGCTACCATCAATCGTGCTGCAGTCAGCAAACTCAATATCAATTCTTTAATTTCTTTTCCACATTTTAAATCTTCAAATAGTGACAGTAATGCAATTTTTGGTGTTTGTTCTATTTTCATTCCCACTATTTCTTCAATTCCAAAAAACACCATCTTCCATAATCTTTGTACATATTTGCATTCCTACCACATATGTAAATACGTTCCTTTTTCCCCACAACCTCTCCAACAATTTGCTGAATGCTGATTATTTATCTTATTCAGTCTAATCGGGGTTAGGTACCACCTCCACAAAATTTTAAAGTAATTCTCTTTTATTCTCACTGACATACTTCTCAACACTCTTTGTTTCCACAGTCCCTCCCAGCTCTGTCGCCCTATTTGTACCTTCAAATCTGTCTCCCATACCATTTTTCCTGAACTATCCATTAGCCCTTTTTCTAACAATATTTTATATATTTCGCTCATTAACCCTATTAAGACTAAGCTTCCTCCTTTACATTTTTCCTTTTTAACTATTAACTCCTCAAACTTCGTCATTTCTCTACAAACTCTATTTTCTTTAATCCACTTTTTGTTCCACTGTTCTAATTGCCTATACTCTAACCAAGATAATTTTTTCTCCTTTAACAGCTCTTCCATATCTTCTCTTGTATTTATATCTCTTAACCAATCCTTTAATTTCATTTTATTTTTCTCTTTTAATATTTTACTTAATCTACCCTTCAGTTCCTCTGGGAAATTCTTTAACATTATTCCTAGGCATGTGCTCCACTCCAATTAGGAGCGGAGAAGCAGTAGCAGATTGGCCTGCTCCGCCTTACCCAGAGGCGGAGTAGAAGCGGACCGCGGACCCCTAGAAGCAAGGCGAAGAGAAGCGGCCATTTTTCGGAGCTCCTCTTTCAGGCGGAGCGCTCCGATCGCCATCTTGAAAACATTTCGCCATAGGATTGCATTGCGGGAAATAATCATGGATAACTGGGTTGTTTTTGAAGCTATCGTTCTGGAAATTCTTGTGCACAGATAGTCGTGGATGGGGGTCATTTTGAGACTACTCTCACCTCTCTGCGTCGTGCGGGTCGCGTGCTATATTTTTTAAAAAATCGGGTCAACAAACAGGGACAGAGCGGCTCAAACGGCGGTTTTCGGCTTTTCGCCCATAGGATTGCATTGCGGGAAAGAATCGGGGATAACTGGGGGGGTTTTAAGCTATCATTCTGAAACTTCTTGTGCACAGAGAGTCGTGGATGGGGGTCATTTTGAGACTACTCTCACCTCTCTACGTCGTGCGGGTCGCGTGCTAGAATTTTTTAAAAATCGGGTCAACAAATGGTTTGGTTTTTTTTTTTTTGAAGCGATGACAGGCACATTCAACTCCCAATCCTGAAGATAATTGATCTCCTCATGAAGCATCCTCCAATCCCAGCGTTCGAGGGGGGGACTAAGGCAGAGTCATCCTGAGATCTTTGAGCTCTCAGCGTCTTGTGGGTTTAGCGTTCGTTAGCTGCTGCTGTGTACTTTGGAGATAGATTAGGATTTTAGCTTGGCGCGTGTGTTTGTTTGCTTCTTTCTGACTTTTTGCTTAGTTTGCTCTGTGTTTTTCTCTTACTTTGATTTAATATAAACTTTATTTTTAAATTTTGGAGTGTGTGTTTGTTTGGTTGGTTCATTTCCCCCCTCCCCTCTCTTAAAGCCTGAGTGTGTGCAGTGCACTGCTTTTGTGTAGTGCAACAGCCACATATTGAGCATTTTGGGGAAAGCATACACACACTTCTTGTCCCATTTCCCTACGTTTAGTAATATTCTTAAACATATTATTATATTCTTATACATGGACACATGGATAAGCTATCATGGTGCCGAGTTTGAGGTTTCTAACGTGCAAATTGACGGAGCTATCCCAAGGGGTCTGAATGGGGTGCCCGATTTTCAAAAATTCGCCAAAAATCAGGGGATGATGGGATTTGCTTGAAACTTGGCGTGCGTGTGGACACGTGGATAAGCTTTCATGGTGCTGAGTTTGAGGTTTCTAACTTGAACAGAAAAAAGTTGTATAATTTTTTAGCTTTCAATGCAACCCTATGGGGGGAAAAACAGAGCTCCGATCCTGATCCGGAGCTCCGAGCGGAGCGGAGCGGAAGTGGGCGGAGCGGGGGCAGGGCGAAGCGGCCCGCTCTGAAAATGGCGGATCTGCAAGTGAAGCGGAGCGGGGGGTCCGTGCACACCCCTAATTATTACCAGTGACAAGGGAGAGTTGCTCCGAAGCAGCTTCCCTTTAAATTTACTCCAAATTTCCCATTGAGACCTCAGGAGTGGATTATCTATACTTTCAACCCACTTTCTCTCTCCTTCCTTAAAAACAACATTTTCCAAACTCATCTCTACATTACAAGTAATTTTATCCTCCATCCAATCTAAATCTTCTACTCCTATAATTGCTTCTACAATATGTCTTAACCTGTTTGCTACATAGTATAATTTTATATTTGGAAGACCCAATCCTCCCTTTTTTTGGCTTAAATACCATTTATTCTTATTTACCCTCACTTTCTTATCTCCGTTACAATATTTGTTTATAATATTTTGCCAACTTTTTATCTCAACTTCTGAAATTTTTATTGGTAACATCCTAAACACAAAATTAATCTTTGCTAAAATCTTCATTTTTATTAATGCTATTCTTCCAAACCAGGATAAATTTAGTCTTTTATATTTTTCCAATTTTTCTAATACCTCTTTTTTTAACCTTGTTAAGTTCTCCTTTTCTAAATTATCTAAGTTTTTTGTAATTTTAATTCCCAGATATCTAATCTGTTCCTTAACTCTCATTTCTATTCCCTTTTGTTCCCATTCCTTTTCTTCCTTCTTAGTGTAATTAAACAAAATCATCTCTGATTTGGATCAATTTATTCTTAATCCTGTAGCTTCTTCAAATTCTCTCAATTGTTGTTTAATTCTATCTATTTTTCTTATTGGATTCTTAATAGTCAATGGGGTGTCATCCGCAAACATATTCAATTTTATTTTCCTTTCATCTCCAATTCCTTCTATCTCTCCATCATCTCTTATTGTGTTCGCCAATACTTCCATAACCATTACAAACAGGACCGGCGAGAGCGGACATCCTTGTCTTGTACCTCTGGCTAGTCGTATCTTATCAGTGAGTCCATCGTTTACCACCACTACAGCTGTATTTTGGGAATATAACTGTTCTATTATAGTTTTAAATTTATTTCCAAATCCCATTTTATCTAAAATAATCTTTAATGCCTGCCAGCTTACACAATCAAAAGCCTTAAAAATATCCAATGCCAAAATTCCTGCCTTGATCTTTGATTTTTTTATCGCATGTATTACATTTAAAACTCTTCCCACTAAACTATGCATCTGTCTCCCCGCCACAAATCCACATTGATCTTCTCCTATATATTCTGATATAAATTTATTTAACCGTTTCGCCAAAATAGATGAAAATTTTTTAGCATCTTGATTTATTAATGAAATAGGTCTATATGAATCAGGGGTAGTCAAATCTTTGTCTGGTTTTGGAATTAATATTATCAATGAGTGTTCCCATGATTCTGGTATCTTCTCTCCTTGTAATATAGCATTGTACAGTTTCAATAATTTCGGAACTAAAAACTCCTTAAAAACCTTATAGTATTCTGATCCTAAACCATCTGCTCCCGGTGATTTACCCACTTTCAAATTATCAATTACATCTTCAACTTCTCTTTGAGTTATTACCTTCTCCATTTGCTCTTTATGTACTATTTTTATTCCCTTCTTTATATACCTTCCTATATAGTCCTCCAACTTCTTTTTTTGAATTTCTTTACCCTTATATAATTCCTGATAAAATTTCTGAAAATTTTTTATTTTATCCTTCATTGTATGACAATAATTCCCTTGATTATCCTTCAATGCTCCTATCCCATTTCTCGCTTTTTCCTTTTGTGTGAGTCTGGCAAGCAATCTAGAATTCTTATTACTATTTTCAAAATACTCCCTTTTCATATATATTAAATTTTTTTGAACTTCCTCTAAATTTAAATCTTCTAATTGTTTCTTCTTAGCTTGTATTTCTATTAATTTATATTTATTTTTACCCTGCCAATATTCTTCCTCCAAACTCCTAATTTCTATTTCTAACTTCTCCTGCTCTGCATGCTGTTGTCTTTTTAAGTTACACATTTCTCTAATACAGATTCCTCTTACTACAGCCTTCATGGTGTCCCAAACAACTGACCCAGCTGTTCCTCCCTTTTCATTAATTTCCCAGGACTCTGACAATTCCCTCTGAATTTTTTCTTCCACTTTATTATATTTCAATATTTTTATATTCATTTTCCACCTGTACGCTTCTTTGTAATTCTTCTTAACTGCAAATTCTAAACTTAACAATGCGTGGTCTGTTACCTTTATTACCCCCATTTCCATTTTACAAATCTTAGTTGCAAAATCTTTTGAGACAAATATGTGATCTATCCTGGAGTATGTATGATGAACTGGGGAGTAATATGAAAACCCAGGCTTGGCCCCATTAAGTAGACGCCAAGAATCCACATAATCATTTTCTTTTACTAATTTATTCAATATAGTGATATCATTCCTCTTTTCAACGTTAGTGGGGTTTGACCTGTCCCATCTATTATCCATAACCATATTAAAATCCCCAGCTAAGATAACATACCCCTCCTTGAATTCTTCTATTTCTTTAAATAATTTTATAAAAAACTCTCTATGTCTTTCATTTGGGGCATAAACATTAATTAATGTATATACCTTTCCTTCAATTTTACCTTTTATCATAAGATATCTACCACTATCATCCTTTTTTATGGTTTCTAATATAAATCCACTTTTTTTTTAAATCAAAGTGGCCACTCCATTTTTTTTGAAGTCCCCAATGACTTTTCATAATAAGCTAACCACTTTGTCCTTATCATATTTACATTTTCGTACCCTTGATGTGTTTCTTGCATCATAATAATGTCAGATCCTTCCTTATTAAACATTTGTTCTATTCTCCTCCTTTTCACGACTGCCCCCAAACCTTTAACATTGAGTGTTGATACTTTTTTTTATCCATATTCACACTTTTGATGTCTCTTCCGATCCCTTGTGCTCTGTAACTCAAATTCACATACATAAAAACACAAACACCATAACAAAACCCTCAAACCCCTTACTCTAACCCACACCCTCCCCCCTCCCCCCCACCCCTCCCCCACCTCTTCCCCCCCCAAATCCCCATAAGTCTAACACTCCAGTCATCTACTTTGGGGGAGGGGGGGAGGCAGTGCTGCGCCTGGCCGGCAAGGTCTCTATGCTTAACATTTCTATCTACAATTATCTCATAATGCAGTTAACAATTCTATTACATCCCAGATGCCCCAGCCTCACTTCCCCCCGCCTGTTTCAGTCACATTTGCTTCCTCATACAGACCCAAGCTCTTCAGCAACTCCTTTCCCTGATCCAAAGAGGTTACTCTGTGCTCTCCCCCACCATATGTAAATCTTAAAAATACAGGAAAACCCCAAGTATATTTTATTGTTTTCTTCACTAATATTTCCGTTATTGGCTTGACACTGCATCTCCAATTCAATGTGTGCTGACAAAGATCATTATAAATTTGCACTGATTTGCCTTTATACTGTAGCAGGGCCATAGATCTCAATTTCTTCATAACTTGCTCTTTTTTATAATAATTGCCAAATTTCACCAAAATATCTCTGGTAGCTCCTCTATAATTTGCCCCCCCCATTCTGTGGACTCGGTCCAGATCACAGTCCTCTAATTCCAAATCAGGCATCATCTCTTTGAATCACTGCAGAATTATATCTCGCAAATTTTCTCCTTGAACTTGAATTAAATGTTTTATACGAAGTGATGAACGACGATTTTGATCTTCTAAAGCTATCAGCCTTAATTCATGGTCCTGTAATTGCACATTGGACAATTTTTCAAAAGCCTCCTGTCTCTTCTCGATCAGGTCTGCTCCTGCCTCCAAATCCTTTATACTCTTGACATTCTGTGCTATTTTATCAGCCAACACAATCATCCGCTTGTCTAATTTTTCCGTTTGCTGGTCCATTTTTTTAAAAAATGATTACATTATTTTCTGCAATAACACTCTTGATTTCAGCTAAGGTGGCTGTCTGGCTGCCAGCTGATTTTCCACCTTCTGCCATTTTAGTATCTTCTGCTGCTGTGTCTGTATCTCCCTGCTCTTCTTCCGAAGCCAATTTTTCCAAATGAGGGAGGTTGTGATTACTGGGTCGTTTCCTTGACCACGTAACTTTTGCAAATTCCGTTTTAATTTTCTTTTTATATTCGACATAGGGCATAAATCTCTTTCTTAAGTCCCGGCTCCCCATCTTGCCCAGGCTATTTTTATCGCTCTGTACTTTTCAATACTTAATAACTCTTTCTTCTCTGCGGGGGGGGGGAAATTTCACCATATATCAAGACAGCATTCGCTGGGGGAGATCGAACAACCATAAAACACAGTTCCAACAGTATCAAGCAGTCGTCTCCCCTCCCCAAATGCTGCAAGTGCTCCAAATGCTGCAGTCCATTTCCCCCCCCTATAATCTCAAATTAGCACACCGTCCATCAGTCTATGTCTGGGTTGCTTTCACTCTGTAAAGCCGGTAATTAACAGCTCTTCGCTTTCCAATAAAAAGTGAGATTTGCCATAAATCAAGTCCGCGTCTCTAACAATAACAAGCAATTAACTGCCGTGCACTTCCCAGCACACAGCAGTCTCTTTCACTTTCAACTAGAGACGTTGTACAGCTCTCCAACTGCTTCAAATTTCTCACTTTTAAATCATTTCAACTTTACACCATTATCAGCAACATCAACAATTAATATTCATAGTCCTTTTGCATCGTGTTCCTTTGAAATTTATGCCCTTTTAAAAGGAGATAATTGACTTTTCCGGCGTGGCCGGTTAGAAAGTTAAGAAACTCTTACCAGCTCCATGGCCGCCAAGCTCCACCCCCCCGACATGTAATCTTAAAGTAAGAAGAGGTATAGCAAAAAAGAATGAATTTTAGGGGATTTAGAGACAGTTCCTTGAATATGTGTTTTTTAAGGGAAGTAGGAAACCGCCTCCAGAAGAGGTCTTAAGGTTTTGGAATCAGGAATGATCCCAAAGGGAAGGGGGGAACACTTTGTTTTCCTTTTTGACTATGTTTATATATGTTAACACTTAAATAATCAAGTAATTTGTCATGTATTATTATTAGTTTATGTGTGTGATGTTTATGTTGATGTATTTTTTTATTTAGTGTTTAATAAAATTATTTTTTTTAAAAAGGAAGATGATCTACAAATGTGGCACTGAACGATAGACTGAATGGGAGGTGCTGGGATTTGTCACGTTCTCTACTAAGCAGGTTGGAAACACAGTAACTAGTAGGGGTGTGCACGGACCCCCCGATCCGCTTCTATTCCAGATCCACAAATTGTGGATCGGGTCCACTCTGCTCCGCCCCGCTCCACCTATGGTCCGCTCCGCTTCACTACAAAGCTCCAGATCTGGATTGGAGCTCCGCTTTCCCCCCATAGGCTTGCATTGAAATCCAAAAAAAGTATACAACTTTTTTCTGTTAAAGTTAGAAACCTCAAGTTTGGCACCATGACACCTCATGGACGTATACACACGCATGCCAAGCCTCAAGCCAATCCAAGGGTCCCCTGATTTTTAGGGAATTTTTGAAAATTGGACAACCCCATTTACAGACATGGACTGTTCTCCGACATTTTGACAGATAATTTTTTTTGAAGTGGGCACCCTCACAAATGCCATCTAGATCCACAATCATGCCAAGTTTCAAGCAAATCCCATCATCCCCTGATTTTTTGGCGTGGTTTTAACCTCTAACGCACTACCCATAACCCCAATTCACACCCCTTTCGATATCTCTGTCAATTTTCATGTTAGAAACCTCAAATTCAGCACCATGATAGTGTATCCATGGATACACATGCATGCCGAGACTCAAGTCAATCCCATCATCCCATGATTTTTCAGGAATTTTTAAAAATTGGACACCCCATTTTCAAACATGGGAATTACTCTGACATTTTGACAGATAAAAAAATTGAAGCAGGCACCCTCACAGATGCCATCTAGATCCACATTCATGCCAAGTTTCAAGCAAATCCCATCATCCCCTGATTTTTGGCGGGGCTTTAACCTTTTAACTCACCCCAAATCAAGTCCCATGCTAGAACTACGTCAATTTTCATGTAAGAAACCTCAAATAAGGCACCATGACACCTCATGTATGTATACACATGCATGCCAAACCTCAAGCCAATCCTATCATCCCCTGATTTCTGGGGAATTTATGAAAATCGGACACCCCAGTATCTCAGGGATTTAAAGCTGCAGACAGCTCAATGGGGCCATTTAAAGGAAATCCCAACATGCCATGAATTGGGGAGTAGATAAACCTAAATATGAATCTTCTTCCACACTTGAAAAATTGATTGGGAACTTCCAAAAGTCTAAGTGAGCGCAGGAAGGACTTCTCCCCTGAGTCAAAGCAAGACACACACAAACCATCCCTGTGAGGCGAGGTGGGAGGGAAGGGGAGGAGGGAGGGAAGGCAGGCAGGCAGCAGACATTTCTGGGGGCACAAGGAAGTGCGGCAAGGATGGCTTGTTTCTTTCTAATCCAGCAGTAACGCACTGTGATGCGGGTGTAATGAGTGAGCAAAGGATGGCTTGTTTATTTCTAAGCCAGCAGCCAGTAACGCATTGAGGCGGGGCGGGTGGGCACAGAGGAGGACCACTGGCAGCCAGCATGCCAGAGGCTGCTAGGCATGAACCGCAAAGCCCATCATCTAGTACAGCTCCTAGAGGGAGGAGGGAGGGAAGGCAGGCAGGCAGCAGGCATTTCTAGGGGCACAAGGAAGTGAGGCAAGGATGGCTGGTTTCTAAGCCAGCAGTTAGTCACGCATTGCAAAACGCAAACCATCCCAGCGAGTCGGTCACCGAGGAGGAGGACAGGCTAGCAGAGAGGCAGGCAGAGACATGTCATAGATCTAGTTTTGAGGAGGAGTCAGTCCCGGCAGATGCCCCACCACAGTAGCACCCTGGGTGGGGAAAGGCAGGCAGGCAGGCAGGACGGTGGGCAGGCAGGCAGGCATGGGTTGGCGGGCCCAGAGGAGCTGGTACCTTGCACAAGTAAGCCATAGATCTCCGGGGGAGTCAGTACCAGCAGATCCAGCTACCTCACAAGGACGGCTCCCAGGCAGGCAGGCATGGGCAGGCAGGTTATTGGTAGCTTATTGAAGCAGTTACTTTGAGTGTAGCAGATGATGCAGGCAATCAATCACATTTTGGCTTAGAGCATTAACGTTGCTGGATGATTCACCTCTAAGTGTATGTATGTGTTGGATGACTTGGAGAAATCAATCCTCAGCCAGCACCCTCCAAAGGGCAACCAGTGGACTGCTAGAGTGTTCTGCCTGTTGTCGGTGGCTGTGGTAGTTCTCTGCCCAACCATGGCAGTGCAGACAGACAGAGCCTGTGCCCAATACCTCTGGACTGTGCTCCTCCTGGGAGGGAGCTCACTTCTCAGAAAACTTAAACTGTTCATATGCACTTCACCTTCTTTTAAGAGAGTGTAACAACGGGAGACCGGTCAACTGCTGGAGCTTAGCTCCTTCAAAAAGGGGAAGTCAATGAGTTGAAGTGACAGGTTGCTTCTTAAAGGGGGGTTACAGCGGAAGAGGGGTGGGATGAGACTGAGGAGAGAGCCTCGGCCAGCTGCTGCTAATCCTCACCCACATCCTGGAGGACCACTGCATCCACCGTAGTGGCTGTGCTAAAGTCAATGACTGACATGAGTTGAAGTGAGAGCTCACTTCCCAGAAAACTTAAACTGTTCATACGCACTTCACCTTCTTTTGGAAGAACAATGAAAGAGCAAACAGAGGACTGCTTGGTTTCTGCTGAACCACTGGGCAAAGCCTAAGTAGTGGCTGTGGTGAAGTCAACGACTGCCATGAGTTGCAGTGTGAGGTAGCGTCTCAAAGATAACACTTGTGATGAGTGAATGAACTGAGGACTAGCCCGTTTGACTTTCACAGTAGGAGAGGCTGCCTGCTTGCCAAGCCTCAAGCCAATCCAAGCCTCCCCTGATTTTTTGGGAATTTTTGAAAACCGGACACCCCAGTATCTCAGGGATTTAAAGCTGCAGACAGTGGCCATTTCAAAGGAAATCCCAACATGCCATGAATTGGGGAGTAGATAAACCTATATGAATCTTCTTCCACACTTGAAAAATTGATTTGGAACTTCAAAAAGTCTAAGTGAGCACAGGAAGGACTTATCCCCTGAGTCAAAGCATGACACAAACCATCCCTGCGAGGCGGGCAGGGGAGGAGGGAGGGAAGGCAGGCAGGCATGGGCCGGTGGGCACAAAGGAACTAGTACCTTGCACAAGTATGCCATAGATCTCTGGGGGAGTCAGTCCCAGCAGATCCAGCTACCTCACAAGGACAGCTTCCAGGCAGGTGGGCATGGGCATGCAGGCAAGCGGGCAGGCAGGCAGGCAGGCGGGCAGGTGGGCAGGCATGGGCTGGTGGGCACAAAGGAGCTGGTACCTTGCACAAGTAAGCCATAGATCTCTGGGGGAGTCAGTCCCAGCAGATCCAGCTGCCTCACAAGGACGGCTCCCAGGCAGGTGGGCATGGGCAGGGAGGCGGGCAGGCAGGCATGCAGGCAGGCAGGCATGGGCCAGTGGGCACAAAGGAGCTGGTACTTTGCACAAGTAAGCCATAGATCTCTGGGGGAGTGAGTCCCAGTAGATCCAGCTACCTCACAAGGACGGCACCCAGGCAGGTGGGCATGGGCAGGCAGGCAGGCGAGCAGGCGGGCAGGCATGGGCCGGTGGGCACAAAGGAGCTGGTACCTTGCACAAGTAAGCCATAGATCTCTGGGGGAGTCAGTCCCAGCAGATCCAGCTACCTCACAAGTACGGCTCCCAGGCAGGTGGGCATGGGCAGGCAGGCGGGCAGGTGGGCATGGGCTGGTGGCCCCAAAGGAGCTAGTACTTATTGAAGCAGTTACTTTGAGTATGGAAGATGATGCAGGCTTGGAGCATTAACGTTGCTGCTGGATGCAAAGTGGAAGTGTCAGATGACATGGAAAAACCAATCTTCAGCCAGAACCTTCCAAAGGGGAATGAGTGGACTGCTAGTGTTTTCCTCCTGTTTCGGTGGCTGGGACGGGTCTCTGCCCAACCATGGCGTGCAGACAAACGGAGCCTGTGCCCAAAATACCCCTGGCCTGTGCTCCTGCTGGGAGGGATACTGGTGAAGCAGCCCACTGCCAAAGCACAGGTGAAGGCAATGGGATGCATGAATTGAAGTGTCAGGTTGCTTCTCAAAGCCACGGCACTGGTTCATATGTACTGCAGCTTCTCTTAAGAGAGCTGTCGCAAGGGCGACCGGTGCACTTCTGGAGTTTACCTCCCGCACATAGGCAAAGTCAATGAATTACAGTGTCAGGTTGCTTCTCAAAGCCATGGCACTGGTTCGTATGCACTGCAGCTTCTCCTAAGAGAGCTGTCCCAAGGGCGACCGGTGCACTGCTGGAGCTTAGCTTCTTCTCACAGGGAAGTCAATGAGTTGAAGTGACAGGTTGCTTCTCAAAACCATCTTACTGGATCACGTGCACTTCATCTACTCTCAAGAGAGCACTCCAAAGGGCGACCCGTGGACTGCTGTAGTTTACCTCTTGCACATAGCGGAAGGTTGCTTCTCAAAATCAGCAGACTGGATCACGTGCACTTCATCTAATCTCAAGAGAGCACTCCAAAGGGCAACCAGTGGACTACTGGAGTTTACCTCCCGCACATAGGGGAAGTAAATGAATTGAAGTGTCAGGTTGCTTCTCAAAATCATGAAACTGGTTCACCTGCACTTCATCTACTCTCAAGAGAGCACTCCAAAGGGCAACCCGTGGACTGCTGTAGTTTACCTCTTGCACATAGCGGAACGTTGCTTCTCAAAATCAGCAGACTGGATCACGTGCACTTCATCTAATCTCAAGAGAGCACTCCAAAGGGCGACCCGTGGACTACTGGAGTTTACCTCCCGCACATAGGGGAAGTAAATGAATTGAAGTGTCAGGTTGCTTCTCAAAACCATGAAACTGGTTCGCATGCACTTCATCTGCTCACAAGAGAGTGTTCCAAAGGGCGACCGGTTGACTGCTGGAGCTTAGCTTCTTCTCACAGGGGAAGTCAATGAGTTGAAGTGACAGGTTGCTTCTCAAAATCATGAAACTGGTTCACCTGCACTGCATCTTCTCTTAGAAGAGCTGTCCAAAGGGCGACCCATGGACTGCTGGAGTTTACCTCCCGCACATAGGTGAAGTCAATGAATTAAAGTGTCAGGTTGCTTCTCAAAACCATCGTTCTGGATCACGAGCACTTCATCTACTCTCAGAGCACTCCAAAGGGCGACCCGTGGACTGCTGGAGTTTACCTCCCACACATAGGTGAAGTCAATGAATTAAAGTGTCAGGTTTCTTCTCAAAGCATCCTTCAATTCTCTTCTGAAGCCTAATCCGCCATCTCTCCCCGCCTCTCTGTCTGCTAATAACTTTGCCTCTTTTTTCAATGCTAAAATCCAAACTATCTGCTCTGATCTGGCCAGCTCTGCTCCTCTTCCAGTTCCTGTTCCTCATCTGTCAGTTCCTCCTGCAAATTTCTCTGCGTTTCCTTCGGTCTCAGCGGATGAACTGTCTACAATACTGCGCTCTTCGAAGCCTTCCACTTGTTCTCGTGATCCGATTCCTTCTCGTGTCTTTATTAATCTTATTCCTGCTATCCTCCCTTCCTTGCTTCATATTATTAATCTTTCTCTGTCCTCTGGTTCATTTCCTTCTGCTTTTAAACATGCTACAGTCTCTCCCATTCTCAAGAAACCTACTCTTGATAGGCTATCTCTGTCTAACTACCGACCTGTCTCTTTGTTGCCGTTTGTTTCAAAGATCCTGGAGTGGGCGGTCTACTCTCGCTGTCTTGACTTTCTTTCTAGTAACTCTGCTTTGGATCCACTTCAATCTGGATTCCGTCCTCTGCATTCCACCGAAACAGCCCTTACTAAGATCACCAATGATCTCCTTACTGCCAAGTCTAAAGGCCATTATTCCGTTCTTATTCTCCTTGATCTAACTGCAGCCTTTGACACGGTTGATCATGATCTTCTCTTAGATTCCCTTCATGACCTTGGATTTTGTGGCTCTGTCTATAACTGGTTTGCCTCCTATCTAGCGGGTCGCTCTTTCAGCGTGTTGGCTAATGGCAGCTCGTCTTCTTCTTTTCCCCTTTCAGTAGGGGTTCCGCAAGGCTCGGTGCTTGGCCTGTTGTTGTTTTCCTTATACATGTTGCCCTTGGGCAAGCTTATTCAATCTCATGGCCTCCAATATCATCTGTACGCCGATGATACACAACTATATCTGTCATCTCCGGAACTTTCTCCTGATGTTCACGATTGTATCTCGGCATGTCTTTCAGATATCTCAGCTTGGCTGCTTCATCGTCGTTTGAAACTTAATATGGCAAAGACTGAATTGCTTGTTTTTCCTCCTAAACCTTCTCCTCATCTCTCATTCTCTCTTACTGTCAATGATGTTACGCTTACTCCGGTCAAGGAAGCTCGTAGCCTTGGCTTTATATTTGACTCCTCGCTCTCCTTTATTCCTCATATTGAGGCAGTAGCGAAATCTTGTCGATTTTTCCTGTATAATATTGCCAGGATTCGATCATTTTTGTCTGTCTCTTCCGCCAAGACGCTTGTTCATGCACTGGTTATTTCACGGTTGGACTACTGCAACCTTCTTCTCTCTGGCCTTCCTTCTTCTCACATCAGTCCGTTGGTTTCTGTTCACCACTCTGCCGCAAAGATCATCTTCTTGGCTCGCCGCTCTGACCATGTTACTCCGCTTCTGAAATCTCTTCATTGGCTTCCAATTCACTTCAGAATCCAATATAAACTTCTCCTGTTAACCTTCAAAGCTTTTCACGGTCTAGCTCCTCCCTATCTCTCCTCTCTCATCTCACACTATTGCTCCGCTCGTGCTCTTCGCTCTTCTGATGCCATGTTTCTCGCCTGCCCAAGGGCCTCTACTTCCCTTGCTCGGCTCTGTCCATTTTCTTCTGCTGCCCCTTATGCCTGGAACGCTCTTCAAGAACATTTGAGAACTACAAGTTCAATCGCAGCTTTTAAAGCTCAACTAAAAACTTTTCTTTTTCCTAAAGCTTTTAAAACTTGATGTTGTGCAGACTTTATACTGTTAGTTTTACCCTACCCTGTGCCTGCTTACCCTACCCTGTGCCTGTTTGCATTCTCTTCCCCTCCTTATTATTTTACTATGATTTTATTAGATTGTAAGCCTATGCGGCAGAGTCTTGCTATTTACTGTTTTACTCTGTACAGCACCATGTACATTGATGGTGCTATATAAATAAATAATAATAATAATAATCACCCACATCCTGGAGGACCACCGCCTCCAAAGTAGTGGCTGTGCTGAAGTCAATGACTTCCATGAGTTGCAGTATGAGGTAGCTTCTCAAAGCCAACACTAACTCATTGTGGTGAGTGGGGCGAGGTCTAGCCCATTTCATTTTCACAGCGAGAGAGGCAGCCACAGTCACACACACAACCACACACAGTGACTCTGCCTACAGCTTTTGAAGAGGCTCATGATGCCCACCAGGCATGAAGTATTCTCCTTTAGGGGAAGATTCAGCCTGGCAGTGCCTGCTACGTCTACTGTGGTATTATTATTATTATTATTATTATTATTATTATTATTATTATTATTATTATTTATTTATTTATATAGCACCATCAATGTACATGGTGCTGTACAGAGTAAAACAGTAAATAGCAAGACCCTGCCGCATAGGCTTACAATCTAATAAAATCATAGTAAAACAATAAGGAGGGGAAGAGAATGCAAACAGGTACAGGGTAGGGTAAGCAGGCACAGGGTAGGGAAAAACTAACAGTAGAAAGTAACAGTAGAAGTCTGCACAACATAGTAACAGTAGAAGTCTGCACAACATAGTAAGGAAGAGATAGCCTGAATTTGACTTAGCGAACTGAATTGTATAAGTACTACAGCCTGCCTGCCTGTATGTAAGACGAAGAAGGCATGACCTTACTGATAGAAATGAATTGAATGATTCAGAGTTGATGTTGTGAACTGAAACGCAGCCACTAAATAATGAATTAATAATAATAAAAGAAAAAGAAAAAGCCTGCGTGCCTGAACTGTAGTCTGCCTGCCAACCGAAGGAGGGGTGGAATTAAAGGGAGAGGAGCCTGCCTGTCACTCCCACGAGGGCTTGAGGGTGGGGTATCCCAGCAGGGGCAGATTGCCCTTCAGAAAGACCAGCTGCTCCACCAAGTCCGGCTCCAAGTGAGAGCGGTGAGGGGTCACTATGTCGCCCGCCATAGAGAACACCCTCTCGCTTGGAACACTGGTGGGTGGGCAGCTGAGTTGATCCATGGCCACCCGTGCCAGGTCCAGCCAAATCTGGCAGCAGGATGACCAGTAGGCCAGGGGATCCATGGAGCACTCCTCCATGGGCTCTGCCAGGTAATGCTGCACGGCGGTTGCAGCGTCATCCTGGCCGGTGGCTGGGGAGGGTCTCTGCCCAACCACAGCGTGCAGAGCCTGTGCCCAAAACCCCTGGCCTGTGCTCCTGCTGGGAGGGATGCAGGTGAGGCTGCTGCTGCTGCTGCTGGTGCTGCTGCTGCGGGGAGTGGTGGCCTGCTCCTCTGCCTCACTCTGCCCCACCCTCTAGGCCCGTGCCGTCCGCACTTCACCCACCAGCATTTCCACCCAGTGCTGCCTGGTATTTGGCCCACAAAGCCCATCCTTCACACGAGGCTGCCAACATGTAGACCCTCTCTGTTTGGATGGGTTCCAGCCTCCGCGTCAGGCCGTCCCTCAGCCTAGTCACCGCTTCGCGTACCTCGGGCTCGAAGCGCCTGCCGATGACGGGATCCTTGTACTCCAGAAACTCGCCCATCTGTTTCTGGAGATGCCTGCATACAGGGATCACCTGGCTGAGGAGGGCAGAGCTAGTGCTCAGGGTCTCGGTGGCCTTAAGGAATGGCTTGAGGACCACCACCAGCTGGGACATGGCATCCCACTGCTGCTTGCCCAGGGCTGGGTGGACGCCCATGTCCCTGACCCTGAACAAGTCGTGGATGGCACGCTGTTGCTCCACCATACGCTCCAGCATGAGGTAGGTGGAGTTCCAGCGTGTCACCACGTCTTGCACTAGCCTGTGCTGCGGGAGATTCAACTCCTCCTGCTTCTCCCGCAGCAATCGACTGCCCTTGACGCTGTGGTGGAAATGCCCTGCCACCTTTCTGCAGCTCTCCAGGAGGTTACAGATACGGGCCAGGGGACCGAGGTTGGACTTGCTGCCTGTCCCAAGGCCATCCCTCACCACCAGGTTCAAGTGCTGGTATTGACATTTAAAGCCCTAAACGGTTTGGGGCCAGGTTATTTGAAGAAACGCCTCCTCCCATATGTACCTGCCCGGACCTTAAGATCACCTTCAAGGGCCCTTCTCCGTGAGCCCCTGCCAAAGGAAGTGAGGCAGGTGGCAACTAGGAGGAGGGCTTTCTCCACTGTGGCACCCCGGTTGTGGAATGAGCTCCCCAGAGAGGTCCGCCTGGCGCCTACACTGTACTCCTTTCATCGCCAGCTTTTATTCTCCCAGTATTTTAACACTTAATTTTAACTTAAATTTAAATTTTACTGTTTTAACTCTGTATTTTAATTTTATATCAATTTTGCTGCGTGGTTTTTATTCTGGTTGTGCTTTTTATATTGTATTGTGGATTATTATTATTATTATTATTATTATTTATTTATATAGCACCATCAATGTACATGGTGCTGTTGATTGTCTTACTATGATTTTAATTTTTGTGAACCGCCCAGAAAGCTTCGGCTATTGGGCGGTATAGAAATGTAATAAATAAATAAATAAATAAATACGTGCGCGATGCAGCGGACGCCCTTGAATCTGCCGTCGTACACCGCCTTCACCATGTTGGCTCCATCATCCGTGACCATGTAAGCTTCTGCCACCCATGGTGGATGGGTGGCTAGCTTCTGCCCAGCTAGCCACCCATCCACCATGCGGTTCATGGCCTCCGTAATCTCCCCTGCCGTGTGGGACTGGTCCATCACTTGCGTGTGGAGGAGGGCCCAGCAGTAGCCATCCTTGCCAGTCCCTCTAGTGCTGGATGCTTCCTGCCCCACGGTTGCCCACCAGTGAGCCGTTAGGGACAGGTAAGCGTGCACTCCGCCCTCGCTGGACTAAATGTCCGAGGTGAAGTGCACCATCTGTGCCTCTGCCTGGCACAAACGACCCAGCAGGAACAATACAGGGAAGGCACCACCCGCCTGCTAAGGGTGGTGCGACACGGCAGCTTATAGTATGGAACCACAAGCGCCATCAGCCTCTTGAAGCCTGCGTTGTCGACGAGGCTGAATGGCTGGTCATCCAATGCCACCATCTCACCGATGCAGGTGGTGATCTGGTTGGGCATTGGAAAACGCCATCTTGTGGATCCATACTTCCCCCACCCCATGTCCTCCAGGGTTGCCTGCCTAACCCTCATGGGGATGGGAGATGGAGAGCTTAGAGTGGCAGTGCCAGCAGCAGCAGCAGCAGTAGCCTTCGGCTTTCCCCTGGAACCAGTCGCCTTGGAAGTGCCCGCCTCTTTCCCCAGCAAGATCGACTGGTTCTGCCTCTGAAGATGCATCTTCAGGCTGCTGGTTCCATAATGCCCTGTAGCTGAACTCCTGCTTAGAGTGACTTTGCAGTGGCGTCAGACAGCAAAGCGGGGATCCACTCCCACCTCATAGTGGTCCCACACTATGCTTGTCTTTCGCTTCCGTGGTGACACCAATTGCCCGCCTGAGCTCTCTGGTGTCTCCAGAGAAACAGGGGTTACAGTAGAAGAGGTGTGTGATGAGACTGGGGAGAGAGCCTCGGCCTGCTGCTGCTCCTCCTCAGCACCCACATCTTGGAGGACCACCTCCTCCGCCTCCTCCTGCCCCTCCACTGTGCTGAGGACCTCATCTAGGAGGTCTGGAGACAGGTCCATCAGCCGGCTCATGGCCTCAAACAATAATGAAGGAGTTGGGGATACTCCTCCTCCTCCTCTAATGGAACTGCTGCCACCTGCCTCTTGCAAAGGGGCACTTTTCCCATTCCTACCCTCAAAAAGAGAACGCCGGGCGCAAGTTGGAGAAGAGAGTGCCTCTGCCTGCTGCTTCTCCTGCTTCTGTTGAGGAGCAGCCAGCCAAGGAGTTGCCCGTTTGATTTTCACAGCAGGAGAGTCAGCCTGCTTACTTGTGCCAGCCTGAGCCTTCCCTTGACCACCACTGCTTTCAGCACGCCCACCCACAGACGTGCACCTGCTCCCTCTTCTCATGATGATAATAATATAATACTAAATAATGCTTATACTACTAATAATATGTGTATAATAATATAATACTACTACTACTAATAATATGTATAATAATATAATACTAATACTAATACTAATTATAATATGTATTTAGGGAAATGGGACAAGAAGTGTGTATGCTTTGCCCAAACAGGATTTGAAATGCTCAATCTGTGGCTGTTGCACTTCACAAGCAGCGCACACAGCACACTCACACAATAACACAGTCACACACACAGTCCAAGTAACACACACATACACACATACACACACACACACACAGAAGAAATAGAGAATAATTTTTTTGGTGTATTTTTGTGTATTTTTTTTTTATATAGAAGAAAGAAGGAAGATGAAACATAGTCAGGCTTTAAGAGGGGGAAGGAGGGGGGGAACCAAACAAACAAACAAACAAACACTCCAAAATTTAAAAATAAAGTTTATATTAAATCAAAGTAAGGGAAAAGCACAGAGCAAACTAAGCAAAAAGTCAGAAAGAAGCAAACAAACACACACACAAGCCAAGCTAAATCCTAATCTATCTCCTCCAACAAACACAGCAGCAGCACCTATAACTAACTAACTCCTCTCCCCATGAATGACAACCCACAAAGAGGCTGAAAGCAGAAAGCTCTCAGGGTGGCTCTGCCTCAGTCCCCCCTCCAACGCTGGGATTGGAGGATGCTTCATGAGGTGATCATTTCTCATCAGGATTAGTAGCTGAATGTGCCTGTCATCGCTAAAACAAACAAAAAAACAACAACGCCGCTTTACCCTTTCCCGGTTTTTTTACATATCTTTTCCCAAATATTATAGCAAGCAAACCGCACCACGCAGAGAGCTGAGAGTAGGCTCAAAATGACCCCCAGCCACGACTCTCTAAGCACAAGAAGATTCAGAAAGATAGCTTAAAAACCAACACAGTTATCCCCTTTTCTTTTCCGCAATGCAATCCTATGGGCGAAATTTTTCAAAATGGTGATCGAAGCGCTCCGCGAAAAGAGAAGCGCTCCGCCTATGGGTGCTTCTCTTCGCCTTGCTTCTAAGGGTCCGCGGTCCGCTTCTACTACTCCTCTGGGCAAGGTGGAGCAGGCCAATTCGCTTCTGATTCTCCTATTCTAATTGGAGCGGAGCACATCCCTAGTAACTAGAGTAGGTGCTTTTTTAAAAAGGGCTTCATCCCACGTACCTGTTTCCCTTGAATTATCCCCCACAGCGCTAAGCTGTTGCTGTTGTTGTTGTTAACTAAATCACACCCTGGGCAGCAGTGCTCCTAAGATCCTTTGCATACCAGGAAAAGGGTTTAAGGGGCGAAATGTGAAAAATCATTAAAATATCAACAGATGACCCAATCTGATTCAAATTTGGTATGCTGAAAGCTCTCCTTAATATATATTATTGCGCCAATTTTGATGTCTTTATCTTTAAAACTTACGCAGATGTAGGCATTTGTTTAATTTTTCTTTAAACATATCAAATCCTGCTCCTGCACCCCCAGTGGCCGCTTGGAAAACAACAAATGATTCGCTCCAAAAGTAGTAGCAAAATAGGTCAATTCTTTTCCCTTTATAGCACAATTAAAGCAGGATGCATGGGAGTACCTCACAGTCAAAGCAGCTTATAAGATGGAAAACTTCAAAGTCCTTTGCATGCAATTCGCAGTGATTGCACAGTATAATGCTGGTGTGATAATGCTCAAAGAAAACTTCCACTCCAATTTATCCAGTGGCGTTCCAATGTGGACACCGTAAACTGAGGATTTCATTGTCATTGAAGCTAATTTTGGTAATGTTAAAAAATAAAACAAGACATCTTAACTTCTTAAGGGTTATTTGCCCTGTCTGTACTTTTTTGTGGTGCAGCTGTATTTCTGCTTGAGGCAACCCTTGTACTCTGGACTGGAGCTTCTCCCAGAGAGTAGAGGTTCATCCGCTGGTCTTAAATCCCTTTTATTTCTTTAATGTATTAACTATACTTAGAGAGTTTGACCCGTAACACAAGTTGTCTGAGCAGCTCTCAATATACATGCAACCTTAACATGCAATGTAAAAACTCTTAAACCTAAAGCACAATTTAAACACCGATGTTGAGCTGAGAGGTCCACGATAAGACGTACTTCATTTAAAATGTCTGGGTCAAAAAAGAATTATTTACCTGAACCTGAAAAGACCATAAAGATAGTGTCAGACAAATCTCTCTGAGAAGGATCTTCTGGGGTGCCACTACTTTAAAAGCTTTCCCCTTAATTCCTACCTGAGTCACTTAATTTGGTGGGAGCGCTCACAGGAGACAGAAAGAGAAAAGACAATATTAAGGTTTGGGTAGTTATGGACGAAGATGGTCTTTCAGGTAACCTGGTCCCAAGCCACTTTTGGGTGTTACAGATTAAAACTAGCACTTCAAATTGTACGTGGGAATAGACTGATCTTTTGATTGTGTGTGTGTGTGTGTGTGTGTGTGTGTGTAGCGGTAGGAGAAGAACATATGCTTTTTGAGTAGAGGATGGAATCAGATGCTTTTTCAGTCTCTTGCAATTCTAAGGAATGATGTTCCCCAGTGCTGATTATTTCCATTCTAAATGCAAACAAATGAGCCTACAACATAGTATTAAGAGGAAGCAGGATGTGGCATCTCATAAAGTTCCTTGTACATTACGCCTCCACTTCCAAGGAAAACAGAATTAGCTAAGTAATCCGAGGCCTTAGCTAGACCTACCTGTTATTGCGCAACAGAGGGGTGAAGATTTCGCAATGTTTTTATCTTGAGATTCCCCCCTCTGTTTATACGTGGTGCGTGATGACCTCAGATGGAGAGGCATTGCGCCTGCCATTTTTTATTTTTAAAGGGGAAGATGCACAGAAGGTAGGTGTTGTTTTTTTTAAAAAAAAACTTAATTTCCCTGCTCCTCCCACCCCACCCCTGATCAGCGCAGTGCTCCTGAGGAGCTCTGCACCCTGTGTGCGGGACCCGGCTCCTCACGAGGAACCGTGAGGAGCCGGGACAAACTGCAGTGCCCGGCCACATGTTCCACTGTCTTGGGCTCAGCCCGAGATCACAGAAAATCCAGGCCTAAAGGGTAGGGTGAGATCCCGGAGCAAGGGAGGGATCATCCTTCCCTGATCCCGGGATCCCCTGTGCATCATGTGGATGCACAGGGACGATCCCGGGGATCGCCCCAGGATTTGGACCTGTCTAGCTATGGCCCAAGTTTCCCCGAAGGTACTTTCCATGTTGTTTGTCAAAAACAGGCAGCAGAGTTTCATGTTTCTCATGTTCAGTGCGTTGGAAAGATTTTCAACCTTAGCACAAAAATATATAACTGCTAAGTGTTCTGCGTAGAATACCAAAATATAAAACGGGTAAGTGTTCTGCCTAGAATAATCCAGGCTCCCTGCAGCCCTGTTGCTGGGCCACAGTGTGGCAGCTAGCACCACAACTTTCTGTTCTTCATGCATCCCTCCCAACAAGTCAAAGCAATATGCACAAACAGTTGGAGCTGGAAGTGGTTCCTTACCCCACAGTATTGCAGGGGTCATAGAACACATCTCCGTAAAATAGCATTTGCTTCTGTTGTTGTTTAATTTTATTTACTGGCAGCTAGTTTTGTTCCTTTGTGCTTTTGTCTTTGCTGCTGCTTGTAGATTGCTTTAAACGTGTTTCAATGGTTATTGGTTTTAATGTATTTTATATATTTTTTACGGGTGTGCACAGACCCCCCGATCCGCTTCTATTCCAGATCTGCAATTTGCGGATTGGACCGCTTCGCTCCACCCCGCTCCATCTATAGTCCGCTCCTCTCCGCTGCGGAGCTCTGGATCTGGATCGGCGCTCCGCTTTCCCCCCCATAGGCTTGCATTGAAATCCAAAAAAGTATACAACTTTTTTTCTGTTAACATTAGAAACTTCAAGTTTGGCTCCATGACACCTCATGGACGTATACACACGCATGCCAAGTCTCAAGCCAATCCAAGGGTCCCTTGATTTTTGGGAAATTTTTGAAAATCGGACACCCCATTTACAGACATGGACTGTTCTCCGACATTTTGACAGATAATTTTTTTTGAAGTGGGCACCCTCACAAATGCCATCTAGATCCACAATCATGCCAAGTTTCAAGCAAATCCCATCATCCCCTGATTTTTGGCGTGGTTTTAACCTCTAACCACCACCCATAACCCCAATTCACACCCCTTTCGATATCTCTGTCAATTTTCATGTTAGAAACATCCCCTGATTTGGAGGGGGGAGCAGTTACGGGAACTCTGGGGGAAAGTGACCACGTCATACTTGAATTCTTGATTATGAAGGAGACAAAAGTCGAGCATAGCCATACACATACTCTGGATTTTAGGAAAGCTGATTTTAAGAAACTCAGAACTATAATAAGTAAGGTCCCGTGGCAAGGGAGCCTAATGAGAAAAGGAGTGCAGGATGGGTGGGGATATTTAAAAAAGGAAATTTTAAAGGCACAGTTACAAACAATTCCAACAAGGAGAAAAGATAGAAGACAACAGAGGAAACCAATGTGGCTCCACAAAAAGCTTAGAGATGAACTGAAAACAAAAAGGGATACATATAGGAAGTGGAAGGAAGGCCAGGCTACAAAAGAAGAGTACAAACAAGTGGCGCAGAAGTGCCGAAATGGCGTCTGGAAGGCTAAAGCTGTGAATGAGCTGAGATTAGCGAGGGATGCTAAAAGCAATAAAAAGGCTTTCTTCAGATACGTGAGTAGTAAAAGACAGAGGAAAGAAATGGTGGTTCAACTGCTTAATGAGGATGGCAAATTGATAACAGACGACAAAGAAGAGGCTGAAGTGCTCAATTCCTACTTTGCCTCAGTCTTCTCCCAAAAGCGGGTCTATGGAAAAAAAGTGAAGCAGAAGTTGAGGGGGCAGGATTGCAGTTTGAGATTGATAAACAAATGGTCAAAGAACACCTAATTTCCTTGAATGAGTTTAAATCTCCAGGGCCCGATGAACTGCATCCAAGAGTAATGAAGGAGCTAGCAGAAGAACTCTCAGAAACTTTGCCTATTATCTTTGCAAAATCATGGAAGACGGGTGAGGTGCCGGACGACTGGAGGAGGGCTAACGTTGTCCCTATCTTCAAAAAGGGTAAAAAGGAGGAACCTGGGAACTACAGACCAGTCAGTCTGACATCTTTCCCTGGGAAAATTCTGGAGCAGATTATAAAGAAGTCAATCTGTAAACACCTTGAAATCAATGCAGTGATTACTAGAAGCCAATATGGATTTGTCAGGAACAAATCCTGTCAGACTAATTTGATCTCATTTTTTGATAGGCTAACCTCCCTTGGGGACTGTGGGAATGCTGTGGATGTCATATATCTTGACTTCAGCAAAGCTTTTGACAAAGTACCACATGACATTCTGATTAACAAACTAGCTAAAAGTGGGCTAGATGGAACAACTATTAGGTGGATCCACAGCTGGCTACAGAATCGGACTCAAAGAGTACTTCGGAGCTTCACAGCGAAGCGGAGCGGACCATAGGCGGAGCAGAACAGAGTGGACCCGATCCAGAAGTTGTGAATCTGGAAGAGAAGCGGATCGGGGGGGGTCCATGCACACCACTAGTTTTTACCCTTTCCTCAGGCTTTTCAAGAGGTAGTGCCTGGCTTGCGAAGGGTGTGCTAGGCAAGGCCTTCTGTATAAGGTCGGTGCCATTGCACCATCTTTATCGCACCTAGGACTGTCCAAGTCTCTCTGAAAATTTCAACCCTACTGTAGTGAATCTGAACATGAAGAGAGACTGAAAGAACTGGGTATGTTTAGCCTGGAGAAGAGAAGATTGAGGGGAGACATGATAGCACTCTTCAAACACTTAAAAGGTTGTCACACAGAGGAGGGCCAGGATCTCTTCTCAATCCTCCCAGAATGCAGGACACAGAATAATGGACTCAAGTTAAAGGAAGCCAGATTCCAGCTGGACATCAGGAAAAACTTCCTGACTGCTAGAGCAGTGCGACAATGGAATCAGTTACCTAGGGAGGTTGTGGCCTCTCCCACACTAAAGGCCTTCAAGAGGCAGCTGGACAAGCATCTGTCGGGGATGCTTTAGGGTGGATTCCTGCATTGAGCAGGGGGTTGGACTCGATGGCCTTGTAGGCCCCTTCCAACTCTGCTATTCTATGATTCTATGATAAGATGTTGCTCTGAGCCTGTCATTAGCAAGAGCCATTACGGCTTCAGGGGTTTACACTCATCAGCCCCCTCACCCCCATCACTCTTATGGGTTCCATTAATTCTTTAATTTTTTTTAAACTGTGTTTCTTTGCTTCCTGTTCTTTAGTTCAATAGTGCACACATTCAAACCTCATGAGTTAAAGGGCCAGAATGACGAGGCTTTCAATGCAAGCAAGAATTTTATACTGTATTTCGTAATTGTGTTTTAAACTGTTGGGTGTTTTACTGTGGTTTTAATTTTTGTGAACCGCCCAGAGAGCTTCGGCTATTGGGCGGTATAAAAATGTAATAAATAAATAAATAAATAAATAAATAAATAAAAATAAGAAATACTGAGAAGAGCAAAGCTTTCCTGTGTGTTATGATGATTATAATTTCAAAGCCTTTGAAACATAAAAAGGCTTTGAAATGGAAATGCATTCAACCAGCTTCCCCCTTCCTCTTTCTTTTGAGACGTTTGAAAATTTGACTGTTTTATCTTAATTCAAAGAAGGGTTATGGAAACCCAAATACTTACTTTTTGAATTCTTACCAGTGAGGATCCAGATGTTGAATCCAGCCCATAGAAATGTGTATGTTGTTATGAAATGTACATTGTTCTCCCTTGTGAGAAGTGGCATAACAGCATCATAACATCTTTGTATTTGTGTTTTTAAACTGTTGGTTGTTTTATTATGGTTTTAATTTTTGTGAACTGCCCAGAGAGCTTCGGCTATTGGGTGGTATAAAAATGTAATAAATAAATAAATAAAAAAGTAAATAAAATAAATAACTATGTGATAGGATGTGAACAGGACAGGGGATGCTTTAAGTTCAATTTAAATCTAATACTAGCAGGAGTGATGGGTGATGGGAACAAGAACTCAGCCATGTGAACATTAGAGGAGCCATGCTGGATCAGACCTAGGGTCCATCTAGTCAAGCATTCTGTTCACACATTGCCAAACCAGCTGACTACAGGAACCCTACAAGCAGAACATAAATGCAAAAGCTTCCTCCCGCCCATGTTCTCCAGCAACTGGTGTATGTAGGCTTACTGCCTCGGATACTAGAGGTAGCACATAGCCATCAGGACTAGTAGCCATTGATAGCCTTCTCCTCCAGGAAATTATCCAACCAACCCCCTTTTAAAGTCATCTGAATTGATGGATGTTATTCTTCCAACAGATGGATACAACTATATATCACCCATAGAACTCAATTGGACTGCTGAGCAACAAGGAGAAAGAATAAATACTTAATAATAATAATAATTTTAACATACATCTATATATCTATATCTGCCAAAAAACAAAACTCAACTGTCAGTGGTGATTAACATGTTTCACAGTAGTGTTAATTATTTCTTTAACTGGGATCTTGCTGAATCTCTCTCCCCGCATCTATTTTACCAAGAAGTTCTTCTCTTCTATTGGGCATGGCAAAGTTCAAACAAGGTTGATATCTATGAAACAACTATTTAGATTTTCGTGAACCGCCCAGGGAGCTTCGGCTATTGTGTGGTATAAAAATGCAATAAATAAATAAAAAATAAAAATAAAAATAGTGCAGGGTTGGGCAACTTTATGGCCCTCCAGATGTTTTGGCCTACAACTCCTATCAGCCCTTGCCACCATAGCCAATCACAAGGCTTGATGGGAGTTATAGGCCAAGACATCTGAAAGGCCACAAGTTGCCCACTTCTGTTTTAGCGAAACAACAAGAAGACCTTGGTACAAGGCTGTTTTCATTTCATTTACATATGAAATGTTCCCCTGCTGTATGTTATTCTCATTGCTCATCAGGGTTTTGGAACATGTAAGCTGGTTTCGCCTAATGTGTTGTACTTAATGGACAAGAGGGTCACACAAAGCCCACTGTTCTTGCAAACCCATAATTTAAGCAGGGCCATTCTTCATTTCACAAAGCCTCTGTCTGGAGGCTATTCATTGAAGGCTTGAACACCTGACCATGTGATTCCTTTCATGCCTAGAGGAAAGCTTATCAGTAATTTGCTAACTCTTCTTGCAATGCAACAAATTAACTAATTAGCACACAAAAGCCCGGAGACTTCCTGCAGAAGCTTCTAAAGTACAAACAGAAAGGGGCAAAGGCTGGGGTGTTTTTCTCTTGCAAACGGCATTTATCATGCGACAGCGCAAAAACTCGGAAGGCAAAAGAGGGATCTAATAACAGCTCACTTGCCAGGCTACGTGTGAAAAGCCATTAAAGGGAAGGTTAGCCCCTCTTGCTTTCAGAGCTCAAGGAAGCAAATGTTGATTTACCGAATAAATGAAGAATATTTGTCTAGCAGAGAGAAATGAACGGCACACAGTACAGCAAACAGACAGAAAAGGCCGTGATTTACACTCATGGTCAAATTACCTGGGGTATTTTACTTTGAGATTGAGAGCCCCCAGGAAAAGCATCGTAGAGCTTGTACATGTCTGTACAAGGTCTGGGAGAGGCTGTAGTTTAAAGAAATCTCCAGGGGTTTAGTGCTGCCATTCCACACTCACATCATGGCAGGGATTTCTTTTGCCTCTCAAGTGCTTGCACCGCACGAAGCATGGACACCCATGCAGGCAATCCATCATATGTGAAATGGTCCTGGGTTGGAGAAATCTGAAACAGAACCAAATAAGTTTGGATTTTTAGGAGTCCGACCCGCAGATTCTGCAGCAGAATGGCTTCTCTCCTACTGGCGGATTTCACAGACTTATGGAGCATTTTTTTTAACTTTGGGAATTTTGTGTAAATTTCATCATAGAATGCCAAAAATGTGCATCTTCCCCATTGGCAAAAGCATGAAAATTCACATTTTGGGGGAATTTGTGCATTTGGGTGGAATTTGTGCATTTCCCCCACATCCAAATTTGCACAAATTCAGAAACAAAAAAAAAATCCTGATTCTGTCAATGGGTGGATGCCAGAACGAAGGTGCTTGGCAAACCGCAACACACAAACAAAATGGATTTTACACCATCCATATATTTCTAGTCCTGAATCTACCAGTTGGACCAAATTTTATATTTTGCCAGTATAGAAATGATATGCCATTTGGGCAGATATTCTCATGTATTCGTTCCCAAAGTTTTGATTGATGCGATATCGGAAACTGCATGTGTAGCTCTTGGGTTCTTCCTAGATACTGGAAAAGCTGAATGTTCCATGGAATGAAGCTGTAACACCCTTCATATGAAGCTACCTTATATTAAAACAGACCGTCTAGCTTCAGCATCTGGACTGCGGGGTTAATCTCTGGAAGGCAGCGGTAGCAAGGTTATTAACAGGGACTGGCCAGCGAGATCACATTACGCCAGTCCTTTTACAACTTCATTGGCTGCCAGTCCAGGTCCGGGCCCAATTCAAAGTGCTGGTATTAACATTTAAAGCCCTAAACGGTTTGGGGCCAGGTTATCTGAAGGAACGCCTCCTCCCATATGTACCTACCCGGACCTTAAGATCATCTACAGGGGGCCTTCTCCGTGAGCCCCTGCCAAAGGAAGTGAGGCAGGTGGCTACTAGGAGGAGGGCTTTCTCCGCTGTGGCACCCCGGTTGTGGAACGAGCTCCCCAGAGAGGTCCGCTTGGCGCCTACACTGTACTGCTTTCGTCGCCAGCTGAAGACCTTTTTATTCACTCAGTATTTTAACACTTAATTTTAACTTAAATTTAAATTTTACTGTTTTAACTCTGTATTTTAATCCTATATCAACTTTGCTGTGTGGTTTTATCCTGGTTGCGCTTTTTATACTGTATTTCGTAATTGTGTTTTAAACTGTTGGGTGTTTTACTGTGGTTTTAATTTTTGTGAACCGCCCAGAGAGCTTCGGCTATTGGGCGGTATAAAAATGTAATAAATAAATAAATAAATAAATAGCGGCTGGATGTTCCAGCCTTGAAGCAGGTTCTTTCAGCTGTATTATTTCTCCCACCTAGGTGGATGATGTACATTTTACAGTGGGGGCATTGAGGTTTAACAGCCCTGCTTCATAGATGCAGCGGCAGGTTTACCCTTGAGTCAATGGGGGCTTTAAGGCCCCATTGGTGCAAAGCGGGATGTGTGATTTCCCAAGGCTCCGGAAATTGTGCCTTTCCACCTTCCACGCTAATGGCATTGGAGGGGGGAATCCGCTGCGTGCAGCTGCTGAGTGCTTGCTGAGGCTTGTGAGTCTGGCTCAAAAGGGTTGAATGGTGGCTGCAGCACCAGTGTGAGCGCCCGTTGAGCGCCACGCAGCCAATTTCACCAGGAGGTTTTGAAGCATTCTCAGAGAATTGGTGGCAGTGGGAAAAGGTCAGCTTTTGGAACTTGGAGTTACAGTGGCAGAGAGTTCCTTAGGTCCAGAAATATAAGCTTTTGCTAAAAAAAAAACTCATAGGTGGGAATGCCCAAACAGCGATTTTCCCCATAGGTGGCAGCTGTGCTGGGAGAGGAAACACCCCATACTCCCCCAATGAGGAAATAGCTTGCCTTATTTATGGGCCATTCTGAATTTTGATTGAATTCCACTGATTCTCCAACCTCTTCAACCTCCCCTCCCATGCCATTTATTGGGCTGCTAGTAGGCATGTGCTCCGCTCCGATTAGGAGCGGAGAAGCAGTAGCGGATTGGCCTGCTCCGCCTTATCCAGAGGCGGAGTAGAAGCAGGCCGCGGACCCCTAGAAGCAAGGCGAAGAGAAGCGACCATTTTTCGGAGCTCCTAGTTCAGGCGGAGTGCTCCGGTCGCCATCTTGAAAACATTTCGCCATAGGATTGCATTGCGGGAAATAATCGCGGATAACTAGGATGTTTTTGAAGCTATCGTTCTGGAAATTCTTGTGCACAGAGAGTCGTGGATGGGGGTCATTTTGAGACTACTCTCACCTCTCTGCATCGTGTGGGTCGCATGCTATATTTTTTTAAAAATCAGGTCAACAAACAGGGACAGCGCGGCTCAAACGGCGGTTTTCGGCTTTTCGCCCATAGGATTGCATTGCGGGAAAGAATCGGGGATAACTGGGTTGTTTTTGAAGCTATCGTTCTGAAAATTCTTGTGCTTAGACAGTCGTGGATGGGGGTCATTTTGAGACTACTCTCACCTCTCTGCGTCCTGTGGTTCACGTGCTAGAATTTTTTAAAAATCGGGTCAACAAACAGTTTGGTTTTTTTTTTTTGAAGCGATGACAGGCACATTCAACTCCCAATCCTGATGAGAATTGATCACCTCATGAAGCATCATCCTCCAATCCCAGCGTTTGAGGCGGGACTAAGCCAGAGTCACCCTGAGAGCTTTCTGCTTTGTGTCTCTTTGTGGGTTGGCGTTTGTGGAGAGAGGACTTAGTTAGTGCTGCTGCTGTGTTTGGACTTTGGAGATCGATTAGGATAGATTTAGCTTGGCGCGTGTGTGTTTGTTTGCTTCTTTCTGACTTTTAGCTTAGTTTGCCCTGTGTTTTTCCCTTACTTTGATTTAATATAAACTTTACTTTTAAATTTTGGAGTGTGTGTTTGTTTGTTTGGTTCCCCCCCTCCTTCCCCCTCTCCGTCCTCTTTTGTAGGGTGACCATATGAAAAGGAGGACAGGGCTCCAGTATCTTTAACAGTTGCATAGAAAAGGGAATTTCAGCAGGTGTCATTTGTATATATGGAGAACCTAGTGAAATTCCTTCTTCATCGCAACAGTTAAAGGTGCAGGAGCTATACTAGAGTGACCAGATTTAAAAGAGGGCAGGGCACCTGCAGCTTTACCTGTTCTGATGATGAGGAAATTTCCCCAGGTTCCCCATATATACAAATGACACCTGCTGAAATTTCCTTTTCAATACAACTGTTAAAGATACAGGAGCCCTGTCCTCCTTTTCATACGGTCACCCTATCTTTTGCATCTGGTCACCTTATGCACCAGGTCAGGCTGCAAGTAGCCTCTGGGAAATGCAGTTTACCCATGTCCGTAGCCCCTGGGGAAACTACATTTCCCAGGGACTACTTGGAGTCTGGCCTGGTACATTGTTCAGTGGAAGATGAGGAGATGGGTTGAGGGGTGAGAAACTCCCCTCCCCTCCATTTCCCTGCCAGTGGAGCACCAGCTTGGTAGGTGGGGAATGGCATTTGGGGAATTGGGTGAAGAGCAGAAGGGCAACTTCGATTTGGCTTGGTTTAAAATCTTGCCTCATATGTGAGGCGAATAAAAACCTCTGAGCCTTTACGTTTCATGCCCAGGAATATGAATTTTAGTGCTAATCCTAATTGCTGATGCAGAAAAGGCAAGAGGGGCATGATAAGGGCTTTATGAACGCTGCAATCGTAAGTATACTTAATTGGGAGTAAGCCCTATTGAATTCTGTGGGACTTGTTTTCAAGTAGGTGTGGAAAGCCTCACAGTGTTGGGTGCAAAACTTGTCTTCAAAGCGGTACAAAGTGTAGCGCTTATCACAACCGTTTAGCTTTACTCTGCTATTCTGCAGCTGAAGATAAGGCATTTATACATCAGGGTGCTGCCCAGAAATACTATTTCTTGTTAAATCTTAGATGTCTCTGAAATCACACTGCCCACTTACGCCACTTAAGTAAGGCCATTTACCATATCTCTTCAACCTTCTACCTCTAGTTCTGTTATCTGAGCTCCAGGCTGAAGATAAGAGCAGCAATTTTCGAGCTTTTAGAATCACAGTACATTCCTAAGTCCTTCTAAATAACAGTCATTTCCCCAAGAGTGTACTGTGTGGGGAAGGTGCAAACTGCTCTAAGGATATATTTAGAAATGCCAAAGAACCTTCAAATAATAGCTAAATTAAGGGATGGATGTATCGTAGAACATATACGGATTAAAAGAGATACATACGTAGCAATCTTCCAACAGAATTTTTGCCTAGAGCTACTATGTTGGTAACCTTGCCGTTGATAAAATAATAATAATCTCGGATCATTGCTGGAATTTAAGTGAGAGCCTGTCTATGGAATGTTGCCCATCCACTCACGGAAGTCCTCTTCCACTAGTGGAAAATACTTTCCCACCTCACTCAAGGGAGTTGCAAGAGAAAAGCATCCCCTAATCCAAAAGGGAAATTCCATTGCACAACGTCTCATACAACGTTTTGCAAATCCTCCTCCAATCTAATTGTAGCACATACCAAAACCCTCTGTTTCCCTCTGGCACCCTTGAAAACCAAGAGCTTATCTACACGAGGTATTTATTGTGCGCTTGTCAATCCCTACTCATGGTTGTTTATGGGTTCTTTAGATGACGTTGTAACCTTCCAGTTTTGCCTCCAGTTTTTAAAGAGCACTTTCCGTGTTTCCCCCACTTGTGTATTTGCACAATTCTGCCATACCACAGTGCCACCTAGAGGTTATGTAGCAGAAAAGCTGGAATGCAAACACTCTTTGTGTAGTGCTAGGATCTCAATTCTGCAATGAAACCAAGAGTAGAAACAGTGGATTAACACACTCATGTAGAAAAGCGCCAAGTGTCTAAAGCTGGCAATATTCTGGATAGTAGGGCTGTACACACACACACACACACACACACACACACACACACACACACACACACACACCACCTTGTTTCAGAGGCCATTTCAGAGCCTCCAAAATGGCCCTGATTCGACTCCGGCCACCTTGGGGCTTGCCCGCTTCACTTTGGTACTGAAGCCAAAGTGAGATTAGCCTTTGTAGGGTTCCTGGGTGCCAGCCACATGGTGTGCAATCCAGGAAAGCTGGGCACAAGGCCAACTGGGAGTCCATAGGGCTACCAACTCCATGCCTGCCCCCACAAACTCAGAGCTGCCACCACTTTTGCCACCGCTGGGACTTACCTTCCTGTGCATCCTCTTCCCTGAGAGCTGAGCTGCAATTTAAAAGTAAGATTGTGGGGGCTCTCTCTCTTTTAATAACTCTATGATCACAAACTAAGGGAAATGGCCCTTTACGGCCACTGTAGTTTGCAGTCATAGAGCTATTAAAAAAGAGAGCCCCCGCAATCTTACCTTTAAATTGTATCATGGCTCTCAGGGAAGAGGATGCATGGGAAGGTAAGTCCCAGCAGCAGCACTGGTGGGAGGTTACCACGGAGGGCAGGGAGGGATAGGGAGGTGAGTCCAGTGAGTCCAATGTACTCACCTTGACTCACGGCTGGCCTTGTGCCAGGTTTCCTGGGTGGGCAGGGATCTGGGTGGGAGGGTAGTGGCCCAGCACACACACACCCAAATCAGCCTGAGGTGTCCTGAGACCTCTGCACTGATCTGCTTTGGCTTTGGGGCACCTCAGGCCAACCTGGCACCACCTTGGATTTGGCCTGAGGCAGGCCAAATAAACTCAGACTCAGGGATTCAGCCTGAGGCAGGGCACAGACCTACTGGATAGTTGTCTAGAGCGGTGTTGGTTTTGACAGAGAGGGAAAAAGAAGGAGGTCTGATGAGGTACAAGGGCCTTCAGGATAAAATATTTGTTGCACTGACTCTCTTTTAGAGTTTCTTCTGCTAGCAGTTGTGCAACAGTTTGTGGAATAGGCAGTGCCACTGCTCATGCTAGCATAATGCTGGATGCAAAGTGCACATGCAATTGGCATTGGTCATAAAATCAGCCATGTGATTTCACCATGGTCATGTGAAGAGGGAGCTTACAAGATGATCGCATGCAGCATCTAACTGAAATATCTAGTTGAAATTGTGGGAAGCATTAAATGTATCATCGTCATCGTCATCATCATCACCACCATCATCCCATTGGTTGTGCCTATGCTGCTGATCAGGCAACTATGTGGGAAATAAGGGTGTGCAGATTCAGATGCCTTTCATTTCATCATCCACTCGTTGATGGAATCATGTTTCCCCCCCCCCCAATTCCCCAAATTTGCACAAATTCGCATAAACTTCCACTTGCGAAATTCACAACCCTCCCAAAGTGCACAAATCTCCTGAAATGCACAAATACCCCTTAAAATGACATTTTCATGCTTTAGCCTATGGGGGAAAATGTGTATTTTCTGCAGTTTTTTAGTGTTTTTTTTTTACCACCTATTTTTCTATGACTAGATTTTGGAGCTCACAGTTTACTTTGAAAAACTTGTGAACTTCAAGCTGAACATACGCCACCAGTCCCATATTGTGAGCTACCATGTGGTCGACATACATATTGACCAGCTCTTTTTCTGCTATCCCAGGCAAAACTAGGAGTTTATTGCCCACCTGAAATGACACAATACATGGAATATAGGAAGTTGTTTTTTTCTGAGTCAGACCATTGGTCCAGCTCTCCAGGGTTTCAGGCATGCGTTTTTCCAGCCATACCTGGAGATGCCAGGAATTGCGCCGGGGACCTTCTGCATACAAAGCAGGTGCTCTACCACTGAACTATGGCCCCTACCTCATATGGCTGGTGAGCTGTGGCGAATCACAAGTTGTGTAGGCCTAGCCCAGCTCTGATGTAGCAAAGACATCTACTCTCAAATTCAGTATCAAAATCATAGAATCATGTGACCCAACAAGATGAATTCAGCAACTATTTTATACCATCACTGGTTTCTGAGGTTTTCAGCTACGTAATTTCTTGTTGTGCTGTCAGTCTTTTCTCTGAAGAAATGAAATCTGTTGATTTATTTTTTAAAAAACCCAACATTTTAACAAGGAACAGTTGACAGAAATGCTTTATAGGCTTGTTACTTTTGTACCTCTTAGAAATAGAGCAGTATTGCAGCGATTTACCACAATGTTCAGAGAGAAATTATGCTATTTTAGATTGAAAATCCTTAAAGCCGTAGCTCTGGCAAGCCTGTCTAAACAAAAACATTGCAACCTCAAACCTTGATTTACTGTGTCGATCAGGATAGTTTACAGTATAAATAATTCAGTAGACCAAGTTCTTGCATACATTGAGATGGAGTCCAAGGGGATGTGACTGGAGTCCTAATAACCACTTTTAAATATTAAAGGCTTTTGTACGAACTCATTCTTTGAATTCGTTTTGTGATGGATTATCAGTATGCAAGTGTGCTATGCAGATCTCATTTGTGCTAATGAAATGAAACACACACACACACTGCTGTCAACAATAGTTATTACTGAACGGAATAGACATTTGCGTTTGTTCTTTATAATGAAGGATTCCTAATCTCCGCTATCTCTTGTGCTCAGTGCAGGGGGTGTTTGATTTTATTTATTTATTTATTTTATTTATTACATTTTTTATACTGCCCAATAGCCGAAGCTCTCTGGGTGGTTCACAAAAATTAAAACCATAATAAAACAACCAACAGGTAAAAAGCACAAATACAAAATACAGTATAAAAACCACAACCAGGATAAAACCACACAGCAAAATTGATATAAGATTAAAATACAGAGTTAGAACAGTAAAATTTAAATTTAAGTTAAAATTAAGTGTTAAAATACTGTGAGAATAAAAAGGTCTTCAGCTGGCAATGAAAGGAATACAGTGTAGGCGCCAGGCGGACCTCTCTGGGGAGCTCATCCCACAACCGGGTTGTCACAGCGGAGAAAGCCCTCCTCCTAGTAGCCACCTGCCTCACTTCCTTTGTCAGGGGCTCACGGAGAAGGGCCCCTGTAGATGATCTTAAGGTCCGGGCAGGTACATATGGGAGGAGGCGTTTCTTCAAATAACCTGGCCCCAAACCGTTTAGGGCTTTAAATGTCAATACTAGCACTTTGAATCGGGCCCGGACCTGGACTGGCAGCCAATGAAGTTGTAAAAAGACTGGCATAATGTGATCTCGCCGGCCAGTCCCTGTTAGTAAACGGGCTGCCCTGTTTTGTACCAGCTGAAGCTTCCGGACTGTTTTCAAAGGCAGCCCCACATATAACGCATTGCAGTAATCCAAACGAGAGGTTATCAGAGCATGGATAACTGTAGCTAGGCTATATCTGTCCAGATAAGGGCGTAGTTGGTATATCAACCTAAGCTGATAAAAGGTGCTCTTTGCCACTGAGTTCACCTGTGCCACAAGTGACAGTTCTGGATCCAAGAGCACCCCCAAACTACAGACCCGATCCTTTAGGGAGAGTGCCTTTGATGCCTTTCTAATGTGATTGGTGTAATCCTAACTTCATTTCCCTCACAGATATCACCGCCGTAGCTTCCACAGTATTCTGAGATGGGTTTACTGTGTGATTTGGGGTGCTTGCAGATGAAGTTTTTGTTATTGTGCAATCGCCCTGCCTCATTCATGGAAGATCTTGGTCTGGGAGGTGGGGGGGAGCAGATGATGATGTCTTCCACTTCTAACCCTCCCATGTTTTCCCACTGCAACTTCCATCTTTTTGTTATTTAGGGTGACCATATGAAAAGGAGGACAGGGCTCCTGTATCTTTTAACAGTTGTATTGAAAAAGGAATTTCAGCCGGTGTCATTTGTATATATGGGGAACCTGGGGAAATTCCCTCTTCATCACAACAGTTAAAGCTGTTAGAGGTGCCCTGCCCTCTTTTAAATCTGGTCACTCTAGTATAGCTCCTGCAGCTTTAACTGTTGTAATGAAGAGGAATTTTCACCAGGTTCTTCATATATACAAATGACACCTGCTGAAATTCCCTTTTCTATGCAACTGTTAAAGATACAGGAACCCTGTCCTCCTTTCCACATGGTCACCCTAAGTTATTTCCACAGAAAATTCGTTATGGAGGAAAAGACAGAAAAGCTACACAGTGCCTTTGGATTGGTAGAACAAGGCACTCTATATCTGGAACCACCCTTGCTTCCCTCCGGAAAGTACATTATCCACTGTTTTCCATCTATCCTATATACTAACACCTAACTCATAGGGGTGTGCAGAGTGTGTTTTCTCCACCCCGAAATTCAAATTCTATTGAGCGGGTTATCCACATCAATTTTCAGTGTGTGTGTGGGTGAAAGAGAGAGATACACTAGTATATGAAACATTTTTACAGTCATTGGACATTTTGTTTTTGAATGATTTAAAATGTAGCAGTTTTTAAAATGTTTACTTACTTTTCTCTTTCTGTGGGAATGCATTCCTTTTGGCCACACTAAGAAAAGGAATCCGTTTGTTCTTTTCCCCCATCTGCCAATTCCCCCTCCCACTTCTTCTTCTCTCTGAGAATCCTCCACTTTCAAACGATCCAGCCAGCAGCCTCCCCAAAGTGAAACTAAAACTGTCTGCACAAAAGAGGCTTGAAAGAAAAAAATGGCTCCAACTTTGGGTGCAGAAATTACATAAACATGCCCCCCAGGAATGTGATTGGCTAATTAAGAACTACAGGAAACCCATTTAATACGATGAAATCAGCCACATCATACCAAATAGAATGACTTATTTCAGAGAAGTTCAAAATAAAAACCAGAGAACAGACAACAATAAAATGTCACAAACTGAACGTCATGTGGCGAAATACTACCAAACGCACACTTAAAAATGGTAAGACACATTCTAACTTGACTAGTGTAGATCCCCTCAGAGAGAGAGAAACTGCAATTGAGAGAGGGAGGGTAGAATAGAGTATCCTGGAAAACGGTATGGCTGACACCCTGAACAGGACCATTCCAAGCTGTAACATTTTGTAGCAGGTCTCGCATGCATTTTATTTATTTATTTCATTTCTATACCACCCAATAGCCGAAGCTCTCTGGATAGTTCACAAAAATTAAAACCAAAAGATACAGTATAAAATATAATATAGAAGATTAAACCACCACATAAAATCACAGCATAAAAGTACAACCAGAATAAAGCCAAGCAGTGATGCAGAGATTTAACATTTATTTATTTATTACATTTATATCCCGCCCCATAGCCGAAGCTCTCTGGACAGTTTACAAAAGTTAAAAAACAATGAACATTAAAAACAAATATACAGAAATTTAAAACAATCAAAAGAATAAAAACAGCAATATCTATTTAAAACAACTATTCTGGGGCCAGTTAAAAAAGAAAACACCTCAGGATATGTTGTTAACTGCTTGGGAGAAGAGAAAAGTCTTTAAAAACAGTAATTGAACTCGTGACCCGCAAATTCAGGTTTAAACCTGGCCAAAAACTATGTTTTTAGGCAAATTTACTGGAGAGAAAATATTTAAAATACAGATGTAAACAGATTAGGATGGTAAAAAACTAAAACACCAGGAAAATGAAATCGTCTTCATCTGGCACTGAAAAGAGTACAACGTAGGTGCCAGGTGAACCTCTCTTGGGAACTCATTCCACAGCTGGGGTGCCACAGTAGAGAAGGCCCTCCTCCTGGTAACCACCCGCCCCACTTCCTTTCCATCACTCTTCTCAAAATGTGACTGCTCTTTTAAAAATAAGGAAGGACACAACTTCATCATGTTGAAACTTTAAATGGGTTAGGAAAAATGAGGTGCCATGCTAAATAAAATAGAGAGTGTATATGTGCACTGAAGAGTGAAACTAAGGTAATCTCCTCTCAGGTGGGAGAATGTTAAATCATTTGGCTAGAATACAAATGACAAATGCAAGTATAAAGGACGGTGACATTCTTTTCACAATGGGAGGAGGTGAGACTTGAACTTGAACGAGGAGGAGTAACTGGCTTGAGTTTGTGAGCAAATGTCTGGAGAAGCTTCTGTGAATTTCTATCCCCACATTAATAATTTGGTAATTGTAGGAGAGCAACGGCTTTGTGAATGAGTCACTGACTTTTCCTCATAATGCTTAATTATTTAATAAGCCGATATATGCTCTCCAAGGCTAATAGAGGCAGTTCGTGAATACAGATTTCTTCCTCCCAAGATAAATTGAACATGAAAAAGATGAGAACAGATGCATGGGACCAATCTTTCTCTATCTTGCACCCCACCCCACCCCGGGGCATTCTGCCATTGTTAAAGGGATCAGCATTGGGTACTGAGGCTGGCTAATTGTAGTGATTCTTCTGTAATTCTCCAGAGCTCCTATTTATGAGTTTCTTCTGGAAATGTGGTGAGATCTTTCTGTACAAGCATGAGTAAGTGATTCTTCTACTGGCAGGTTGCTTTTTGATAGGATCCAAAGCTGGGCAAATGCAGAAAAATAGGCATTATGGCATGGAACTTTAAAATGGGAACACTGCATTTTGCTCAAAATGCCAGATCAATTCCTTTTCTTAGTATGCTTTAGGACCTAGGCCAGCCTTCCTCAAGCAGCTATAGGCTTGAAGCAAATAGTTCAAGAAATGGTGTGATCATATTTTAGGCCCAGATCTAGAACATCATCATTATTATTATTATTATTATTATTATTATTATTATTATTATTATTATCAATATCCCACCATTTTTCCTCCAAGGAACCCAAGGCGGTGTACATAATCCTCTCTCCATTTTATCCTCACAACAACAACCCTGTGAGGTAGGTTGGGCGTAGAGTCTGTGACTGGCCCAAAGTCACCCAATGGGTGGGGACAATAACCAGGATCTCCCAACTCCCAGTCCAACACCTTAGCCACTATACCACACTGATGTAGTGTGTGTGTGTGTGTGTGTGTGTGTGTGTGTGTGTGTGTGTGTAAGGGGGTTGAAGTGGTCCACCTCAGATGGCAGGTTTTCAAGTGTCAGTTCTTCAGTTTATTATGATTTGTTTGTTTTTACTGCTGAAGAGAGTGCCATTTGGATTTTCAGGCAGTAAGGGTTTTTCAGCCATATCGTATGTTATCATAGATTACATCACTGGATATTATTTATACAGTAAAATGTATAAACTAATAGGTTTTCTGTCATCATTGTTTTTTTGGGGGGGGAAACAGGGAAGTTAGGGATATGTGATTATCACCATTAACTCCTCCCTTTATACCTACAGACAGCAAGCAGCATTGATTTTCAGGTATAATTCCTTAATGCATGGGTCTCCAACTTTTTTGGACCCATGAGCCCATTTGGGAATTTGAGAAAATGCTGTGGGCACCATCACAAAATGGCTCCAACAGAGGATGTGGATAGTCACATAATAGCTGCTGTGGGGGGTGTGGCTAGAAAAAAGTGAGGTAAGGAGGGACAGAGGAGAGAAATAATAAAGAGGCTGGAGGGGGAAGAGGCAAAGGCGTAGAGGGGTGAGACAGAGCAAGGCTAGAGGCTAGAAAGGGAAAGAAACAATTTTAATTAAAATGTTTTTTGAAGGGAGCAGGGAGTGGTGTGTTTTGTGGCCACTATTGAAAGTTCTTATGGGCATATGAACTGGGGTATACCTAGTATCATATTATGTTGGGGTGAATTTTCTCCACAGAGGAAAGAAAGGACTTTAAAGAGTTAAAGTGCTTGGCAGATTTATCTTTGGACAGTAGCAGGTGTTCAAACAGTTTTGAACAGTTTTGATCTACGTGCAAGACCTGGAGTAGAGACAATTGGTTAATTGATCCAAAAGGAAAAAGTATTTAAGATGTCCTGTTTAAAGGCATCTTGTCACTATTATTATCTTTGTACTGTTTGCTGCTGTTGGTGAAGTGTGCTGTATATATTGATGACCATATGTGAAAGGAAAGTTTGTTTCAGTAAAGTTATTCTTACTGACAAAATCTGTGAGTGTTGACTTTTCCTCAATAAGCCTCTCAAGTCGGAAACAGTGATCCAGCTATCGTGTGTGCTACGCACTCTGCAACATACTTTCCACGACAGCATCATGGCATCCGTGGGCACTGTGCTGGGCCCAACTGCATTAATGTGCAGTAACTGTGTGCTCCCAAGAATATCAGAAGGGGATAAAGCACAGCATATTCCTCATTTTAAAGTTGGAGGGGTTTATTTTCCTTATTGATCCCTATATCCATGCCTCTTTGATTTAATGAAAGGCCTTGTGGGTAACAGACTACAGGCTTATCATTCAGTGGTGGGGGTAATGTTGGGATGCCTTGATAGATGAGATTAACTCAGTGCCCTCCAGATGTTTTGAGCTACAACCCCTATGCCCCAGCCAGCATGGCCAACGATTAGGGATTATGGGAGTTGTAGTCCAAAACACCTGGCAGGTAACAGGTTTCCTTTCCCTACAGTTCTCATTCCTTTGAAATCCCATGGTTGCTGGCATGGGTTTTGGTTTGATTGTCCTGTGCATAAATGCTATACACTTCTGGCCAAATGCAATTTGATTCATGTTCAGAACTCACTCTCCCGAACCCTGGCTGTGAGCTAGTTCATATGTAATGGCATTCTGGAGTTCATAATCCAACAACAAACCATGGGTTTTCTTCCTGGGTTTTTCCATGGTTAATAAAACATAGTTAAACTACAGTGCAGGGTTTGCATGTAACCACAACCCACTCTTCAACAACAATCCACACTCATTTCATACTCTGGGTTGTCACTGCATGGGAACCAGTTCTCTGTCAGTACCAGGCTCCAATGGTGTGAAATAGCTGTGATGATTACTTGAGCTTTGCTGTTCGATTTGGAGAGGATAGCAGGGAGGCAGACTGGCTGGCTGCTTTTGTTTGGAGCTCTTTGCAGCTTGGGCTTGCCGGAAGCAAACAGTACTTTTGATGAAAGCTGAGAGCGGTATGAGAGAGGCATCACTTCCCATGGCATACATTTCTTTTGCTTCAGATTTGGCAGGTCTTTCAAGTTTTGCAAATATATATTACACACACACACACACACACACACACACACACACACACACACACACACAAAGGTTGATTACTAGAGGCAAATGTGGGCTAACTATAAATAGCACAAACTGTGGTATCTCTTTCATGCTGGCCTTAACTATGAAAAAGCTAAAGACTTTCTCCAGTCTTAGCATGTCTTTATGAACTGGCCCATTTTATTCCTCCTTCCCTTTGCTGGGTCTTGTCGGACCCTTTTGCTCCACCCTCCCCCGGTCTGTTACTGTCACCCAATTTTTCCTATTCTTTCCTGACTGACGGCTCATGGCCCATATCACCTGGGATTTCGTGATCTTTCCCAAATGTTCTTTTAAGAGCCCTTACCCAACTCTGCTGCTTTCAGCTCTGTGCGCTCTTTACAGGCTGCTGTTCAGTGAAGGTATCCTTCTTCCACGCTTCCATGACAAATTGCCACATACCTTTGGCCATCTAATTAATTTGCCGTGTAGGCAGCATGGGGAAGTGTCATAAATTTCCCAATGTGCAGTTTACAACAGGTGTATCCTGAGAGGCATATCCGAGTTCCCAGATGTGTTAAAATTCAAAGGCTTACCAAGGACACTTTGATCTGACTCTTCCTTCTTAAATCTCCTAGCAATGTGCAATTCTTTAAAGGAACTAAGCGGTCAGGCTGAGCTTCTTCAAGACAGAGATGTCACATTAGTAAAAATGAGCCATCTGGCTTCCGGGTGCATTTCACATATTTTTTGTGTGTAAAATAATTCTCCAAAGACCTGGTCAGTCCTTCAAAAGGGCAGTGGGTGCACAACCTCATAGATTTACAAAAGCACAATTGCTTTATTGTTTAGGGATCATATTATTATTATTATTATTATTATTATTATTATTATTATTATTATTATTAAAAAGGCTATGACGGCACTGAATCTTCTGAATACTGAACAGTAGAATCATTCTATGCAGTCTGCAATTTACATTACAAGAACCAAAAGACCCTACTCATGAGTACACATGAATTAAGGCTTCCTTGGGGGGCGGGGAGGTTAAAAAAAGAAGAAGTAAAGTAGATCCTGGCAAACTTCTTCCAAGCTGGGCTTGGAAATTATTATTTTTTGGGTGTGTGTGTGTGTCTTAATTCCTGTCTCAAATGCAAAGTGAGTTTTGCAAGCCTTACAGTCCTTCTTTGCCTTGGATTAAAATGGTAGTTTCCAGATACCCTGCCCTCTCCTTGCCACCCGCTCTGTAGCCTTATTTCCCAAGCTATGATCATGCAAACCAGGTCTCCATCTCTGTTTTTGAACCATCTAGCACCCTTGTTGTAATTCTTGCCCAGTTATGTCCATTTTTGGAAAGCGGTGCCATCCACTTCCAGGGTTTCAATTTTATTCAAGTGGAAAGGGAGAGGTATGGGTGGGCATTTCCCTGCTGAAGCAGGCTGAAATTACAGTGATATCAATCCTTTTCTCATCCGCAAGCTGGATTCTGCCTTTGGCTAAGGCAGGATCTGCACGACTGCTTTATAAAAGTTTATAATGGTATTGACAACTGTTGGGGCCCAGAATACACTCCATGTACCCTTTTCAAACCACTTCATAGTGTTATATCCTGCTTGGTGTAGATCTGGCCTAAGTCTAAGTGGTTTGCCTGATAAGGATGTGGCTCTGGCTATGCATACCTGTCCCGCCCCAGGCGCCTTGATTCATCTCCTACATGTCCATATTAATGTAGTACCTTTATTAGGCCAACCAAAAGATCATAAAAATGAGCAAGCTTTTTATAACAATTTGCCTGGTAAAGATATCTGGAAGTCTCAAATACTTGCCTATGTTTCTGTGATCTTTTGGTTGGCCTAATAAAGGTATTCCACTAATATGGATTTTGGAATGTTACTTGTGGGCAACATGGCTACCTTTGCTTTTTGTGAGACATGGAGGGTCTCCCACATGGATTCCCCTTAGTGCAGGAAAGTGCCTTTCTGCCCACCAACACCCCCAAAATTCACCCCTAGCCTTAACCCCCCCATCCCTTCATCTCTCATATACACATAGGGCCTTGCAAGACCTACCTTTAAATCTGGGCGTGTGAAGGGGACAGCCCACGCTAGAAATAGTGCGGGCTGTTGCTCCTGTCTACACGTAACACGCGACGGGGTAAAGGAAAGCCTTGTTGCGTCGGCCATTTTTTTTCATGTAAAGGGGCCATGTGCACAGGAGTACACCAATGATAAGGTAGGCTTTTTTAAAATAAAAAAGGGTTCCCCACTCCCCCGTGCCCCCAATTCCCCCCACCGGTGATGTCCAATGCCCCCCTGCCCACCATGTCCGATGCCCCCCATCCCCGGCCATGATCTCCGATCCCCCCCGGCTGCGATCTCCCCACCCTGGCTCCGCTCTTCCCCCCTGGCCCCCATCCCTCCCCCCCCGTGATTCCCTCCCTGGCCCGATGGGCACAGCTTGGCTTCTCCTGGCTACTCGCGAGTAAGCCACATAGCCGGGGAAAGCCGCAGAATGGGCTAGACCTCCCGTGGCCCTGGGCTCAGCCCAGGGCTGCGGAAATACCGGGCCACAACCGCTGCCTGTTATCCTGGGCCAAGGGAGGGTTTAGCCCAGGCTGACCCCGAGATCCCCTGTGCATCATCTGGACACACAGGGGTGAGCCTGGGTATCAGCCTGTGTTAAACCCTCATCTAGCAACAGCCCCAGTATTGTTTCATCCAAAAAGATAAACTTCCTTCGTAGATAAAATTTCAGTGCTGGGTAAACCAATATACACCAAACAACCTGTACATATAATAAAGCAAGGACTTTATTCTCTGAGGGCTCATCCTCTTCAACTACTAGACAAAGGTACACCATTTGGCATAAAGTGATGTTTTAATGAAACCTAACACAGGACCTAAAATTATCTCCAGCTTAGTTAATAAAAAGGCAGCCTATTTTCTCTTTGTGATCCGCTGGTAAAAGGGATCTGTGTGCGCTGGAAACATATCTGAGTTACAGCTGGAATTAATATTTCCAAAATGGGGAATCAACATTTCCATCTTTCTGGTTTCCAGCACTATGTAACCATCACATGACTGGCAGAGCCTAATTTGAATGTTTGCAGACCTCTCCTCTCCAAGTTCCAACTTAGAACTCTGGACATGCAAGCGCTGAGATTTCACCATCCAGTCAGGTTCCCCGTTCCCCCACCCCGATGCTTTTTGTAACATCTCACCTGCTGAAGAATACTGGAGACCTAGAATTCTTGCACATACTTTGTGATCTTTTGGTTGGCCGAAGGAAGGTACTATACTAAAACGTAAATTGTGAATCCGGTTCTCAATTACTTCCAGTTGTTCTGAGCATAAAGACTGGAATAAATGACCTGATGTTTAGAATAGTCCCATCTGGTCTGTAACTAAGTGGAGCTTGTGCAGGTGGTATTTCCCCATTCATTAAAACTAAAATGCATTCTTCAGTCCTTGAATCTGGTCATTTTTTAAAAAAAACTCATTTCTTTCTCGCTCAACAGAATATCTTATAGAAATAACTTGACGTCATGACCCTTGTCATGGTGGTGATTTTTCCATGACAACCCATTATGCTGCATTGCCAAACCAAGTACAGATGAATATAAAACTATCCCTTTGCATACCAACTTTTCATTTACGTTGGTATTCAGTGCTTCCTATTCACAAAGTACAGTCCTATGTCAGCCCTGATGGTGGACGTGCCTTGTATGTCCTCCATGACGGCTTGTTTACAGCTGTTGCATAGAACTGTTGCCTTATGTCAAAATAGCATGAAATATATTTCTTCTAATATTAAGAAATTACAAATATATGCTTAAATTATAAATGGAATATAAGAAATATATGCTCCAGTAGCCACTGTGATCTCTTTGCTTTATTACCAACAGTGGTGCAACTAGGTCATTTTAGAACCTGGACTAAATAGACTTGTGGCATGGGGTGGGTCTTTAGGTGGTCAACTAATATTTCTCTCCTCTGTCCACTTACATCCCATGCTTTAGAACTGCTTCTGCATTCCTGAAATGTTAAAGCAAATCAAACGAATGAACAAAAAATATTTGCCAACCCTGATAAAAGAAGAAATACTCTGAGCATGTGCACTTTCTCATTCTAAACTCACTTCAATCATAGCACAATCATGACTTCAACAATAAAATGGAGTTTGCTTCTGCCGCCCTGATGCTCAACACATTGACTTGAGAAGAAGCACAATTTTTCTGTAAGTAGAAATAATAAAATGGGCATCTGCAACCATGTAAAGTTAAAGCTGCAGGAGTCCCGCCCTCTTGACCAGATACAAAAGAAGGCAGTGCTTCTGCAGTTTTAATTACTGTGAGGAAGAGGGAATTTCACCAGGTGCTGCATGCATACAAATGACACCTGCTGAAATTCCCCTTTCTATACAAATGTTAAAGATAGAGGAGCCCTGTCCTCCTTTCCATATGGACACCCTATATAGTAGGTGTCATGTTCTCCAGCCTTGATTCCACTCTGGCTCAGAAGAGGACTCAGAGAGGGAGGAGGCTTCATCCAGTGCCATCATCTGTTGGTCTAGAAACTTCCAGGTCAGAAGACATGGCTTTATCAGACACCTCTGACTTGGCACTCCTCTAATGCAGTCCTCACCACCTCCACACCATAGGAACCAGTGTCTGCAGAATTAGGCAATGGTCATTTAAGAAGTAGATACCTCCTCAGAGGGGGTGGAGTTAACAGCAGGTTGAGACCTGCCAGCTTTTATAATGCTTCAGGTGGCCTCTGCATGTTTCTGAGACAGCAGCTGCCCTAAGTAAGTTTCAGCCCATACCTGCCACAGTGGTTTGTCCAAAGTCTGGCCTGTCCTGGCCATCTTGCTTAGCCAGACATGGATCTGTGTCAGCGGACTTCACCCTTCCTTGCCTTTCTAGGAAGTGCAACTGCTTCAGACTGGCTCCCCTGGGAACCTTGAGCCAAACTGGACAGAACAGTAGGTTTTAATCTGGTAAGTGCTGTTATTTTCTTCCTTACTGATGTTAGTATTTGTGTTTTTATTTGACGAGTTGTAATGTTCTAATTATAAGTCTTATTTTATCTGTATTTTCTTGTTAGTTGTATTGAGGTGGGTTTTTTTTAGTGGCAAGGCAAGATAGGACATAAATAAATAAAGGATATGTAAACAAATACATACCACAGTAAATCAGCATAATAATAATAATAATAATAATAATTCTTACCCGCCTCTCCATTTTGATTGAGGCGGGGAACAACAGTAAGTATAAAATAGATAAAATACTGATTAAAAACATAGTATACATGGTTAAAACATCCTTAAAAACATCCTAAAATTCCACTGGATAGGCCTGCCTGCTGAAAGAGATCGGTTTTTATAGCTTTCTTAAATGCATAATCATAGCAGTACTACTATTGTTATGCCTAGGCAAGCAATGGTTATATATTCTGTGTTAGGTGCCATAGTATCATATGATTAGATCAGTGTCTCTTAAACTTTGATGCCTGGGACATAAGGTATACTGGGATATTTATTTTCTTGGAACAACAGACAAGCACCATTCTTTCAGCTACGGTGTGACCCAGTTTACCATAACCCCTTGGCATCCCACCCTCTCTTTTGCCCAGGCAGTCAGGCATGAGACTATGCAATAATCTGAATTGCATCAGGGAATTCTGTTATCTCCATACCCCCCTCCCCCCCACCCCTTTTCTCACACCAGTATCATGTCCCTGGCCAGGTCTACACCAAGCAGGATATAACGCTTTGAAAATGTTTGAAAACTGTCTATGGCATGTGTCCTGAGCCCCATCAGTTGTCACTACTGTTATAAACTGCTTTAAAGCAATAGTGTAGATCCGGCTCCTGTCTGTATACTGAGCTCAATGCACTACGGAGACTTTGCACTCTGACAGGCGTAGTGTGCTGATGGTTTAATCTTCTCACAACACACTGTTTGGGAATCACTGGATTAAAGGCCAGAAGCCTGCTGTGTGTTAAGGAATTGACAGTACAGGTATAACAAGTGGCCAGCAATGCCAAGCCTTCTCTGAGGCAGCAGGAAGTAAAGTAAGACATTACAGGACACCTATCATGCTACATGAGCAAGGGCTGTAACTGTATGTGTCCTTCCTCTCATTCACACTTTCCAGGTGGGACTTTCTCTTTACAGAAGTAAAGACATATTCAACAACGCCACTTAATAACATTCAAGGTTAATGGGCGGAGTATGAAGTCTAAAGTAAATGAATTGTTCCAGTGATGTTGGCTTAATTCTAAATAGGGATAGATGTATCATTCTGTTTCCAGTCTGTGAACTTTTCTACTCATGGTTGTTTATTGTGCACTCACCATTCCCTACTCATGGTTGTTTAAAGGTTCTTTAGATGGTGTTGTGTTCCTCCAGTTTGGCTTCTGTTTTTATACAGCACTTTCTGTGAGTTTTTTTTTTTAGGGAAGGGAAAAGTGAAAGGAAACACTTTTTCCACTTGCATAGTTGCACTATTGTGCTATATACCACAGTGCCACCTAGAAGTTATGTAGCAGAATACAGGAAAGGAAATGCTCTTCAGGTAGCAAAACTGAAAGTTGAAACAATGGATTAACAGTCTTGTGTAGAAAAGCTCTGTGTTTTTGCATGTCTTCTATTTCTGCACCAATTTGGATTGATTTGTTTTTTAAAAGCATGAAAAATTGTATTTAAATATGTTTTTAAATTCATATTTTGAATGTATTTTCTCAAAGCTTGTGTATATTTCCAAATGCATTTTCTCTGAACTGACACATTTCTAAATATGTTTTATCCTGAACTAGGTATCTATATCTATCTGTGCGTTTTTGTAGCTGAAAATTGCTTTGCCAAATTCAGAGAAGTGCAAAATCTGAAGTTTAGCTGATTCACATCTGTACATTAATCAGGGAGGTGAAGGTCACTTTACTTCATAATGCAGACTGAAAGAAATCCTTTGAGCATCACTATTGCAGCACAAGGAGCTTCAACAGTAAGGAGCGTGTGTCATCCTGAATAACCTTTGAAAAGGTCAGCGCTATTTTCAAAGGACATCAGTTGGCAGCTCTTGTATTATATTGCTTCAATAAGAGATGGTTGCCTGCGGGAATAAGTTTACAAAGCATGATTTTTTTTTTGGGGGGGGGGAAAGAGCATCACTTGCAGCCTTCCCCAACTTGTTGCCATCCAGAAGTTTTAGACTTCAACTCCTATCGGCCCCAGCCAGTATGGCCAATGGTTAGGAATTCTGGGAGTTGTAGTCCAAAATACCTGAAGAGCACGATGTCGGGGAAGATTACTAGCATGTAAATTCCACTTTGTCTTCTGAAAATATGTTTGCATTCCTTTACTGTTGTGAGGTCATTTATTGTTGCTGTTCTTTCCCTTGTGTCTGAGATTCAGGCCATGGCTAGACCCCCAGCATTCCAGGTGGGAGGGGGAAGGATCTCACGATTTTATGATTGCGAGATCCTCCCCCTCAGTCCACACCACAACGTCCCGGGAGGACAAGGGATGGCGCGGGTGCCATTTTGTTTTTTGTTTTGGTTTTTACCGAAAATGAGTGCACAAGCGCTCAAACAGCAATGTAAGTGGTTTTATTTTAAAAAACCCCACTCTCGCTCCCCCCACCCCACCCCTGATGGGCACGGAGCTCCTGAACGGCTCCATTTTTCCTTTTTTTCCCTTATCAGACTTCATTCAGAAGTTGTAACCGCAACTCAGGACCTGTATAACTTTGGCACCTTGAGGGATAGGAACTCATGTACTTTTCAACAATGGAAGCTGAAATTCGCAAGGTTCTTGAAAAGCCTTAAGACATGATTTGTACTTCTTTTAGTTGTATTTATGTTTTTTTATTTATTTAAAGTGATTTTTTTAGCCCACCTTCAAGGGTGAAACCCTGCAGATTCCTTGAATATAGAGCACATAGCTGTGCATTTTCAAGTTGTCAGACGGGTTGACATTATACATCAAAAAGGAATGGAAAAAAATAACTGCCATTTGGCTTGCTATCTAAGCACTTCATATACAACTCAGTTGGCTTGTTGCAGAATGCAACACTTTTCAAGACTTTCGTGATGATTTCTCAAGGTCAGCCCCAGAGAATGAAGATTAATGATTCCAATAAGCTTGGTGCTTTCTGAAAAGCCTATAAAAAGGGTGGGTGCTGATAGCATTTCAGAGACAAGACAAGACTTGTCAGCTAATGACCAGCTTGAGACTTCCTTTCCTGATGTGTATTGCTACGTCCTTTCCCGTATCCAGATTTGGATTCTTGCACTTTACTCTAGCATAAAAAAGAGGGAATCAATTGTTTTGAAGGAAAGAGAGAAATGGCAAGTCATGAGGTCCTGACAGAACAGTGTTAGCACTTTAAGGAGAGAGAGATGAACACGAAGACAGAAACCCAATGAACCTGTATTGTAAAGAATACTACTATCTTTAGTACAATGGGATAACAAACCAACAAACCAACCCCTGTCTATAGGTGCATGATAATGAGGCATACATACGATGTGTACTCAGCAAGTAAATCAGTGTACCATGTGCAACAAAATTAAGGATGCAATCTTATTCATGTTTAGGTGGGGGAAAAAGTCCTACAACTCCTAACATTCCCCAGCCAGACTGGGGGATGCTAGGAGTTGTAGGACTCCCCTCCCCCGCAATCTACATATGCAGAGGATTGCGCCTTAAGCTTCTTCCCATTCCAGATCAGGAATGATGAGAGTTGTGCCCCCAAACACCTGGAGAGCACCAAGTGGAGCCAAGCTACTCTATAGGATGCATATAGAGTTTTCAAATCTTGGGAATAAAAGTTGTTTGGAAAATATGATTGCTGGTAAATTAGAAAGTTTTCCCAAGTTGCGGGGGGCAGAGGCGAGAAGGATTTTGGGTAGGGGTGTGCACGGACCCCCCGATCCGCTTCTCTTCCAGATCTGCAACTTCTGGATTGGGTCCGCTCTGCTCCACTCTGCCTATAGTCCGCTCCGGTTCGCTGAGAAGCTCCGGATCTGGATCGGAGCTCCGCTTTTTCCTCCCATAGGCTTGCATTGAAATCTAAAAAAGCCTACAAATTTTTTTCTGTTAATGTTAGAAACCTCAAATTCAGCACCATGACACCTCATGCACGTATACACATGCATGCCAAGACTCTAGCCAATCCAAGCCTCCTCTGATTTTTGGGGAATTTTTGAAAATCGGACACCCCATTTTCAGACATGGACTTTTCTCCGACATTTTGACAGATAAAAACTTGGAAGCAGGCACATCCACATTCCTGGCAAGTTTCAAGCAAATTCCATCATCCCCAGATTTGGGGGGCTTTAACCTCTAACGCAGCACCCCTAACCCCAATTCACACACCCCTTCCTATATCTCTGTCAATTTTCATGTTAGAAACCTCAAGTTAGGCACCATGACACCTCGTGCATATATACACATGCATGCCAAAACTCTAGCCAATCTAAGCCTCCCCTGATTTTTGAGGAATTTTTGAAAATCGGACACCCCATTTTCAGACATGGGCTTTTCTCCGACATTTTGACAGATAAAAACTTGGAAGCAGGCACATCCACATTCCTGGCAAGTTTCAAGCAAATTCCATCATCCCCAGATTTGGGGGGCTATAACCTCTAACGCAGCACCCCTAACCCCAATTCACACAACCCTTCCTATATCTCTGTCAATTTTCATGTTAGAAACCTCAAGTTAGGCACCATGACACCTCGTGCACATATACACATGCATGCCAAGACTCTAGCCAATCCAAGCCTCCCCTGATTTTTGAGGAATTTTTGAAAATCGGATGCCCCATTTTCAGACATGGACTTTCTCCGACATTTTGACAGATAAAAACTTGGAAGCAGGCACATCCACATTCATGGCAAGTTTCAAGCAAATTCCATCATCCCCTGATTTTTTTGGGGGGGGCTTTAACCTCTAGCACAGCACCCCTAACCCCAATTCACACACCCCTTCCTATATCTCCGTCAATTTTCATGTTAGAAACCTCAAGTTAGGCACCATGACACCTCATGCACATATACACATGCATGCCAAGACTCTAGCTAATCCAAGCCTCCCCTGATTTTGGGGGAATTTTTGAAAATTGGACACCCCAGTATCTCAGGGATTTAAAGCTGCAGACAGCTCAATGGGGCCATTTCAAAGGAAATCCCAACATGCCATGAATTGGGGAGTAGATAACCCTAAATATGAATCTTCTTCCACACTTGAAAAATTGATTTGGAACTTTAAAAAGTCTAAGTGAGCGCAGGAAGGACTTGTCCCCTGAGACAAAGCAAGACACACACAAACCATCCCTGCGAGGCGGTCACAGAGGAGGAGGACAGGCGGGCAGAGAGCAAGGCAGAGATATGCCATAGATCTAGTATGGGGGAGTCAGTCCCGGCAGATGCCCCACCACAGCAGCACCCCGGGGGGAAGGCAAGCAGGCAGCAGACATTTCTGGGGGCACAAGTAAGTGAGCAAAGGATTGTTTCAAAGCCAGTAATGCAAACCATCCCTGTGAGGTGGGAGCAGCACAGAGAGATGCCCTTTCTTTTGCATCCCATAACTACTAGGAGGATAAGAGTAATGCTTTGTGATCCTTGCTTCAGAGTTGATTGACTGCACTGTGATCACAGCCATTATTAAACAACAACAACAACAATAGTAACGTTAATAATAGCAGTACTAATTAATATTTATAGCAATAACAACAACAACAAGGAGTTAAACCACAATGAAAGCCTGCCTGACTTCACTGAAGAGGAAAAGCCAGGAGAGCTTGGGCTATGGGGTGTAAATATAAAATGGAATAAATAAATAAATAAATAAAGGAGGGGTGGAATTAAAAGCAGCAGTGTTGCTGAATAAACAACAAGCAGAATTTTTTTTAAAAGGCTATGTCTGTCTTTTACCAGTAAGAGGAAAATGGACATGCCCAGGGGGAGGGGGATATGCCAATTTTTGACTGGCCCTAAGTAAGTACCAGTGTTTAAGAAGCTACCTTTCACTTCAACTCATGACAGGCATTAGTCTCCACTGGTTACTCTTTGGAGGGCTCTGATTACCCTCCAAGGGCAGGACACAGTGTGTGTGTGCACTGGGCATGTCCACATGCCCTAGGGGACCTCATCCCCTTGCACCACATCTATTCAGTTGTTCACCAAGGTTAGGGTGGGTAGCAGTGCTGTGTTTCCTATCTGTTATTTATTTGCTTAGTATATGATTTCAGGTTGTGTTTGTGCATTTGGTGGGGCGCCTGTTTTAAAAAACACTGGGAAAAGTCCGTTCAGATTAAGAAAGAGAGGTTTCCCAGTATCCCAAGTTACTAAGTATCCCGTTTTGCCTATCCCCTCCTCCAACTTTGGGATTGGAGGATGCTTCATCAGGTGATCATGACTGGAAGTTGAATCTGCCTCTCAGCACTTCAAAAAGGTACCTCTCCCGCTTTTTTACCCTATTTTTAAAGAAAATTATAGCAAGCGAACCGCACCACGCAGAGTGCTGAGAGTAGGCTCAAAATGACCCCCAGCTACGACTCTCTAAGCACACGAAATTTCAGAAAGATAGCTTTAAAAACAATGTAGTTATCCCCTAATCTTTTCCGCAATGCAATCCTATGGGCGAAAAAAATCCAAAATGGTGGGCGGATCGCTCTGCGAAAAGAGAAGCGCTCCGCCTATGTCCACTTCTCTTCACCATGCTTCTCCAGGACCCCGGTTTGCTTCTACTCTGCCTCTGGGCAAGGCAGATCAGGCCAATTCGCTTCTGACTCTCCGCTTCGAGGAGAAGCAGAGCACATCCCTAATTTTGGGTAATACTGAGTCAAGAGTTTACTTCTGTATTTTAAACTGAAAAAAACACCCATTATCTTGATAAAACCAACACATGTGGAAATGGTTTTAATTTGGTAATTGATCTTGTTTGGCTGCTAGGCAATGGACCTCACGACTTTCGTCAGCAATTTTTAAAAGATGTCTATTTGCTTTCATGATGGAAAAAGTGTCAAGTGTAGATAGCTGGGTGCTGCATTCTGTATTTTCCAAACCTAGTGAAAAAAAGGCTTTTAAGGAAAATGTTGATATGTGTTTAACTATAATTACTGACAATGGCAGCAAGTGGAACATAAAAACAGCCATACCTACTTGGTAGAGTTAAATTGGTTTGTAACGTGGGTTGTCTTCTGCTGTTTACAATGAACAAAAGCCACCACAGAAACGTAGGATAACAATGTCAGGCAACAGCTACTTACTTTAGTATTCAAAATAAAACTGTGTAGGCCCTCTGTTTTTCCACAATGGATGCAAGTGAAATATACAAGTTCCGATCTTTGGTAGGTCTGTATATTTCCGCTATGTGAGCATCGGGACTTCCTTGAGAACAATAACTGTGCTTTTAAGGATTTCATGGAATGCACTAGTGCTTAACCAGTGGGCTGGTCCTGGGGTCCAGCAATGACCTGGACATGGACGCAGAGGCTGAAGAATCATTGGTACCAACAGAGGAGTCTCTGGGCCTAAGCATCACTGTGGAACCAGAGGCCTCTGAGTTGTTGGAGATTTCCTGAACCTGAGACCCCTGAACCTGGCCCCTGAACCTGACCCTTCTCCAAGAGCTCCACATTCCATGGGGCTAATATTCCAGTGGACCTGGCATGAGCTGTTGGAGAAACGGAGGGGTGTTTGGCTCCATGCAAGAGGACTGTCGTTGAAGGCTTCCATTTTGTGGGATGGGGTGGAGCCGGTAGCTCACTAGGACCTCTGCAGGCTGCTGCCTTGTACTGAGCCCCAAAGGCTCTTGCTCACACCACACCACAACATAACCATCACTCTTATATTTTGTCCTTTGGATATCGATGTATTTCACTAACACAAGAGGGGCAGTTGACACATACTGACATGTTCACATGACACACTAAACCATGGGGGTTAAGCATTCTGAATGAAACATTATGGTTTAGTGTGTTGTGTGAACTATGACTTAGCATGCTGTGTGAATCATTCCTAGCCATGGTGGCAACATAACCACAGTTTAATCATGTCAACTAACCATTTGCTGCAAAAGGGTTAGTGGCCTAACCATGGCTTAGAGTGTTGTCTGTCAGTCTGATCCATAACCCAGTTGTACTTTGATGTAATTTGGGATGTAATAATATTAAGTCAAAGTATTTTGGCCCACCTTCCCCTGGTTCCCATCTTTCCACATTCAATGCACCACACATACAGGAAGCCAGATTCTGTCTGGACATCAGGAAAAACTTCCTGACTGTTAGAGCAGTACGACAATGGAACCAGTTACCTAGGGAGGTTGTGGGCTCTCCCACACTAGAGGCATTCAAGAGGCAGCTGGACAACCTTTAGGGTGGATTCCTGTATTGAGCTGGGGGTTGGACTCAATGGCTTATAGGCCCCTTCCAACTATACTATTGTATGATTCTATGATTCTATGTGCCATGTCATCCGATTGTGCTGGGGCCCTTTGTGACACTAATGGAATCCACCTCTCTGTCCCAGGAAGAAGAGCGGGGAGCTGGGAGAAGAGGCCATTCTTGGCATGAAGACCACAGGAGGTATCTGGGCTCTGGTGCACAGTGATGATTTTGCCTCGCATCAGGGTCAGCACAAGACATTTTGCTGCCTGAGGAAGAACAGCAAATGTTGCCCCCTCCCCTAAGTCAAGGTGTATCGTTCCTCAAACCATCCTGGTTATTTTGACACATGAGGCAGAAAATCCCACAAGTACCTCTCCTCACATAGAGGTAGCAGAAATACAATAACAACTAATTCAAGGGCTAACAGTTTGCTGGTCTTTCATTCGTCAGTCCCATTTTCTGCTGTTACAATAACATAAAACAAGCCTTCTCTGAACTGGTGCCCTCCAGATGTGTTGGACTGCAATAAACAATGTCATGTATTGGAAACCGCAGGGCACTTGACACTAAGTGCTCTATGAGGATAAGTGGGTGGATGGCTTCTGTTTAATATTAATAGTGTACTCGTGGTGTGCTACATACTGAGGAGCCAAAGTCCTGCTTAGCCCAAGGGCACGGCTTGCATGCAAAAGTTTCCACTTCGTTAAGTAAATCTCAAGTAACAGAGCTGGGGGGAAGCTGCTGCCTTTGGGAAACTACTGTAAGGGTAAGGTGAGGGTTAATCAGACCTTGGGACTGGCATGTCTTTTAATTTGTGAATTTTATGGTTCCATAGGAAGGGAGATAAGAACCAGGCGGCTGCATGGGGGAGAAGACTGGAGCCAGGCCGATTGTAACTGCCTTGTCCTTGAGTGATTAACCATCCCGGGCAGAGGTGTGAAGACACTCCATGCATCAAAGCTGAAGGGAGGGGGGAAGGAGTGAAAAGAATAGTATAAAGACATCCTTGTGAAGGGAACAGGGGTCATCGGCTGCGACAGGGGTCATGGGATTCGACACGGATCCGGAGGGGCAAGACGCTGGTAGGAAAAAGGGGATAGAGACCAGGCATAGGTTCGAACCCAGTGTGAACAAGGTCGAGTAGACAGCCGACAATGTCTCAGGACCATGGAGCAGTAGCTTCAGGTGTGGAGTTGTTGGGGGTCCCGGCCACGCAGAAGATGAGTTTGCTGCGCCCACAGGTCTCCGGGATGTTGAGGGAAATGATAGCCACCATCCCGCGGGAACTGCGGCATGACTATGGGCATTTCAAGTCAGTGGCGAAGGAGCAGTATGCCCTCACAGCAGAGCACTGTTGCCAAAAGTTTCGGCAGCTTACCAAAAACCCGAAAGAGACTTTTGCAGCGTTTGCTACACGAATGCTGATGGCAATGGAGGCCTGGCTAGAGGCAGAGGGAGTCCACGACCTCAAGGCAGCCAAAGATCTGATGGCCAAGGAGCAGCTCTATCAGCAGTTCCCCGAGAAGTACGATGCCTGGATGGGGGAAAAGAACCCCAAGATACTGATGGAAGCAGCCAAGATGGCAGACCGCCTGCAGGTGTTTGAGCGGAAGAGCACTGGGGGGACCCCTCGGGTGGTGGAGAAGGGCCCAGAGAGACGCCCCTGCAGAACATTGGCTGAGAAGAAGGCAGCGTGGCCCAGGAAGGAACGCAGAGAAAAAGGGAGTGCCCCTTCAGCGGCGATGGCGGCAGGGCCCCAAGCGAGCAGGGGGTGCTTCTATTGCAAGGAGCCCGGGCACTTGAAGAGGGAATGCCCCAAGCTGGCAGCAAAGCAGGTGGGAACGGGCAGGGGCCCAGCGCCACGGCCAGTGGTGCGAGCGGCAGCGGCCCCACCAGCCCCGGTGTCCCCGTTGTCGAATTGGAGCAATGACAGTGAGGGAGAAGTTGCTGATCTGGAGTGGGAGTACATGAGCACCGAACTGGCCGGAGTGGCGAAAGCGGCGGCAGGTCCAGAGAAGCCAGGTTCCTCCTCAACCATCGCTATGTGTTTGGTGACCCCGGCGCAGCTCCAGTGGAGTCGGAAGAAATTCTGTGAGTGTGTGGTGGTCGATGGGAGACAGGTGCGGGCTCAAAGAGACACCGGCGCGGATTTGAGCAGCGTACATGTGGGCCTGCTCAAGCCGGGACAGAAACTTCCAGGCCGAACTGTGACAGTAACCCCTTACGGAGCACCTCCTTTTGAGGCGCCGCTGGCCTGAGTAAAAATTGAGTACCGGGGGTGGAAGGGGGAATTGGTTATACTCACGCATACGGAGGGGCCGCTTTCCTACTGGGGAACGACTTATGTTTTAAAGTCACACAATTTGCCGTGGTTACCCTGGGGAAAGCTGCCAGGTGGAGGGAGGACCTGGGGGGCAAGGAGGAGGATGCCCTTCCAGGTGAGCCATCTGAAACTGAAAGGGAGGAAGGAGGTCCCGCCCCGGAGGGCCTGGACACCCCAGAGTTCCGCCAAGAACTTCAGCAAGATCCCACTCTACAAGGGTGTCGGGAGGCGGCAGGGCCCCCAACAGAAGGATGGGGAAAGACGGGCACGGCAGTGTTTGCCTGGGAAAAGGGGCTGTTATACCGATTGTTCTCGCCCAAAGGCGGGGGTGGGGTGGAGAGAAAACAACTAGTAGTCCCCCAGACGTCACGGGGAAAGGTGCTTGAGATGGCTCATGAGTTGCTGTGGGGAGGGCACCTGGGTGAGCACCTGGGCGAACCCTAGAGTGGGTGAGCATGGATTTCTACTGGCCCGGGGTAGCCCAGGAAGTACGGGACTTTTTTTCCATGTGTGATACCAGCCAGTGCGTGGGGTTTCCCCGGGATCACCCCAAGGCTCCACTTCGCCCGTCTCCCATTACGGAAGTGCCATTTGAAAAAATGGGGGTGGATATTTTCGGGCCGTTCAGCCTGGCCACCAGGTCGGGGAAGAAATACATTTTAACTCTGGTAGACTATGCCACCCGGTTTGTGGAGGGTGGAAATATTTGTGGAAATAGCCCCTTTCCACTATTTCTGCCCCACAGTTGGCGAAGGCTATGATGATGATTTTTACCCAGTTGTGGGTCCCCAAGGTATTGGTACATGACTTGGGAGGGGGGTTTATGTCCCAACTGCTGAAGGAATTATGGAAGCTGGCTGGGGTGCAGCAGTGTACTTCCGCGGCGTACCATCACGATGGTAATGGGCTGGTAGAACGGTTCAATCAAACCCTAGGGAGAATGCTGAAGGCGTACGCTGCCAAGCACATGGCGGATTGGGACCAGGCCCTGCCCTATCTCCTCTTCGCTGCCCGCAATGCTGAAAGTGACAGCTTGGGGTTTTCGGCAAACGAACTAGTGTTCGGGTGGGAACTGAGGGGTCCCCTGAAGCTGCTGAGGGAGGGGTGGGAAGGGCGGACTAGTCCCACTCCCGTTTCGGTAGTGGCGTACATGCAAGATTTGCAGAACTTGCTGAGGGAGGTAGGGGAGGCGGCCCAGGAGAACTTAGCTCAAACCCAACAAGTCCAGAAGGGGTGGTATGATAGGTAAGCGAGGCAACGGGTGTTTCAGGAGGGAGACAAGGTATTAGGTTTGAAACCGCTGAAGCCGGAAAAGCTCACGGTCCGATGGGAAGGTCCCCTGGTGGTGGAAAGGAAGTTAAATGAGGTTAATTATTTGTTAAGGGACCCTGCCACCCAATGCCGCTCGAAGGTGTACCATGTAAACATGATGAAGCCATTTCAGGAGCGAGCCGTTCGGGTGTGCCAGGTGGGAAAAGGGGACCCGTTAGATGGAGAGGCAGGGATGGACGTATTAGCCAGTTATCGGGGAAAGGAGGGGCTGGCCGACATCCAGATACTGGAGGAATTGGGTCCGAGGCAGCGAGAGCAGCTGAAGAGGTGTTTGGGGGAGTTTGAGAAGTTGTTTTCAGGGCTGCCAGGATGAACTTCCCTGACGAAACATTCTATCTGCACTGGGAATCACTCTCTGGTCCAGTCCCCCCCCATCGACTGAACGGCAGGCAGTTAGAGATAGTGAACAAGGAGATTGAGGAAATGCTAGCAATGGGGGTTATTAAGAAGAGCCACAGTTCCTGGTTCCCCCCCTCATCCTCGTGGCGAAGAAAGATGGCTCAGTTCGTTTCTGCGTGGACTTCAGGAAGCTGAACAGTATCTCTACGGTGGCGGCTTATCCCATGCCACGCACGGATGACTTGATAGAGACACTAGGGAAAGCCAAATACATCTCCACATTGGATCTAACCAAAGAGTATTGGCAGGTGCTGTTAGATGAGGATGCTGCCTTGAAGTCCACCTTCTCCACCCCTAGGGGGCACTATCAGTTCACAGTGTTGCCGTTCAGGCTCTCGAATGCTCCGGGGGGCTTTCAAAAACTTATAGACCGGGTTTTAGAGGGTCCAGGGGCTTTCTCGTGCATTTACTTGGATGACGTGGCGGTGTTTAGTGACACCTGGGAGCAGCACTTGGAACATTTGACCCAGGTGCTGGGGCGGCTATGGGAGGCCGGGTTAACCGTAAAGGCCTCCAAGTGCCAATTCGGAAGGGGGGAAGTGACGTACCTAAGACATTGGGTGGGACAGGGAGCGTTGAAGCCCCTGGAGGCCAAGGTAGAGGCAGTCCAACAGTGGCCTATTCCTCAAACTAAAAAGCAGATCCAGTCCTTCTTGGGGTTGGCGGGCTACTACCGTAGATTCGTTCCCAACTTTAGCCAGCTAGTGGCCCCCCTGACCGATTTGTGTAAGAAGAGACAGCCAGTGAGGGTGCAGTGGACGGGGGCTTGCCAATAGGCATTTGAAGGGTTAAAGGAAAAATTAAAACGTGCCCCCATTCTTAGAGCTCTCGACTTTGACCAGCCGTTCGTGGTACAGATGGATGCGTCCGAAGCGGGGTTGGGGGCGGTGCTGCTCCAGGAGGGAGAGGGGGGCAGCTCCAGCCCATCACGTTCATCAGCAAAAAACTGTTGCCGCGAGAGAGGGCCTTGGCTACTATCAAAAAGGAGTGTTTGGCCATCGTGTGGGCAGTAGGGAAATTGCGCCCATACCTTTGGGGGCGGCCGTTCCAAATACAAACTGACCATTCCCCGCTGTGCTGGCTATCCCGGGTGAAAAATACCAACCAGAAACTGTTAAGATGGAGCTTGGCGTTGCAGGATTATGATTTCACTATTTCCCATATTAAGGGCAAGGAAAATGTTGTGGCGGATGGGCTGTCCTGGAGTTTTGGGCGAGAGGGAGAAGTCGAAGGTTGGACTGAGAAACCCCTGCCCCTGCGTGGGCACAAAAAAGAGAATAAAAGAGCAAATAGGTCAACGTGTAAATGGGGGAATGGAAAGGGAGGTAGGATGGAATTTTCTAGAAATTCCATTTTAAGGGGGGAGGTGTAAGGGTAAGGTGAGGGTTAATCGGACCTTGGGACTGGCATGTCTTTTAATTTGTGAATTTTATGGTTCCATAGGAAGGGAGATAAGAACCAGGCGGCTGCATGGGGGAGAAGACTGGAGCCAGGCCGATTGTAACTGCCTTGTCCTTGAGTGATTAACCATCCCAGGCAGAGGTGTGAAGACACTCCATGCATCAAAGCTGAAGGGAGGGGGGAAGGAGTGAAAAGAATAGTATAAAGACATCCTTGTGAAGGGAACAGGGGTCATCGGCTGCGTTCGGTCTGGGGTGACGTATGAAATAGTAGTTTTAGTTTTTAGCTTGCTTGCACTGGGTTCTTATACATTTATGCATGATTTTATAGTTTTATTCTGCTAATCCCATGTATTCCTACCCTTTTCCTAATAAATGGTCTTAAAGCTCATTTTGCGAGCCATGAGTGTCTGTGCCTGGGGATCCATGCTAAATCCAGTCAAGAAGCCAGCTGGTTGCTGGGCACTCTTCCTTTACAACTGCTACCAGTGAAGTGGACGGTCTTGGGCTCGGGTGCCCTTCTCAGGGGTTACTTACAGCTTCCAAGGGAAGCTAATAACATCTGAATAATTAATGTCAAGTCAAAGTAGACAGGTCAAGGCACAACAGGCAACATCAGGACAAAAGAAAACAGGACCTTGGATAGCTCCAAGTGGGAGCAGCTGGATGGAATGCTGCCCTATTAGGATAAAAGGAGGATGTTGTCTCAGCAGAGAGCTACGGCTAATTGCAGCCTTACATAGCCTGAGAAGGCCAGTAGTCTGGCCAGTTCTGCTCTTGTTGGAGAAGGTGAATTAAAGGGCCCTCACATAATTTTGTAACCTATGAAGCTGGTGTGTGTGTGGGGGGGGGGAAGTAGGATGTTCTGCTGTAGACTTCAGGGAAAGATGGCAAGGCTGTGTCCTCTAGTCTGATTGAGACACTGACTCTTCTATCTCTGAGGAAGTAGCCTGTGCCTCATCCACACCAGAATCCTCTGCTGCACACTGGAAGGATCGAGGTCCAGGGGTCATGCCATAGAGAGGGGCCAATGATTTGATGCTGCATCTGGGTTGGAAAAGTCATCTTTTCCTCTCACTGTAGTAGTTTCAACTCCAGCACCAGCTGCTCTTCAACAACAAATAGAGAGAGGCCAAGGACACACCATCCCAGTGATTGACAGCCCCACTGCCATATATGAAAGAGGAGACATACATATTTTGTGCTGTGCATGACCTTCACGTGGCTTTCATGCACACATATTGTTGTTTCAGGAACAGAATGTTGGCCTGTGAAAATAATTATGATTATTAATTAATATGGGAAGCATCTTTAAGTGTCAGAAATGTTAATCGTCAATGGCATTTCCCCCATCTGCTCTCCTTTAATGGCAAGTTACTATTAATTGTGCAAGAAAAGAGTGGTTTAGCACAATGACCTACTTATCACATTATGTTGTTTCTGTTCTGATATTTGTAGCAGATCTAATTTCTATTCCTGTTAGGGCCAGCTCCAGTTATTGGGGCACCCAGGTAAGTTGCCCCACTGGGCCTCCGTGCCAGCGTCCACCTACCTCCACTTACTGCTGGTGAGCAGGGAGCTGGTGTCGTGGGCAGACCACCTGGATGCCCATCCATGGTGGTGGCCAGTGGGGACTGAAGGGGGCAGCCTGGCTGTGGCACTGAGCAGACCTCTGAGCCCTTACACTTCCACTCATCAGTGCCACAATTTTAGTTATCTGCATTTCTTGTGGGATGGGGACAGTGAGTTAAAATGGTAGCACGTGTGAGTTCAGGTGCACAGGCCTGGTGTTCTGGTCAGCATCACTTCTGGGCTGCAATGGCAGGCAGTTGGTCTGCCATGGAGTAGCAGTAGCAGTTGTCCAGTAGCAGCACCAAGTGAAGCATCAGGTCTGTATGTCTGGATTCATTGGCACTGCCATTTTAACACCATTGGACCTGTCCCTGATGTACTCTTAAGATGGTGACACCGGTTAGTTCAGGTGCACAGACTGAATTCAATGCTGCTGCCAGCCTGTCCTTCCAGGCCCTACCAGCCATTGCCATGGGTGAGCAGGCAGGCAGTTACAGGAGGCTTTCTAAGCTATGGGCCCTGGTGTGGTTAGCATAAGAGCTGGAAGAAAGGCCAGCCTAAGGAAGATGCGTCAATGAGTTCTGCTGAGACTCCATGGATTATAGCATATAGTTTTGCATTTAGAAGAGCACTGTAAGGTCAGTACAATTATGTCTGTAATGCATGTTTAATGCATTATTAATTTCTGCATTGCTGCTTGATTTTATCCTGGTTGCAGCTTTATATTGTATTTTATATTATGCTTTTATACTGTGTGTTTTATAGTTTGGATGGGTTTTATGGTTTTAATTTTGGTAAACCGCCCAGAGAGCTCCGGCTATTGGGCGGTATAAAAATGCAATAAATAAATAAATAAGTGTGTGTGTGTGTGTGTGTGTGTGTGTGCGCGCATGCACGTACTTCTGGAATCGTGGCTTTCTTAAAGTCACTGAGTGAATTCATGGCCCAGTTAAAGATGGTCTTCCCAGCTTGCACTTTTAGCCATTATGCAAGAACCTAAATACAAATAATTCTAGGTTATTGGCAGTTTAATCTGTATGTGCAGTTGCAAAAGAAGGCAAGGCCCTTGTACCTTTAGCAGTTGTATATTTTCTTACTGTTCTATGTAACCACTAAAAGTAGAGGAACACTCTCCTCTTTTTCATTTGCATGCACATAATGGGGTAACTGATATATAGGATAGTTCCACGTATAATTTGAGAGCCATCTTCAGGAAGATTGTTGTCATGGCAACCACCTCTTTTCCTTGTGAAAGCAGACATGTTAGACTACTCTTATGGTACGACTCTTCTCAGAAATTTGTGTGCGGGTGGAAGGTATCATGTTGAAGATTTGGGAAGTTGACATAAATGAACGTTAATGGAGGATATATTGTAGCATACTCTTGAACACACTTTGCTGATTTTACCCCTTAGTTTTCCCTTCTGTATTACTTTTCGTGTTACTGTCATGGAGACCAATAGTTAGAAACGGCCTGAGGCATTTGAGGCAGCGTAACATATGTCTTTCACTGACTGTCATACACATTTTCCCTTCTAAATGCTGGTGTTCTAGCACTTCAATTTTTTGTTAGCTATTTGTTTCTATATTGCAAGACCTGCTTAACTAAATCTGCATACAGACAAGTGGCAAACTTAATCATTAGATCGTTTTTGACTCAAAGATCCAGTTTGCATGATCACCACAGCCCATTGTGGCTGCAGTTATTGAATATTCAAGTAGTGACCATGGCTTGTTGTGTCATCTGAACCCAGGCAGCAGGGGTTTGTGCGAGAGTTAAACAACTCTTGCATAACTCTAGAACTGTCCATGAGTTATGTGAGAGTTGTTTAACTGTCACACAACCCCCACTACCCAGGTTAGGATGACATGACAAGCTCTGGCTTTAATATTAAAAATGTCCGCCCATATGTGCCGGCAGGCTCCACAGCCCATTGTGGTTTAAATAATAAGCCATGGTGGCATACTTGATTGTGTGAACTAGCCCAATGAATATCCCAGTACCACTGGGAAATGAAGGACAACTGTTCTTGCAAATCAGTTCTGTATCTGACATTTATAACAAATGAACTAAAGGCGGTTTGATAAGCAGGTGATGAGGGGCAGGATTTGGGAGGACAAGTCTAACCCCACTCTTCTACCTCTCCTCATCCATAGGAAGTGCCTTCTACAGACTCAGACCTTTGGCCATCTATCTCAGTACACCATCAGCCTTCCCCACCCTGGTGTCCTCCAGGTGTCTTGGACTGCAACTCCCAGGATTCCTGACCACTGGCCATGGTGGCTGGGGCTAAAGGGAATTGAAGTTCAAAATACCTGTTGAAGGCACCAGCTTGGGAATGGCAGGGCAAAACTGATTGGTAGTAGTTCTTTAATTTCTCCCAGGCCTACCTGTAGATGCCGGGAACTGAACCTGTGATCTTCTGCACAAAAACCATGTGCTCTGCCCCCCTGAACTTCAATCCTTCTTTTATTTTTAAAGTTAAGAAGGGCCTTCTCAGGGGTGGGCCCCCAATTATGGAATGATCTCCCCGACGAGGCTCGCCTGGTGCCAACATTGCTATCTTTTCGGCACCAAATTAAGACCTTCCTCTTCTCTCAGGCATTTAACAACATATGCTGAGTTTGTTTGTTTTTAACGGACCCCAGAATAGCTGTTTTTATAAGGATACTGTTTTTATGCTTTTTATGTTTTTAAACTTTGTATATTTGTTTTAATGATTACTGTTTTTAACTTTTGTAAACCGCCCAGAGAGCTTCGGCTATGGGGTAGTATATAAATGCAATAAATAACCCTATGGGGCAGTATATAAATGCAATAAATAAATAAATAAATAAATAAATAAAGCCACTCTGGGTATATGTTCTAATAGGAATGGCATGAAGATGAGTATCAAAATAGTGAGTAATAAAAGTGCTATGAGATTCATTGTGAGATCAAAATTCATTTGTTTTGCTCTTTTTTGCTATGTAGATTATTTACGGAAAAGTTGCATAAAATGGTAATGGGATTTAAGCAGTCCAATTATGCATGGGATTGAAGCCCATGAAATTAATTTTCCTATGGGTAGGTCCTAATTTGAAATTGTGATACAGTATATTAGTCATATGGCCCAGTTAAAGTGTAGTATAGTATCATTAGGCTGGTTCCTGACTTGGAGCTGAGCACAAGCAGGGAAGAGCAGCTGGCTCAGCTCAAGTAGGAGCTATAAAAGTAAGCCAGATTCCCAGGGAGCAAGTGAACAGGAGTTTGACAGGGGGAGTTCGGCAGGGGAGGTCAAGGGGGAGGCCTCTAAAAAAAAAAGGTGGGAAAAACAAAGAAAAACATAACGAGAAAACCCCCCACAAAACCACCACCAAAAAACACACACCAAAAAAACAAAAGATCTTACTTTCCCTTAAGACATACTCATATAGTTGTGTACCTTCAGAGAGGACACAACAAAGCAAAGGCAATTCCACTATAATCAGAAAGGGGGAAAAAAACCAAAGCAGAAATAGACAATATGGATGGAAAGGAGTCCCTAGAGGTGGTGACCTGCAAAGAGTGTGCAATGTTCGTGTTTCTTCCTGAGCTCAACATGGCGTATACCTGCAACAAGTGCAAGCTGGTGGCACTTTTGGAAGAAAAAGTGAGAGGACTTGAGCAGCGAGTGTCCACCCTCCAAGGAATAAGAGAAGTCGAGGAGTTCTTAGACCGAACGGTGGAACTGCAACAGCGACAAGAAGCACATGAGATTGAAGAACAACAGCCAGCTGAAGCAGAAGTAGAGTATGCTGAGGGGAGGAAAGCCAATGAAGAGGAAACTCCCTGGAAAAGAGTGACAGTTAGGAGCAGAAGAATTAGAAGGCATTCTGCACTGGTGGAACCATTAGAGTTAAGCAACCGCTTTCAGCTTCTGGAGAATGAGACTGAAGGACAGTTTGCAGAGGAAGAAGTACAGGAGACACCATGCAACAGTGACCAAGAGGCAGAAGGTAGGTCAACCAAGAAGAAGAGAAGAGTAGTCGTTGTGGGAGACTCCCTGCTGCGTGGGATTGAAACCCAAGTATGTCGTGAAGACCCATGGATTTGCCAGGTGTGCTGTCTCCCTGGAGCACAGATTAGAGATGTGACTGAAGGGTTACCAAAGCTCATAAAGCCCATAGACACATACCCCTTTCTTCTTATCCATGTGGGAACAAATGATGTCGCCAAGCAGAGCTACGAAGAAATCATTTCAGACTTTGAAGCTCTGGGAAGGAAACTGAAGAACTTTGGGGCCCAGGTAGTTTTCTCATCCATCCTCCCGGTTCTTGGAAGAGGATTAGAAAGGGAAAGAAAAATACTCTGGATGAACGACTGGCTTCGAAGATGGTGCCGTCGTGAGAGTTTGGATTCTGGGACCACGGGCTACGCTACTTGGAACATGGACTGCTGGCAAGGGATGGGTTGCACCTCACAAGGGCTGGAAAGAATATGTTCGGCCACAGCATGAAGAACTTGATCAGGAGGGCTTTAAACTGAATCTTATGGGGGTGGGAGACGTAAATTTCGAGGCAACAATGGATGAAGGCCAATGCACCACAGTACAGAGAACAGCTCCAACAGTGTCCCAAAATAGTGTCTGCAACAATATAGGAACAATGCCAGTCTATAAAACACATGGTCTTCCATGTCTATATATTAATGCCGAGAGCATGAGAAACAAACAGAATGAACTTGAACTCTTATTACATGAAGGCAAATACGACTTGATAGGTATAACTGAAACTTGGTGGGATGACTCCCATGACTGGAATATAACAATTGAAGGATATAACTGTTCAAAAAGAACAGAAGAAATAGAAAGGGAGGTGGAGTTGCACTATATGTTAAAAATACCTATCCCTGCACAGAAATACAGGCGGATGAGACTGGGAGCCCTGTCGAGAGTGTCTGGATTAAAATAAATGGGGCTAGGAATAAAAAGAATATGATAATCGGAGTCTACTACCGACCACCCAATCAAGGAGAAGACGAGGATGAAACTTTTGAGAAACAAATTGCCAGTGTTTCAAGGAAGTGTGATGTAGTAGTGATGGGGGACTTCAATTACCCTGATATCTGTTGGGAGACCATTACTGCCAAAAGCGGCCCTTCCAAGAAATTCCTGACATGTGTGGATGATAACTTTCTCCTACAGAATGTGGTGGAAGGAACTAGAGGATCGGCAATCCTTGACTTGTTATTGACCAATAGGGATGACTTAGTGGATAAAGTGGCAGTTACGGGAACTCTGGGGGAAAGTGACCACGTCATACTTGAATTCTTGATTATGAAGGAGACAAAAGTCGAGCATAGCCATACACATACTCTGGATTTTAGGAAAGCTGATTTTAATAAACTCAGAACTATAAGTAAGGTCCCATGGCAAGGGAGCCTAATGAGAAAAGGAGTGCAGGATGGGTGGGAGTATTTAAAAAAATTAATTTTAAAGGCACAGTTACAAACAATTCCAACAAGGAGAAAAGATAGAAGACAACAGAGGAAACCAATGTGGCTCCACAAAAAGCTTAGAGATGAACTGAAAAGAAAAAGGGATACATATAGGAAGTGGAAGGAAGGCCAGGCTACAAAAGAAGAGTACAGACAAGTGGCGCAGAAGTGCTGAAATGGCGTCTGGAAGGCTAAAGCTGTGAATGAGCTGAGATTAGCGAGGGATGCTAAAAGCAATAAAAAGGCTTTCTTCAGATATGTGAGTAGTAAAAGGCAGAGGAAAGAAATGGTGGTTCAACTGCTTAATGAGGATGGCAAATTGATAACAGACGACAAAGAAGAGGCTGAAATGCTCAATTCCTACTTTGCCTCAGTCTTCTCCCAAAAGCGGGTCTATGGAAAAAAAGTGAAGCAGAAGTTGAGGGGGCAGGATTGCAGTTTGAGATTGATAAACAAATGGTCAAAGAACACCTAATTTCCTTGAATGAGTTTAAATCTCCAGGGCCCGATGAACTGCATCCAAGAGTAATGAAGGAGCTAGCAGAAGAACTCTCAGAACCTTTGTCTATTATCTTTGCAAAATCATGGAAGACGGGTGAGGTGCTGGACGACTGGAGGAGGGCTAACGTTGTCCCTATCTTCAAAAAGGGCAAAAAGGAGGAACCTGGGAACTACAGACCAGTCAGTCTGACATCCATCCCTGGGAAAATTCTGGAGCAGATTATAAAGAAGTCAATCTGTAAACACCTTGAAATCAATGCAGTGATTATTAGAAGCCAATATGGATTTGTCAGGAACAAATCCTGTCAGACTAATTTGATCTCATTTTTTGATAGGATAACCTCCCTTGTGGACTGTGGGAATGCTGTGGACATCATATATCTTGACCAGCAAAGCTTTTGACAAAGTACCACATGACATTCTGATTAACAAACTAGCTAAAAGTGGGCTAGATGGAACAATTATTAGGTGGATTCACAGTAGGCTACAGAATCGGACACAAAGAGTACTTACCAATGGAACCTTCTCAAACTGGGGAGAGGCAATGAGTGGGGTGCCGCAGGGCTCAGTCCTGGGCCCAGTGCTCTTCAACATTTTTATTAATGACTAGCTGTACCCTGCCACGCGTTGGTGTGGCTCAGTCTGGTTAAATTGAAAAGAAAGAAAAGACAAAGCGGATGTTTCTAATATGTTTAATTTCACAATGCTTGTGGATATACAATATTTTTACTTGTTCAATTGTCTGTGTAGATATAGAGATTGTCTGGTTTGCCGACTCTAGAACACGCAACATATAATTGTCCATGTGAGAAGCAATCTGTGTCTAGCTCTAAACCGCACAATTCTAAAGATTGGCCCTGAGCTTTGTTGATGGTGATTGCAAATGCCAATCGAATTGGGAATTGCAATCTCTTAAATTGAAATGGCATATCTGTTGGAATCATAGGAATGCGAGGAATGAGGACATCTTCACCTTTGAAAGGTCCTGTCAAGATTGTTCCTTTTATGACGTTGCTCAGTAATTTTTTTACTGTAAGCCGCGGCTGGTTCCTTGGCACGTATTTGAGGCATTCTTTTTCTTTTTTTCTCGTTTGCTGATGCCAGTTCTTCCTCAGTCTGATTTGCAATTTCTCGTCGCAGTGCTTCTGCTCCGCGAGTACGACGACCTAAGTGTGATCTTCTGCGAGGCATTATTTGGATGAAGCAAAGCAGATTATTTGGTTTTTAAAAAAGGATGTTTTTATGGTGAGGAGGTTAGTGGAAACTCCTGACAGTTACCTTTCTTCAGAACGTGTAACTGTCACAGGTGTGACATCTATATTCACTCAGCCAATTGTGAGAGGAGGCAGAGGCAGTGGATTGGCCTACTGGTTGGCGATGTCACAATGACCTATAAGAGCAAATAGGAGAGAACATGCAAATAGGAGAGAAGGCAGTGGATTGGCCTACTGTTGGCGATGTCACAATGACCTATAAGAACAAATAGGAGAGAACATGCAAAGAGGAGAGGAGGCAGAGGCAGTGGATTGGCCTACTGGTTGGCGATGTCACAATGATCAGCAGAACTGGTTTTGAGGAGGCCTGTTTCTTCGATTTTAAGACAAACTTTTGTCCCCATATAGAACATAGTTACATAACAACGCTCGCGTATTCGAATGCAACGTTGTGTCAAAATTTCAAAGCAATCAGTGAAGAACTTTCGGAGATATAACGTCTGTTTCGAACGAACATTTACATTTTTATTTATATAGATTTGGACGAGGAGATGCAGGGAACGCTGATCAAATTTGCAGATGACACAAAATTGGGTGGATTAGCTAATACCCTGGAAGACAGAAACAAACTTCAAAGTGATCTCGATAGGCTGTAGTGCTGGGCTGAAAACAACAGAATGAAATTTAATAGGAATAAATGCCAAGTTCTACATTTAGGGAATAGAAACCAAATGCACAGTTACAAGATGGGGGACACTTGGCTCAGCAATACTACAAACGAGAAAGATCTTGGAATTGTTGTAGATCGCAAGCTGAATATGAGCCAACAGTGCGATATGGCTGCAAGAAAGGCAAATGCTATTTTGGGCTGCATTAATAGAAGTATAGCTTCCAAATCACATGAGGTACTGGTTCCTCTCTATTCAGCCCTGGTTAGGCCTCATCTAGAGTATTGTGTCCAGTTCTGGGCTCCACAATTCAAGAAGGATGCAGTCAAGCTGGAGCGTGTTCAGAAGAGGGCAACCAGGATGATCAGGGGTCTAGAAACAAAGCCCTATGAAGAGAGACTGAAAGAACTGGGCATGTTTAGCCTGGAGAAGAGAAGATTGAGGGGAGACATGATAGCACTCTTCAAATACTTAAAAGGTTGTCACACAGAGGAGGGCCAGGATCTCTTCTCGATCCTCCCAGAGTGCAGGACACGGAATAACGGGCTCAAGTTAAAGGAAGCCAGATTCCGGCTGGACATCAGGAAAAACTTCCTGACTGTTAGAGCAGTGCGACGGTGGAATCAGTTACCTAGGGAGGTTGTGGGCTCTCCCACACTAGAGGCATTCAAGAGGCAGCTGGACAACCATCTGTCAGGAATGCTTTTGGGTGGATTCCTGCATTGAGCAGGGGGTTGGACTCGATGGCCTTGTAGGCCCCTTCCAACTCTGCTATTCTATGATTCTATTTTTTTTTAAAGCCAGCCATAGTTATGAATTCCATGAAGTGCTTTGCTGTCTCTTTAAATAAGCAGAGATCTGGGTCACGCACCCCGGCTCCATTCTGCAGTTTGTCTGTTCTTTGGTAAAGAGTCTAATTTTGGTAGCTAAATAAACCTTTTTTTTAAAAAAACTGACATCCAGTAAATTTTAGTAAGTCAACATATCCTACAGCCCCATAGTAGCCTTATCAAGGCATGATTAATCATTCATTTTATCACAAATATGCGAAGTGATGGTTATTTTTTGTCTGAAAGCTACCATCATTTTAAAAATGGCCCAGAATTTGACAATGTTATATCTGGACTTGAACACAATTAACAGAATGTAATTTGTGCCTTTTCTAGTCATTCTTCTAGCAGAAGAGTTTAGTTAGCTTTAAGAGAACAAATTCAAACATAATGTTACTAATAATGTAGTGAATCAGTCACTGAGGTTTTATTAGTGGGGTTCTGCATTTCAGACACGATACCTGGAAACAGTTCTTAATAAACGCCATCTCTGTTAATTCAGTAAATTCCTAGCACAAACATTTGTGTGTGTGTGTATGAAAGATTAGCTTCTAATGTTTTGTAAAGTGTTTAGTTAGAGAAAATTATTCTTGGTAATCATTTGTTATGGAAGGATGGCAGATAAACTAAAAGTTTTAAAGGAACATTTTTCATTAAGATGCGAAATGAAAAATAAATGAATCAATAATAGCTGTTCTAAGCCAAGCTTGTATGCAGAATAAAACACTCTCATCTTCAGTCCACCTTGGGGAGGCAGGAGGGGATGAAATTAGCACCAGTCTGCATTTTTATCAGGTTTGATATTTGCCCACCCCCCCAGCCCCTGGTGAAAGGTTGCTATTTCACTTTTCCAATACAGATTTTTGCATCTATTCACAACCACTTTAATCCATCTGTTTTTGCTTCAACATACACCCATTCACCGCCCAGCAGGAACGACTTGGGTGTTGGCTGTTTTTTGCGTGCGGGGAGGAAGCAGAAAGAAACGCAGCACGAGCTGCACGTGTGCTGCCTCGTGACATGGGGGTGGAGCCGAGGCTTTAAACGCTCACCCCCACAAGGCTTTCGGACTCTTTTGTTTTCGTCGCCACCCTCCCTCCCTATAAACCAGTGTAGGAATAACCAGTCGTCTTCTTTGGAGAAGGCTGAGTAGGAATTTCCCCTGCCTTTTAGCAATGTGCAGGTTTTCGCCTACTCTATACTGGTGGGAATCTACACTGATGTTATTCTAACGTTTTGAATGGGTTACTGTGATGCACAGCGTCACGTGACCCTGGGTCTCCAACGTTGTAAATGAGTTGTACTTACAGGTTCTATTTCTTAGTTCCAGCTTGGCTGCAGATTCATGTGCCTCGTTCTACCGGTAATTTTCCTCTTCCCTGAGAGTAGCAGAGCTGCTGGGTTTGCTCCGCCCACTTTCTGTTCTCCTTCCTTCACCCCGTTTGCTAACTTATCTGCTACAGCAGATAAATCACACCAGCGTTATACTGTGCAATCACTGACAATTGCATGCAAAGGACACAGAAGTTTTCCACCTTAGAATCTGCTTTTATTGTGAAGTACTCCCATGCATCCTGCCTTAATTGTGCTCCTTTTGCAAAAGATTCGCCAGAACTGCTGCTGTGGGCGCAGGAGCAGGATTTTAAACAAATGCTTACATCTGCATAAGCTTTACAGATAAAGACACCAAAATTGGCACAGTAATTCAAATACCAAATTTGAATCAAATTGGGTCATCGGTTGATTTTTTATGATTTTTTAAAAAACATTTCCCCCCTCTTTGCAAAGGAGCTGAGGAGTGCTCAAAGGATCACTAGCTCCGTGCAGGAAAATTAACAAGGGTCTCTGCTCCCAGTCCAAAACTAATGACCAGCAGGGCTTAAATGGGGCTGCTGCTAAAACTTTTCAATTTCATCTCCCATCCAAACCCTGACCAGACCCAGCCCAGCTTAGCTTCAGCAAAGTGGGTGGCTCCTATGCATTCAGGCAATTCCCTGGGACTTGTGTTAAGATGTTTTGGGAGGGGGGTTGTGTGTGCTTATGACTGTTGTCCTGCACTGCTGGCTAGGAATGAGGCAGGCAGTGGGCAGAGAAACCCCAGCAGCTCTGCTACTCTCTAGAAGGCATTCTGCGCCGGTGGAACCATTAGAGTTAAGCAACCGCTTTAAGCTTCTGGAGGATGAGTCTGAAGGACAGTTTGCAGAGGAAGAAGTACAGGAGACACCGTACAACAATGAACAAGAGGCAGAAGGTAAGTCAACCAAGTAGAAGAGAAGAGTAGTCATTGTGGGAGACTCCCTGCTGCGTGGGATTGAAACCCAAGTATGTCGTGAAGATCCATGGACTCGCCAGGTGTGCTGTCTCCCTGGAGCACAGATTAGAGATGTGACTGAAGGGTTACCGAAACTCATAAAGTCCATGGACACATGCCCCTTTCTTTTCATCCATGTGGGAACAAATGATGTCGCCAAGCAGAGCTACGAAGAAATCATTTCAGACTATGAAGCTCTGGGAAGGAAACTGAAGAACTTTGGGGCCCAGGTAGTTTTCTCATCCATCCTCCCGGTTCTTGGAAGAGGATTAGAAAGGGAAAGAAAAACACTCTGGATGAACGACTGGCTACGAAGGTGGTGCCGACATGAGAATTTTGGATTCTGGGACCATGAGCTATGCTACTTGGAACATGGACTGCTGGCAAGGGATGGGTTGCACCTTACAAGGGCTGGAAAGAATGTGTTCAGCCACAGCATGAAGAATTTGATCAGGAGGGCTTTAAACTGAATCTTACGGGGGCGGGAGATGTAAACCTCGAGGCAACAATGGATGAAGGCCAAGGCACCACAGTACAGAGAACAGCTCCAATAGTGCCCCAAAATAGTGTCCACAACAATGTAGGAACAAAGCCAGACTATAAAACACATGGTCTTCCATGTCTATATACTAATGCCCAGAGCATGGGAAACAAACAGAACGAACTTGAACTCTTATTACATGAAGGTAAATATGACTTGATAGGTATAACTGAAACTTGGTGGGATGACTCCCATGACTGGAATAAAGCAATTGAAGGATATAACTTGTTCAAAAAGAACAGAAGAAATAGAAAGGGAGGTGGAGTTGCACTATATATTAAAAATACCTATCCCTGCACAGAAATACAGGCGGATCAGACTGGGAGCCCCAGCGAGAGCATCTGGATTAAAATAAATGGGGCAAGGAATAAAAAGAACATGATAATTGGAGTCTACTACTCTGCAGAGGCCACCAGTGAGGGAGGAAGCAGCAGCCAGGCACCTCTCCACCGTGCCTGGGTCCAGCTCCAGCTGAGAGCCCCCTCCCTCCTGCTACCAACTGTCTCTGCAGAGGCCACCAGTGAGGGAGGAAGCAGCAGCCAGGCACCCCTCCACTGTGCCTGGGTCCAGCTCCAGCTGACAGCCCCCTCCCTCCTGCTGTCAACTGTAACTGCTGAACTTTACAACTAAGATTGTAGTGCCTGAATTTGCTTTCCTTTCCCCCCTCCTCCTCCTCCCTCCCAATCCCCTTTCCTTTTTTGTCATGTCTTTTAGATTGTAAGCCTGTGGGCAGGGACTGTCAAAAATACTTTTGTAAGCCGCCGTGAGAGCCTTTTTTGGCTGAATGGCAGCATAAAAATCCTTAAATAAATAAATGAATAAATAAGTACAGAGAAGTGGTGCAGAAGTGCCGAAATTGCGTCAGGAAGGCTAAAGCTCGGAACGAGCTGAGATTAGCGAGGGATGCTAAAAGCAATAAAAAGGCTTTCTTCAGATATGTGAGTAGTAAAAGACAGAGGAAAGAAATGGTGGTTCAACTGCTTAATGAGGTTGGTAAATTGATAATGGATAACAAAGAAAAGGCTGAAGTGCTCAATTCCTACTTTGCCTCAGTCTTCTCCCAAAAGCGGGACTATAACCCCCCTGGAAAAAGTGAAGCAGAAGTTGAGGGGGGAGGATTACAGTTTGAGATTGATAAACAAATGGTCAAAGAACACCTAATTTCCTTGAATAAGTTCAAATCTCCAGGGCCCGATGAACTGCATCCTAGAGTAATGAGGGAGCTAGCAGAAGAACTCTCAGAACCTTTGTCTATTATCTTTGCAAAATCATGGAAGACGGGTGAGGTGCCGGACGACTGGAGGAGGGCTAACGTTGTCCCTATCTTCAAAAAGGGCAAAAGGGAGGAACCTGGGAACTACAGACTAGTCAGTCTGACATCCATCCCTGGGAAAATTCTGGAGCAAATTATAAAGAAGTCAATCTGTAAACACCTTGAAATCAATGCGGTGATCACTAGAAGCCAACATGGATTTGTCAGGAACAAGTCCTGTCAGACAAATTTGATCTCATTTTTTGATAGGATAACCTCCCTTGTGGACTGTGGGAATGCTGTGGACGTCATATATCTTGACTTCAGCAAAGCTTTTGACAAAGTACCACATGACATTCTGATTAACAAACTAGCTAAAAGTGGGCTAGATGGAACAACTATTAGGTGGATTCACAGTTGGCTACAGAATCGGACTCAAAGAGTACTTATCAATGGAACCTTCTCAAACTGGGGAGAAGCAACGAGTGGGGTACCGCAGGGCTCAGTCCTGGGCCCAGTGCTGTTCAATGTTTTTATTAATGATTTGGACGAGGAGGTGCAGGGAACGCTGATCAAATTTGCAGATGACACAAAATTCGGTGGGATAGCTAATACCCTGGAAGACAGAAACAAACTTCAAAGTGATCTTGATAGGCTGGAGTGCTGGGCTGAAAACAGCAGGATGAAATTTAATAGGGATAAATGCCAAGTTCTACATTTAGGGAATAGAAACCAAATGCACAGTTACAAGATGGGGGACACTTGGCTCAGCAATACTACAAACGAGAAAGATCTTGGAATTGTTGTAGATTGCAAGCTGAATATGAACCAACAGTGCAATATGGCTGCAAGAAAGGGAAATGCTATTTTGGGCTGCATTAATAGAAGTATAACTGCCAAATCACGTGAGGTACTGGTTCCTCTCTATTCGGCCCTGGTTAGGCCTCATCTAGAGTATTGCGTCCAGTTCTGGGCTCCACAATTCAAGAAAGATGCAGACAAGCTGGAGCGTGTTCAGAGGAGGACAACCAGGATGATCAGGGGTCTGGAAACAAAGCCCAATGAAGAGAGACTGAAAGAACTTGGCATGTTTAGCCTGGAGAAGAGAAGATTGAGGGGAGACATGATAGCACTCTTCAAATACTTAAAAGGTTGTCACACAGAGGAGGGCCAGGATCTCTTCTCGATCCTCCCAGAGTGCAGGACACAGAATAACGGGCTCAAGTTACAGGAAGCCAGATTCCAGCTGGACATCAGGAAAAACTTCTTGACTGTTAGAGCAGTGTGACAATGGAATCAGTTACCTAGGGAGGTTGTGGGCTCTCCCACACTAGAGGCCTTCAAGAGGCAGCTGGACAACCATCTGTCAGGGATGCTTTAGGGTGGATTCCTGCATTGAGCAGGGGGTTGGACTCGATGGCCTTGTAGGCCCCTTCCAACTCTGCTATTCTATGATTCTATGATTCTAGAGGGAGAACAACGGAAAGGATTTAACAATGTGCCCTGCAGTAACGTTACAGCTAAACGTAAGTCACGCTAGTGTGCCCCGTGATACAAAGAACCGATACAGAGAACCACGTTAGAAAGGGATGCTAGCAACATTATAAGACTAGTGTAGATCCAGCCCAGGAGCTGAGCTTTAGACTTGGAGGATAACTTAGGTGGATTATAAATGGCAGGGTTGTGCGGGAATTTGGGGTAGTCAGGATAGGGACAGTGAGCACTCAGGCACCTTTATGTTGATTGACAATCCAGAGGCCTGCTCCTCGTGGGCTATGTAGCTTGCATGCCAGGATATGGTTTGCCTTTGTGCAGCCCGAGTGGAGATGACGCAGGTTGGTCTCTCCAAACACACATGTGTGGTTGGAAAGGGGGGCCAGCTTACCCGACCCCCTGTTTCAGTGGAGTGGCTCGCCCTGGGGTCAGGCTAGTTGCTTGAAGAATTAAGATTGATTTCCTCACGGTCATGGACAAATCCATGGAGGGGAGAATCTCATGTGTAAATAAAGAGGCCCTATTTAATCCCACACTCTGTTGTCTCTGTGTTATTGTTTCTGCATCTTCCTTCTCCACTAGCAAATGAGCTCCATCACACCTAGGCCGTTTCTACACCTGCCTTTTCCACGGGAATTGTCCCGGGATCATGCCTGTGCATCCAAATGATACATACGGGATCCCGGGAGCAGGCAGGGCCGACCCCTCCATTTTTCTGGGATAATCCTTAGGTGTAGAAAGGGCTCTACTCCTCCCCTTCCTGCTTTGAGTACGTGGTTTACCCCTCTGTTTCCTTAGTGAATCTAGTGCTGGGCACTTTCATGTCTGTGCATTGTTGCACTGTTTCAGCTCGTGTATCTTTTCACCTGAATTGCTACTGTGCCAGTGAAATTTCCCACCCAGTCCTCCACTTTCTCCTTTCCCCTGCAGGTGTGTGTGTGTGTGTGTGTGTGTGTGTGTGTGTGTGTGTGTGTGTGTGTACATATATTCTACGCAAATTCAATAGTATGGCAGCCTGAAACTGCACAATTATGGTAAAGCAACACACTATGTTTCCCCCCTAAGGTCATATGAAACAATATAAGTGAAGAGAAAATATTACAATTAGTTTTTGGAGAAGTTTGTGGTCAATGTTGGCATGGCAATGGGAAGCTGACTTTATTCTCGTCAGGAAACCTAGACATGCCTACTCAGGAGTAAGAACCATAGAGTTGAATGGGACCGAGTCCCAGGCATGGGCGGTGGCAGCCTCACTTGCCTTCTTGTGGGGTGTTCGGGCACCCTCTCCCCCTTCCTCTTCACAGTTGAGAACCACCCCACCCTTCTCTTTTGTCAGTGAAACTGCCCTTCGACACACATGCCCCCAATAAAAATGGGATGGTCCGCTATAGTGCAAGGACAGCAATACACAGGATAGAGCAGTGGCTTTATTGTGCATGGAGGGGAAAAACACGGACTTTCCCCTCTCCAAAATAACACAGAAAAGGGAGGGGAAGAAGCAGGATGAGCACAGGATAGGGATGACGTCATGTGTGTACCGTGCTGCAAAATACAGACCAGGCATGGCGAGAGTGTGATAAATCACTGGTGTGATGGAGCTCTCTCTCTCTCTCTCTCTCTCTCTCTCTCTCTCTCTCTCTCTCTCTCTCCCTCTCCCTCTCCCTCTCTCTCTCTGAAAAGGCTTCTGTGTTGCATGAACTTGATGATATCATAGTACCACATAGCCAATCAAAGTAAAGTCTTGCCATTGCCCTCACTATGTATGGAGGGAAATAGAATACATCCTAGTTGCCTAGGCAACTGGGCTAATGGTTTTCATCCAACTGTGCTTCAAATGGAGGACAGTTTCTAAAGTAGGACGCATGGCCACCCTAGTATCAAAGTATCCTAGGACATTGCCCTGAACCTTTTCTTGATTGCCTTAAAAATAGTCTTCAGTGTTTTGATTGGACATAAAGATACCTGCTTTGAGATCCTTGCTTGAGATCAGGGGATTTCTCTTTAATTCAACATAGTTTTGGAGAGAAAATGGCATTATATCGTTTGTTAAAATCTAATTCCTTCTTTGAGCTGGTTATGTAAGATGAGTTATTTTTATCAAACTTGTTCTGAACTACATGGGTCTAGGTGGTTTCATTCTAATTATCTTTTCACTACAATGAGACATTTTGATGTGCTTAATTAATATGCTTATCATCACTAACTTAAGTGTAGAAAATTCTGAAATTAAACTCTGTTCATGGTTTGATAGAGAAGCACAATGCATGGATTTTTCTTTAGGTTTTTGGGTTGGCTGATCAAATCTCTGCTAGAACATAAGAGTTTATTGCTGTCTCATTATTATTATTATTATTATTATTATTATTATTATTATTATTATTATCCCGCCTTTTGCCCAATGCTGGGCCTCAAGGCAGCCTTACAAAGTTTAAAATATACATTGGGAGGGGGGAAACAAAACCATAAACATTTAAAATACATAACAAAATTATAAGACATTAACATAGATGGAGGGCCAGATTATTCTCCAAAGGCCTGCTGGAACAAAAAAGTTTTAGCCTGCTTCCGAAAGCCCATCAAGGAGGGAGCCAGCCTAGCTTCTCCGGTAAGGGAATTCCAAAGCACTGGAGCAGCCATCGAGAAGGCCCTCTCCCATGTTCCCACCAAACGTGCCTGTGAAGAAGGTGGGACTGAAAGAAGGGCTTCTCCAGAAGATCTCAAAGCAAGGGCAGGCTCATAAGGGAGAACATGGTCTTTCAAATAACCTGGACCCGATCCAATTCCCCCTGGAACAGTGGTGGCCTCTCACCAAGACTCTTCTTTTCTCAGAATATGATGGATTTTGAAAGCTCCATAGGCTCGTGCAGCACATTTCATTAGGATGTGCACCTAGGGAATTAAAAAAAAAAATTTTTTTTAAAGGCAAACATTTATTTATTTATTTATTTATTACATTTTTATACCGCCCAATAGCCGAAGCTCTCTGGGCGGTTCACATTTATTGAACATTTATTGAATACTCAATCATAAAGGACACTATTTTTATTCATTTATTTACTAAACACTGTAGAAACTGATGCCCTCTTCCATGTTTGGCTTGCCTGACCCCAGGAAGGCTGTTGTAGGTGGTGTGTGTGCATGTGAGGAGACGCTCCTCGAGCCCCAGCATTGGTGGATCTTTGTGGTGACACTGGATGGAGGAGGGTCTTACAAGGCAATATTAGCCTTCGGAGGCCCTCCTTCTGGCCTCTTTGAAGTGTGGCTCCTGGCAGAGAGGCTCCCAACAGTGGCTCCCTTTTCACTCTTGATACTGGGAGCAATGGTGGAGCAGCTGGAGGGCCATTCCCACCGCTTGGGTGACATCTCAGCATGGTGTGCACCCGGTATAATTTACACGCACCTCTGTTGGCGTGAGGTCAGTTGGCGCAGCTGCTCCAGTAGAGGCCTAGTGGTTGAGAGGGTGCAGCATCCAGAAGAATGATTCCTTTTCACTCCTGCTGCCAGGAACAATAGTGCTCCCTTGGAGGTAGCAGTTCTTCAGCGTGGTGGTGGAGCAGCCGGAGGGCAGCCCAAAGACTGTTCCTGCTGCATCTGGATCCCCCTCTGGATCCCTACCCAATGGCTCCCTCACTTTGGTTCTTATTGCTTGAGACATTAGGGTGTGCCTGGGCACACCCCTTGTGCATGCCTATGGAAAGCTCTTAATTCTTCTCAGATGTGACTGTATTGTAGGACAGCATGTTGCTATGGAGCTAGAAATCAAGGAATATCATGGCTATAGGGAAGCTGGTGGTTAGGATGGTAGATGGGAAGTATTTGGCATGTTTTGATTAGCGATGGGCAAACTTACCCCAATTGAATTCATTAATGACTCAGAAAGTAACAAATTCATCCATGTGAACTTGGACAACAGTTCTCCTTTAATACAAAAACTTTCCCCATATATACGAGTTTTTGCGCATTCACAAAATCAAAATGCATCTTGGAAACTGTGGTTTGGAACTGCGTAGTGCAGCATGACATCATGCATCACCATGTTACGTGGTTCCTTTCTAATTGGCGGTTCTCATGTGGCCAGCATTTAGATGCATATCACTTTGCAGATGCCCAAGTCATTCTTATTCAGCCCAGCCCTATGATGTTTATCTAGAAGTAGGTTCCGCCCTGTCCAATCTGGCTTGCTCCATAATCATTGGCTTGCTCCACAATCACATAATCCAGTGGTTGGTGGTGCAAGATCCACAGTGGAGCCATTGCCTAAGCCCTGCCAGGATCAGAGGAGGAGGGTATTTGGTTTTCATCTTCCCATTATGTAAGAACATAAGAAGAGCCCTGCTGGATCAGACCAAGGGTCCACTTAGCCAGTACTCTGTTCACACAGTGGCCAGCTAACTGTCTACCAAGAACCCACAAGCAGGGCATAGGTGCAATATGGGAGAGAATTAACTATGACAGCTCTCTAGCTAGCATAGTTTACAGCTCGCAAAATTGGGATTTGAGCTCTGTACAAAGACCTTTCCTGCTACATAACCTCTGTAGCAGAATATTGCAATTGCATAAGTAGGAAAATACCTTTTCTTTCACCATCAGAAATAATACCCCATTTTCCCGTTCTAAAAAAACAAAAACTGGGAAAGTGCTCTTAAAAGACAGACACAAAAGGATCACGACGTTATCTAAAGAATCCACAAGCAACTATAAGTAAGGAAACATGAGTGCACAATAAATGCCTTATGTAGAAAATGTTCTAAATGAGAAAAATGTGAAGCTTGTTCAGACAAGAAACACTATTTAAAAAGATTGCATTTCTATGATAGAATGCACTACAACAGTTACTACTTGCTTTTTAAAAAGGATTAATAATGGTGTGTGTGTGTGTGTGTGTGTGTGTGTGTGTGTGTGTGTGTGTGTGTGTGTGTGTGATATCCAGGGCCTCCTGCTAAGAAGTTCTGCAATTTGTTTTTTAGAATTTAATTAACATTTGTTGTTGTTGCCAGCTGGTTATTTTGATGCTCTTCAATCTACCACTTCGTTAAACTCTCAGGGCAAAATCCATCAAAAGTTTTAATCCTGTTGATTTCAGGGGAAAAGTTATGTGCGTGTTTTATTCAAGGCCATTGAAACCAGTGATTTCCCATTGAAACCAGTGGTTTCGCATTGAAATCAGTGGCACTTACATATGCTTAATATTTTTGACTGGATCTTGCCCATATGGTTTTACATTGAAGGGACAAAACAAATAAACACAATTATGTTTCCCCCTAATATGCCTGCATTCATCCATAAAGCCTTGCTTCAGGGAACCACTTTAGCCTCTCCAGTTTGGTGCCAGAAACTCTAAATCTTTTTGTTTCTGAAGATAATTTTCCTTGTGGTGCTTTTGTGGTGTCATTTCATTCCCAATTTATTGCAGGATACAAAGCATTTGGTGGTATCCATGTTCCTTAGTACAATTTCATCTGGATTAAGTGGCCACTTGATGCAGTTGAAGGAAGATGAGGCAAACCATGGTCCAGATTGTCCTAAACATGTGGCCTCAGTGGTACGGTTATGTAAAACTTCCCCTCCAATTCATTATCCCATCATTTTCATTACTACCTTGAAATTCATTCATTTGTTCATTTATGGTGCGATACTATGATCTGAGTGACAGCATCTATAGGAAAGACTGGATCTCCTCCTTCAACCATGCGGCCTCCAAGTTTTGAGGGCCACCATCATTGGGGGACCCCTCCTACAGTGAGTTTACCGTCTTATCAGCATTGTCACCAGCTTCTCCTGTAAATAGGCAGCAGTATCTACTTCACCTTTCTTCCTTCCTTTCTTCCTTCTGTTGTGTTTCTCACAACCTTCCAACGATAAGGAAGTGCTATTTCCCCCGTGCGATGGAGGCCCATATTCTAGAACATTTTGATAGGGAAAAAGGTAGCTCCTTTTAAAAGAAAGAAAGAAAAAGGCTAACCTCATTGGTGACTGCATTTCCCCCCTCCCCTGGACTGTCCCAGAACAACTGCTGCATTCTGGGAAAATAAAATGGTGGCTGCCAGGAGTTGACCATTGAAATCAGCTGCTGCCAATGGAGAAAAGTACCCCCTGCTGAATGAGTTAACAAAAATGAAGCCATTCTGTGCATTTTCTAACTTATTATGAAACAAATGTACATCTCTACTGTGTGGGGACACCAGCACAGACTGGGAATGGTATCAGGCTTTGCTTTTCCTCATCTACTTCCCTCTGTGATCTCTGGAGAGTCACAAATGCCCCTGCTTAGGTCAAAGAGGCATACTTTGGCCTTTCTTGTGTCCCAAGGGTTATAGCTGATGGTATGGTCAGAATTGGGGATCAGAGGCTTTAAGAGCAGAGTGAGCATTGCGGTATAAGAGTCATTTGGCAGATGCAGACGAATCCATATAGTTGAATACTTACGAGGCCTGGAGGTACCTCATTAACTTATGCTCAAATATAAGAAGCAGCAAAATGACTCAATGAGCAAGGGTGAAGAGGGCTTTCAGAACTCCAGTAACTGCTAATACAAGATGGATTGGCTCCTATTATTTGGACAAAATATTCATAACAAAACCTACTGAGTATTTTCCCCAAGAGTTGCTTAAATGTAGCTGTCACCTCATGGACATTGGTTTTATTTTGTTTTAATAGGATCTAATATGAACTACTTGAAATAATTCTTTGTTTACAACGCTCCTGTCTGCTTATCTGGGACTTTAGCTCTCTGCTTCATCTCTCCTCTGTCACTGTGCAAATCTAACAGTTCTAATAATACTTTTTACAACATTTGGTTCTATCAGGGAATTGCACGTCTCTCCCCTACCATGACTGAATCCCCTTTGAATTGCTCCTGACACCAATCACTTAGTTGTTGTGCGAATCCCTGTACGTAAATGTGACATCACCAACAGTCTTCTGTCTTTCAACTTTAAAGTGGTCTCATGTAACGCTTGCATACCGTGCAATGAATCTACTTTTTGGTGCAAATGAGACCGCTGTGACACTCCTCCCTCCCCCATGTTTGGCAATAATAACTTTCACACAGTCTAGGTAGTTATTTCGGTTTCCCAAATGAATCATTAACTAAAGGAAAATAGCGATGCACATTTTTTTTTTGAAGTAGTCATTGTTTGTGTCGAAGTGTAAACTCTTGCAAAAAACAATGCCGTCAACCCTCCCTACCCACCCCAAGAACCTCTAGCTGTGATTCTAAGAGCACTTACTTGGAAGCAACTTGCACTGAAATGAATAAGACTTACTAAGTGAACTATCTTATGTGGTCTAGACAGAGTCCAGGGAACCATAGGATAATTCTGATTCCTGGATCCAAATTTGGAGACAGTGCTTCAACCGTGAACCCAGGAATCTGTGCAAGGGGGGGTGGGAGGAAGAGACCGGGAAAGCTGGGATAAGGTGTATCCTGAGGCCTCCCCAGCCTCCTCTCCCTCCCAGTCCGATATGCCTCAGCTAGATGGGCAAAAAGGCCCATTTAGCCAAAGGCGGACTGGGAGGCGTGTGGAAGCAAAAATCACCTCTATGCTCCTTTGGTTCTGCATAGGAAGCCTGTACGTTTAGAGGTGTATGGGAATCACACCCTAAAAGTGTGTTGAATTAAAAGATAAGAAACATTAGATAAGAAAACATAAGATTCCTGCTGAATCAGACCAAAGGTTGGTCTGTCTGTCGGTCTGTCGGTCTGTCTATCTATCTATCTATCTATCTATCTATCTATCTATCTATCTATCTATCTAGTCCAGTGGTTCCCAAAGTGGATGGTACTGCCCCCTTGGGGGCAGTGGGATTGCATAGGGGGCGTTAAGAGGCAAGGGGGAGCAGGAGGGCACTCGAGGTGGTCTTTTCCGAGAAGCGCCTCTCCAGAAGGTCTTAAAACCCAGGGACATTTTTATGGGAGAAGGTAGTTTGGTCCCAAGCCATATAGGGGAAGAGTCCTTTTAATGGTGAATTGAAATGTTTCAAAAGCACCAAAACGCTAACGAAGACACATACCCTGCTTGGTGTGCCACGCCACACTGGCTGCAAAACAGAGGCATTTACTCTCTTTTCCCTCCCTCCCTCGGCAAGCCTGCGGCGGGTGCTTCCCGCTATTCTGAATAATGATTTTTATAGTGTTAGGTGGGGGGCACTAGGCATGAGTTTGTGGAACCAAGGGGGTGGTTACCTGAAAAAGTTTGGGAACCACTGATCTAGTCCAAGCATGCTATTTCCCACAGTGGCCAATCAGTTGCCTCTGGGAAGCTCACAAGCAGAATGTGAGGGCAGTAGCCCTCTCCTGCTACCTCTGATCCATCTTGACTAGTAGCCACTGATACTTTTATCCCCTATGAATTTGTCTAATCTTCTTTTTAAAACTGTCCAAGTTGCTAAGATCGCTACATCCTGTGGTAGCGAATTCCATACTTGAACTATAAAATTTGTGAAGAAGTCATTCCTTTTGTCTCTCCTCAATCATTCTGCTTCATTGGATGAACTTTCGTTCTATCATTATAAGACAAGGAGAAAAAGGCTTCCCTGTCCAGTTTTTCCATGTCGTCCATAATTTTGTAGTTTTCTATTATGCCCCCCCTTACGAATTCTTCCTCAAGATATTAAACACATTTCATGATGAAGATGAGCTTACTGACTGAGCTATATGTATTGTGTGCACATATACGCATACCCAGATTGATCAAATCCAGCTTCCAAGACTTGGATAAAATATGCAAATCAACTATTCTTGTAAAAATGTCTGCAAATAATTGCTTAGTAACCATGCAGTTATTTAACTGTGGACTGACCCACTGCACATTCCCAGAGGGTTAATGAAAAGGCTATTGTGCTGTAATCCTTCCAGAACATAAGAACATACATAAGAAGAGCCATACTGAATCAGACCAAAGATCCATATAGTCTAGCATTCACACAGAGATCAACCACTCGGCCATCGGAAATCCATATGCAAGAGATGAGTGCAACAGCATTCTCCCATCCACATGCTGCCTCTGACGTTGGAGGAATAGTAACATATAGACATAAACGGAATGTTGCTATCTTGCTGTATTTTGCCAAACCTGGGCCTCAAAACATATAGCTCCAGGGAGCCAATTTGTGTCCAAGAAGAAGAAGGAGGAGGAGGAGGAGGAGGAGGGGGAGGGGGAGGGGGAGGAGGAGGGGGAGGGGGACTCTTTCTTGCCTGTTGCCTGTCTTTTTTGGAGACCCACAAGTCCTTTTTGCAGATACCCCTTGTCAAGGAAATCAAGCTGGGTGGTTCTTTTACCTATGCCCACAGGTATAGGAAAATATATGCTTTGGCCTTTTCATTAAAAATCATAAGAATTATGCTTTCAGCGTAACTAAAAATATATTAAGATTGCACCCACTTTTTCACCTCTAACAGTCGATGTTTAACTGACACGTCACAAGACTGTGTTTCGACAAAAACAGTTAGAGGGTGGAGTGAGATTATTTTCGGAGCTAGCTAACCGCAAAAGGAAATGGGTGCAAGTCTCTATACATCTATTTATAGTTTTTCTAGTTTTCTAGTCTTAGAACTATTTCCATTTTGAACATGCATAAATGCCTTGTCTATCATTGGTTACTGTATTGCAAAATTGTATCATGATTGGTGGGAAGGTTCTGCCGTTTGTATCTAAGGGGAACTGACCCTATAAATATGTTAGCCTTTCCTGGAATTAGTGAGCAGTTCCTCAGGTCTTCTTAGGGATACCACCCTGCAGTGCTGCTTGTAATAAACCTTCTAAAGAGAGAGAAATTGTGTCTTGAGAGTCTTTGACTCAGTGAACCGTGGGACCCACCCTTTGGGGTCCCTCAACACCCTCCTCCCCTAACCCCCACTGTGCACCAGCACAGCATGTCTGCCTTGGGTATCCACAGAATACAGGTGGATACCCAAAGATGAGTATTCTTTTGACAGGCACAGATGTGAAGGGAAGACGTCTTGGAAATTGGAGCTATTTTGCAGCTGTCTGGTAAACTCTACAGTAGCGAGAAATGCCTGAAGCAATCATTTAATCCTATGGACCATCCAATGAGTTTCTCAAAGAAGTGAAAGAAATGGGTGCTTTCTCCACCTTCTACATAGGGGGCCATTCCATACTTGAACAGGCGGAGTTTTGAAAATGGCATTTATTAGGATTTGGCAGATAATGCTCTGCCACACCATACAAACGTCAAGGAGCAGAGCACCTAGCAACCAGCTTGCAGGTTATTTTTGGCATGTACATAGGGTTTTCTCAAACCTTTCCTTCATTTGGGGCTTGGAGACGAAGAGATGCTGCCTCTAACCTTTGGATAATTGGCACATGAAGAATGTTTTTGGGAAATGTCAACGGAGCAGCACACAAATGGTTAGAATATACCTATCATTAATCTTGCCCTCTCAACATATTGTTTTTAAGACTGAGAGTGCCATCCCCATATCTTAATAATTAGATGTGCATTAGATCTTCCAACACTCTTCACACTCCGTTCTCTCCAAAGCAGGTCTGGTTGGAAAAGCTGATTTACTGAAAACGTAACTATCAAGTCTATAGGATGCCTAGAAGGCACAGCCTTCCAATTACAATAGGGTTTATTCCAACGCTTGTTAATGTTCAAGCAAAATCAGAATGTATCATTTACATCAGCCTTCCCCAACCTGGTGTCCTCCAGATGGGTTGGACTGCAAATCCCATCTTTCCCAGCCAGCATGGCAAGTGATGGGAGTTGGACTTCCACACATCTGCACAGAACGGGGTTGGGGAAGGCTGGATTACATCTTGTTACTTTACTTGCTAACTAAAAATAGAATGTTCAAAATGAAAATGTTTTTTTCCACTCATAAATTGTAAAAATGTGAGATGGGATTTCAGTAGCACCTAAATCAATACCGTTTGTACTTCTGATATTACCTTGACTAGGTAATATAAATATTGTAAATAAAATAAATATTTTTAATTATTGCAGCTCAAGTTTGCCTAAGAGTTAGATCAGGTTGTTTGGTCCAGGGTTGAGTTAATACTAAATAAGCTGCAGACAGAGAAGTCAGTCCGGCTGAATCGAGGACCATTGATGTAACAAATATTTGGAAATGGTGTCAATATCTTCAGGGAAAGGTCCTTCACATGTACAGCTGTGCATGGAGAGCCCCCCTCTCCACACTTCTGTGCTGCATGTGCACCCATGAAGGGGAGGGTCTATGTGACATGTGCAACATTGGGGCAGAGCTTCACCATGTAACCCTCTTCCCAGTTCACATGTTCACTTAAACCTGGGGTTTCAACATGGTGCTTGGGGGCCTTTGGACACCTCTCTTGGTGCCCACCAGGCTCCTGGCCCCATCTGATTTTTATTTCATCATATTGACACTATCATGTTTCGTATCATAATGGGTTTTTTCGGGAAATGTTGCATTGCTAATTTGAAGAGGGTCACTTGCATTGGAACATTCTGAGTTTGCATCGGAACATTCCCTTCAACTGTAGAGTGACCTGCTGGTTGAAATGTGCCTGCTGACTTCTTTGAATGTCTTTTAGCAGGCATTGAAGACTCTATTATTCCAGCAGGGCCTTCCCTTTTTTGAATCTTATTACTGACCATTATTGTTTTGATGCTGAATAGTTTTATTGATAGCTTTATCTTTTTAAATTGTTTTCACCATTTTTAAATTGTTTTCACTGTTTTTAAATTGTTTTCAACAGGGAGCTTCAGCTGTTGGGTGTCATAAAAATGCAATAATAATAATAATAATAATAATAATAATAATAATAATAATAATAATAATAATAATAATAATCTGCTATGGTATTGTTTTATCGATTATTTTCCTGTTTAAATTGTTTGAACTTTGTAAGCTGCCTAGGGTATGCTGCATATAGGTGGGATATAAATTGAATAAATAAGAATAACAACAATAATAATAACAACAGGAGTCAACGACGTATTTCCTGAAACCAGACAAAGAAGGCCAGGGCTGGCCTTAGGAGTGGGCGAGCTAGGCAGTTGCCCAGAGTACCAAGCCGAGCCGAGGGGGTGCCAACACTACACCTGCACTAGGCCCTATAAATCTTCTGGGTAGCCCTGCAAAGGTGACTGGGGGGTGGGCACCAAAGGTACTCCTTGCCCAGGGTACTATTTATCCCAAAGCCAGCCCTAAAGAGGGCATGAAGGCAACAGCCTTCCCTGACAGTTTGCACCCCAGCAACTGATATCCAGATGTGTGTACTACCTCTGAACCTGAAGGTTCTACTTCACTATTAGTAAAACATTTTGTCTTTCATTAATTTCTCTATTCCCCTCTGTGCCAGTGGCCATCACCATACCTTGCGGCTGCAAATTCCGTAAGTTAATTAATTATGCATTGTGTAACACACACACACACACACACACACACACACACACACACACACACAAAACTCCAATGTTCCTTCATCCTGAATTTACTACTAATCCATTTCACTGGGTGACCCCACATTCTTGTATAGTGGTGCATTCAGGGTAGGCATTTGGGGCAGATGTGCAGGACTCCACTTAGTAGAATGAGCAGGAGGGGCCCCAGCCTCAGCAGATCTGGCTTTAAAAGAAAAAAGTTAATGAAATAAGATAATAAAATCCAGGGGCTAAAATTACCTAACTACACCATTGTTCTCATAATTGTGAGAGCAGGAGAAAACAAACAAACACTTTTTTATTCTATCCACATTCGCCATCTTCCGCCATACCCCCTTCCCTTCATTTTTTTAAATCTAAAAATCCCTTTCCTCATTTGCAGGACATCACTGACAAAGATCTTGAGCTGAAGATCAGCTTTTCTCTCCTCCCTCCAAAACACGCTTCATATTAACCAAGCAGAGCAGAAACATCTTTAATTTCCTGTCTACGTCAAGCTGCTGGGGAAAAAGCAATGAGCAATTTCCTCCAACATAATACCCATAGGAGATGCAGCTTGTTCTAGGTGGAATACATCATGGAGGCAGCTGACGATTTGTTTCTCAGTTTTGTTACTCTCACAAATAAGTCTTAGGTATGAAATAAACTGCTAGTAGTCGCCTAATATATAGAAACCTTCCCGGCATTTTAAAAATGCCAGTTACATTCTTTATTTATTTTATGCTCTTTAAAGAAATGTGATTACTACCTATTTCTTTCTCCAGTTTAAATTCTGAGTACTATTTGGTCCAGAGTTTCTTCTCTCTAAATGGAAGCCTTCCCGTTTGAGGAAGGGGAGAGGACAGTGATGTTTACCAATTTTTCCTTCCTTCTGCAGCCCACAGTCTCACCTCACACACTTTTCTAGAGAGTCCCCTGATCCTTCAGGGCATATATTTGGGGACATAGGCAGATGCAGTGGGAGGGGATCAATGGAAATCATCTTCCCCTTTTCCGCCCCTGAAATCAGTAGGTTGATTCTATCTTAAGTCCCATTCATTTCAATGGCTCCATCTAAGTAGGATGGACATTAGATACAACTCATCACATCTGTGGAGTTCATTTTCATGCAACACCAGATCCAACCCAATATTAATGCAATTTAATATGACAGTAAACTTTAGCTTGCTTTGTAGGCTCTGTTGGTTTTACTCTCACAACAAACCCTGTGAGGTAGATCATCACCGTTGCCCTTTGACATACGGGAAACTGAGGTTTAATGACTTGCCACACCAAGCACTTATGCCTGAAATGGGGCTTGAACCCATGTCTGGGACTTACTCTTAAGGAAGGATGAATAGGGTTAGAGCAACTTCAAAGAACATTATAAAGAATAAGCACAAGTTAAAATTCCCAGACAAATTAGAACAATGGTCTATTTTTATTCCGTGACATACAAATATGAATTATTTTGGGAATTTATGAAACCTTTAAAAATGCAGTGATTAAAAAAAAATTCCTTCTCTGCTGCAATTAATGTAAATATGCTCTAGTTAAAATTTATAGAAATGTTTTAATGCGTAATAAAGTATGGAACTGAAGGCTAAATCTGAGGAGATGCTACATATGGTGTTAATGATACATTGTACTCTAGAGCACCAATTGCAGCGACTAGAAACGCTCCGTTAGTGTATGAAATGAAATTTTTCACTGAGATTCTTGCTGTTTTGGATGTGTGTGTGTGTGTGTGTGTGTGTGTGTGTGTGTGTGTGATGTGGTTTTTCTGATTTGTAATACAAATGCATGTTTTCTTCTTCTTCTTCTGTGCATGTACAAACAAGAAAGAAAGAAGCCACATATTCAACAGAAATAATGAGGGTTATGCAACTCAGTTCCTCTATATTTGATGTAATTGTATTTTGCAGATTAAAGAGCATAGGAAAATATACTGTGTTTTGTGCCTGGGTAAAAGATCCCCCCTCCTCTTTTGACTTAGGCCGTAGCTAGACCTAAGGTTTATCCCAGGATCATCCTGGGTTCGTCCCTGCCTGAGCGCTGGATGCCCTGTGTGGCACTTAGATGAACAGGTTTGACCCCAGGACAATCCTGGGATAAACCTTAGGTCTAGCTACGGCCCAAATGTGTCTTTGGACATCTTTTCAGATTGACACATTTTAGGAGTGAGCACCTGTGTCAGAAAGTGTTTGCCACCAGTGTGGCATCCTGATTAGATGTTACTAATGTGTTCTGAGTTATGACAGAAAGCAGAGGCTTGTCACTGACAGCAGCTTGAACTCATCATATTTCTCACCTTGGTTGGATAGCAAAAAGCTTGAATTAAGCTTTGTGCCTTCCTTTCCCTTTGTCACCCCTCCTTTGAACCAACTGGTTGTGTTTACCTTCTTCGCCTGTGCTCAGCCTGTTGAAACTTTTCTTTAATTTTCAAGAATGATAGTTGTTCCGTCACTTTCTACAAGGAATATAGCTGTTTTACAGCATAGGAATCTCTTTTTAGGTTCCTTGTAGGTGATGTCCAATATTTAAAGAAAGATGCTAACAATTCTCATACTGTAGGGCACTCCCTTTAGGGCATGAAAAACCAGCAGAGGCCTTCATGGGTTGAATGGCACGTGGCAGAGGACTCCCACTGATCCAGGTTATGTGGATCTGATTGCATCGTTACTGCTCCAACATCCAAACATGATCTGAGAAGTGGGAAGGCTGAGAAGAGCTACCGATTTGTTCTAGCCATAGTTTTCTGTATGTAGTTTTAAGAGGGTGGCAGAATTACTGTACTATTGGGTTAGCACCTCCATCTACAGATCCTCACATGTACCATCAGGCTACATGTAACTAAACATGAGCATTGCCACATGTTCACCTATGGAGCTGGTCTGCTTCTGGCAGCAGACTCCTACTGGAAAAAGGGTTTAGCCTGCTTCTAGTCCCCCTAAGGGACTGGCAGAAGAGATGTTCAGGAAGTGTGGTCAGGCAAATGCAAGATCAGGTCTAGATGAGCAAACCAAAGAAATGGAGAGCACCCTGGAGAGCTCCAAGTAGGCTGGGACTGGAAACCAGGCAGGCTTCACTGGGATGTTGCTTCCTGGCTTCCTTTTGGGTGTTAGCTCTGCCTCCAAATTGAATGAGTCCTTCTCCCTGAAAGGGACCTTGATTGCTTTCAAAACCTGTTTCTGTGATGACACAGAGGTGACTGCAGAGTGCTGGTGGCTTCATCACTGAAGTCACTGGGATCCTCTGATGGTAATGCGACTTCCCCCAGAGGCCACGGGGCTGGCCCCATGAACTTTTTCTGAGGAAGGGCATGTCTGGGGATGTAGGGACCTCAAGATGTGCTACTGGAGTTTAATCCTCTTGCTGGTCTGAGAGATTGTCTATATCAGTGAGACAAGTTCCTTCCTCCATGAGGAGGAAGAACTGAAGCTCTGGATCGTGGCTGGAACAGATTATTATTGGTTGTGTAGAGTAAGGCGAGGCCACAAAATAGAATAAGTACAGGAAGTTTAAAAAGCACGGTGGTAATGTAAAAGGTGAGAGCCAGTGTGGTGTAGTGGCTAAAGTGTTGGACTGGGGGCTGGGAGATCAAGGTTCTACTCCCCACTCGGCCATGGAAACCCACTGGGTGACTTTGGGCCAGTCACAGACTCTCAGCCCAAACCACCTCACAGGGTTGTTGTGAGGATAAAATGGAGAGGAGGATTCCTTGGAGGAAAAAAGGTGGGATATAAATACAACAACAACAACAACAACAACAACATAGGCAAAAGGATACAGAAATAGAGGGTATTGTATCAGATGTCTTCTGACAAATGTTGTCACCTTCTCAAATTTTTCACTAGATATGTAAATGATAATATTCATCTTCCTGCAGAGATAAACATCTTGAAGGTGAAGGAATTCCACATTATCTCTTGATATTGTGTTAATTTTCTGTAGAAATGCACTAAAATGCAACTTGAATTTACCCTTTAGGAACACAAAGCACTGAAATTTTTAATCTAGAGAGATTTTTAAAGGTTAAATGCAGCTTTGTTTTTTTGTATTTGGATGGAGCACTATGTGTCTGTATTTAAATTTTAGTGACTTAAGGTTAGTGAAAATTGCTATTCCCAATTGTTATTCAGATTTGGGTGACTAGTTACCCAAATCTGAATAGCAATTGGGAAATGTTCCTGAAATTTTAATTTCAAGGAGAATTGGGGAAAGTGCTATTTTGAATATGCAGAAAATGTTGCCCTCAACTTTACCAAAAGGAGTTACAATTGCCACCCAAGAGTGGGAGAACTGTTCAATAAAAATCAGACAACCCTAAACTGGTTCCCCACCCAATGTCTTGGACTGCAACTCCATAATCCTCCGCCAGCAGTCCCACACACTGGGAGGGCAGGTTGGGGAAGGCTGTTATAGATTCTCTGTCAAGACTTCAGCAGGGGGCTGCAGAGGGCCTTGGTTCTCACAGCCAGCTCCCTGGAGCCAGAGAACTTGATTCAAGTAAGGAGACCTAAGCAAGACAGCAGGTTTCTGCTCATTTTTCACTTGTGACTCTATCAGGAACTGGTTGCAAATTGGATGTGCCAACAGATGTACATCTAGAGTGGCCATGGGTCCTATTTTGAAAGGACAGTCTTCTATTTGAAGGCATCCTCTACAATGGCACCCTCTACGAGAAGATCTGACCAATTCAAGTCCAGTTGAAAGAGAAAGAACCATGAGAAGGGAGAGCAACAGGTGCCTTGAAGTTGCCCATCAACAGGTAGCACATGAACAGAAGACTGAACAGGGAAAGACACAGGTCACCTGGTCATAGTCTCCCCCTCTATGGTGAGATGTATTGTATTTCCTTTTAGATGATAGTAGTTGTTTCTAAATGTACATCAACATTCTATGCAAACTGCTGTCCTCTAGTTTGTCTTTCCCACTGGTAATATGTTTCCACCTTTTTGGGTGATGAGTTGTGGCCACTGCGACACCACCACCACCACCACCTCACACACAAGGCTTTGATGCGCACACCTCCCTCAGGCTAAGCACCACCACTTAAACACTCGAGGAAAGGGTAAAAAGAAAAGTATAACCTTTCCCTTATAGCAGAGGGAAAAGGTAAGGAGTTTTGGAAAAGGCTTTTCTGTGAATATAGCAGGCTGATGGTTTAATGTGATGTGTTTATTTATGGACTAATAGAGCAGGAGACACAGCCAAACTGACACGTGGTTTTATGGTAGCAAAATAAAGCAAATGTTTATTGTTGTTTACAGTTCTTAGTTCCTTCAAATTCTATTCAACTCCTGATTGTTCTTAAGAACACTGGTAGAAACAAATATAATAATATCAATCCTTACTCCCTATGATCTTATCACTCACCCCTCACACAACTCCTGACAAGAAATCACGCAGCTAAAACCATCTACTCTCCAAACCCAATCACCAACCAAACACCTCAAACCACTCAGCTCCCCCATATATAGACCCCTCCCCCTTTTAACAGTGTCACCAGCCACACCCACTCAGTCCAACATTCTGCACTCTCTAGACATACTCAACCAGACATACCTAAGGGAATAGAAATGTGGGTAATGCCGCAGCCACCCTATGCACATCTGAGAGTGGATATAACCTTCCTGCAATGCATTGTTTGTGGTGGAACACACCTTCAGATTTGCATAATTTGAAGGCAATGGAATCTGGATACGTGGCACCTGGGTGAGTTTTTGGATTCACATCTAATTTCGGCCCATGCATTCTGATCCAGCATGTGATTCACATATGGAAGCTGATTCTCCTGTGGATATCCTCAGTTGCAAAAGGATAAGGAAGTGTGCAGAAGATAGGTCAGGGGATAGGAACAGGATTTGGTACAGGAGCTCTGATGCTTGTTCTATAAGGAGCTTTAATTCCAAATTTTAAAATATAGCCCACTATCTTCATATTGATTCCTTCACCTGCAGACCCATGCTTTTCTTTCTTGGTTTTTCTGTGCACATATAAAGTTTTTTCATTAGACTCCCCAGCGTGCCATACTGAACATTTCCAGACACTTGGCTACTGAAGGAGAATTCCAATTTTCAAGGCAGTTGTCATGCACGTTTCTTAATATTTACATAATTCTTCCTGTACAGCTTAAGCCCTAGACAAATATTTGGCTCATATGCCATTACAACTGCTCTTTGCCTTTTTTTGTCCTTGGAATTTGTTGCTCTCTGTCGTTTTAGTGTTCATAATCCTTCTCTTTTTGTTTGAAACATCTCACCTATGGCTTTAGCACCTGGTGGCATGCATTTCTATGCTTGACAGATGAGAGGAGAGATAGCATCACGATCTCAGCATCAAAGAACTTTCAGTGTTTCTTTATGTGCAGATTTTCACATTGCTCCAGATAACATCCATCCTAAAATGCTTGTTTCCCGGTGCTATATTGCTCTTTAACAATATGAGGCTAGGTGTACCTCTGTAGCAGCCTTGTTCCTTGGAGGGCTAGAATCACAGGGTTGTATCCAATGGTGTCATTCCACTTGGGCAACACTTCTACTCATGAGGAAACCCTGTCCCCCCATGTGCAAGTATCAAATCCAATACTTGGATTCTGCTTGCACCAGCTGTTGTGCAAGCCAGTGTACAAGCTGGCCTGCAAACCATTGCACAAGACATTGCACAGTTCACTACATTGCACAACTCATTATATTAGGTGCTGCTTTCACTAAGAGATGCCTTTAGGAGATGCCTTATTTCTGTGTAGTAAGCATCTACACTAACTTTGATATTTGGATCATCTATTTGCCAACCCCTGAGTCCCCATTTGAATGTGAAGAATTGGGAAGGTGGAGGCACCTTTCCTTTACTAAAAAATTGTTGACTCCTACCTCCTCCAACCTTTCACCCAACAACCCTCAGATGAGGCCTGTTTAGGCAGACTTCATTCGTGCAACTGGGGAATTGCTTCCAAGATGGCCAGAAGAATGGTGGGGATATTATGGGAAAGCCATTGCTACATCCCAATAGCTCTCAAGTCAAGATGGCAGCCTCTGTATGGTCCTCATATGTATTGGGTTCTCTGGAGTCTGCCAAGAGAGGAATTTGCAATGGGAGGACAGTGTTAAACAAGAAAGAAGTACAATCTATCTCATCTTTCTGCCCTACCATTCCATACTTAAATTCTGCTCATTATCAACTAATTAGCAAGTAGAAAGTACTTTGCAAAGATTATAATCATTTCATACTTTCTAGCCATTGTGTGATAAACGTCTTGTATGTAAAGGAACTTCTAAGCATGTTGGCTTTTAAAATTAAAAATAATCTATCTTTAGTCTATCTTCTCTGGAGATACTTCAATTACATCGAAACTTGGCTTTTCAATAAGCATAAAATTATATATATATATATATATATATATATATATATATATATATATGATACCCTCATGTGTGTAATGCTTCATCTGTTCTTTGGATTTCGAGTATATACCTCAAAATGCATGTTCAATATTTGAATGGATGCCACAGCTATAGCCTTTCTCCCATATTTATTTATTTTATGTTATTTATTACATTTTTATACCACCCAATAGCTGAAGCTCTCTGGGCGGTTCAGAAAAATTAAAACCATAATAAAACAACCAACAGGTTAAAAGCACAAATACAAAATACAGTATAAAAAGCACAACCAGGATAAAAACCACACAGCAAAATTGATATAAGATTAAAATACAGAGTTAGAACAGTAAAATTTAAATTTAAGTTAAAATTAAGTGTTAAAATACTGAGAGAATAAAAAGGTCTTCAGTTGGTGACGAAAAGAGTACAGTGTAGGCACCAGGTGGACCTCTCTGGGGAGCTCATTCCACAACCGGAGTGCCACAGCGGAGAAAGCATAGGTGAAATCTTGATAAGGCAAAATGATATGGGGCTTGTCTATATGCTCTATATACTCCATCACAGCTGCACAGTTGCGCTCTTATATGATGCAGCTGCCAACTTGCAGCCACATTGTGCTCTTCCCCGCAAAGCTGTGCATTTCTGATGTGCATCTTATAGCATTGTTGTGGCCCAAACATTACGAAGACGCTTCTTACGGTCCAACACACATTTATTGATAGAAAGGACTTCGCATTGCAATGGAGAGAAGACGTACCTCTCCCAAGTCTTTGACTTTTGCTGGGTGTGCCTGCTGTTTTATCAGCTAGTTCGGCAGAAGCAACTAGAACATGAGCAGAAAGCATGTTTGCCAAAACGGAAGTTCTAGCTGACCACAACTTCCCTGCAGCAGACTTGTTACCAAGGCGACTAGGGAAAAAAGGGGATCTCGCTTGGCGGCTAGGGGAAAAGGGGAAGTCTGCCTCACTGTAGACTCTCTCAGTTTGAAGCGAGATACAGGTGGATGTGGAGGGAGGATCTTCTGAGACTCTGGGCTCATCTACACCAAGCAGGACATTCCACTATGAAAGCGGTATGAAAGCAGTATATAAAAGGCAGGAGCCACGCTACCGCTTCATAGCGGTATTGAAGTGCACTGCAGGATCTACACTCCTGCTTTGTAGTGGTACTGAAGTACACTGACAACTGTTGGGGCCCATTGACGCATCTACACCAAGCAGGATATAACACTATGAAAGTGGTATGAAAGCGGTATATGGTGTGTGTCAATGGGCCCCCAACAGTTGTCAGTGCACTTCAATACCTTTTATTTACCTCTTTCATACCACTTTCATACTGGGATATCCTGCTTAGTGTAGATGAACCCATGGACAATTTTTAAAAGGCGCTGCTCAGCTATTTAGCAGCGCCCAACATCTGACCTTTCCATTTGGATTAATCAGATGGGTCAAACATGGCTTTGCTTCTGCTAAGATAAAGCTCAAGCCATTATGTTTAACCTTTCTCCAATGTCACTGTGGTTGTTTGTACATGTGTCAGTGGTGGCTTCATTTGGATTAAGAGAGTGGACTTAGTTCGGGGGCGGATCTCAGTGCAGGGCAGGCATAGGAATGTGGGATGGGGACCAGGCTCAGCAAGCCCCAGGTGAGTATATAGTAATGGCTGCCATAATATTAAAGGCTGAGGAACAAAAGCAAGGCTAGTTATAACTTATTATGTATAACACATAAATCCAATGAATTGCAGCAGTGCAGATACAGAGCTACAGACTTTCCAAGCTACAATGTTCTGCAGAGTCCCCAGAAAACAACGACAAAAAAGTTTTTGCGATTTCTGGTTCTGCGATTTTTGCTACCCATTACTGCCATCTAACAACGGCACTATAAATTAGCCTGGCTGGATAGCCTTCACTCACTTCTGCCATGTAACCCCTATCGAAGCTGCTTTGCAGCAGCGATGCTGCAGGGTTTGCGGGGGGGGGTCGGGATCAGTAAACAAAGCAGCGTTGTATAGATGGGACCCCCTTGGTCTGTTAATGCCAGTAAAGGAACTGTAAAGTAAGTTATAAAACTTAGATGTTCTGTGCAACACAATCCATCCTACAAATTGGCATTAAAAAAAACACCTTAGGCTGAAATGCTGTACTAAACCTGTACTAATCAAGTTCTGCATTTCCTGTGTTACTAGGCAGCTTCAAAAATGGGGTCCAATCAATGCCAGTTTTGTGCTGCAAGAGGTGGGGGGGGATGAAACAGATCAATTTTGCTTCACTATGTATTTTGCCCCCATAAATCAACATGCCCACAGGCAGCTCTTTATTGCAGACAATAAAAAACAACGTTTCACCACAGTGACATAAAAGAGAATGTTTACTTAATGAGACTTTGAAGGCAGTGGTGCACATTTTTGGTTCTGGGCAGCAGTTGATGTGTAGATGCCCTTCTTAGTGCAGCATCCTCCGCTCCCTACGATAGCTTGGTTTCGGTGCATTGATAGAAGGGACATCTTGGGAGAACAGCTTTTCTCCTCCTTCAGGAGGCATGGCTTCTTCTGAGAGCTTCTCTTCAGCCCTGATGGCCACAACTTCCTGGATGATATCCTCTATTTCATTAGCTGTTAAGATCTCTTTCTCTGCTCTTAGATATGAGATGCCTGGAGATGGCAATTGCTCCAACGTGGGTTGCAGGTTGTACACTCTCCGGATCACACAATTCAGGCAACTGTTCCTTTTTAATTTCTACTTTCCCCACTGCAATATTCTCATCTGCTTGCGTTCCCTCGCCTTCCTTTTTGTTTTCCTTCTGCTCCTTTTTAATTCTGTCTTCCTCATCCATGATTTTCTGAGCCACATCCAACATACTAACCCACTGAGGAGAGTAAGGAAGGTTTCTCCATTTTTTTGAGGGCTCCTGAAATTCAAACACACTTTCACAGAGCAGCTGGACCAACAGAACGTCTTTCACTGGTGTACCTATGGATGCTATAGGTCTGCTTAAATTATCTTTGCAGCCAATTGTTGAGAGGGAGGGGTCATCTGGTGGAATTAACATGCATATACTATTATGTTTTTAAAAACATTGGTACCTACCTATCACTATCAGCAAGGGCTGTCTCTGAGTCCAAGGAATCTGCTTGGGATCATTCTTCTTTCTCTTCCTCATCATCTTGTAGATCCAGTTCTGCATTTAACTACTCCTCTGACAGTGTGAGAATAGAGTTTTAGGCCTTTGCTAGACCTACCCTAAAAAGCGCGATGGAGGAGGGGAGAGCCCGCGATGCAACTATCGCGGGCTGTCGTGCTAGTCTATACGTCAGAGCTGTTGCGTCAGAGCTGTTGCGCCTGCCTTTTTGTTGTTGTTGTTGTTCTTAAAGGGCCAGATGCACACAAACGCTCGTGTGCCCAGGCAAGTGTTGTTTTTTTAAAAAAAATCATTTCCCCCGCTCCCTCCACCCTGCCCCTGATGGGCGCAGCTCCCGGCTATTCATGAGTAACTGCGCGTAGCTGGGGTCAAGCCGTGAAAACGAGCCACACACACCGTGGTCTTGGGCTCAGCGCGAGACTGCGGAAAATACCAGGCCCAAAGGGGCAGGCTCTATCCCGGGATGCACAGGGAGGATTGATCCCTCCCTGAGCCTGGGATCCCCTGCGCATCATCTGGACGCACAGGGGCGATCCCAGGTATTAGCCCGGGATATAGCCTGGTCTAGCAAAGGCCTTAGTCTCCTTCAAAGATGTTCATCAGCAGATGCATGTTTTAAAATATACATACATATATGTGAACATAATTCATTTGCTATAATATTTATCTTAACATTTACAAAATTTCAAAAAGCAGCTGTGGCAACTTGAATGGCTGATGCTGCATGATTCAGCTTACTATTGATTCAACTTACTATTGAATTAAGTTAAAAACAAAAACACATACATGCCTACATTCAAGGCCTTAAGATATTAACTTACATTGGGTTCATGACTGCATTGTGTTGCAGAGGGGGGAAATGTAACCATCACTCCGGAATTTGCCTTATACCAGCTTTCCCAAAGCTGGTATACAACCCCCCTCAGATCCAGCCAGCAGGGCCGATGGCTAAGGATGCTGGGAGTTGAAGTCCAAAGCATCTGGAGGACAGCAGGCTGGGGACAACTGCCTTATACTGAGTCAGACCATTGGTCCATCTAGCTTGGTACTACTAATGAGTAGTGGCTCTCCAGGTTTCATATCTGCAGATGCTGGAGGTTGGGCCTGGGATCTTTTGCATGAGTACATGCTCCACTACTGAACTTCCCTTTCTTACAAGCCATCTTTATCCCAGGGCTTCATAGATAAAAGAGGAATGCTGTATGTACAGAACCAAACAGCCCCTTCTAGGATCAGCCTTAGGCTAAAGTATCTCAGGTGAGCACTGTCTTTGGTGCCCCCCACCACCTGGTTACCTTTAAAGACCTATCCAGAAGGCTTATGGGGCCTGGTGCAGATGTGATGTTGGCACCCCCTTCAGCTTGGCACCCCAGGCGACTGCCCAGTTTGCCCACCCCTAAGGCCAGCTGGGCCAGCCCCTTTCTTGCTTCACTTGTCATGCCATTGCAGGGAGCTTCTGTATCCTGGTCATGAGATCTTTTCCAACCAGTTGTTATCAAACTGGAAAGGTGCACAATGATTAGAAGGGAAAGGCCCGCCTTTTTGGCTGCTGCCTTTCCATCTGGTTCCAGAACAACTTCGGCATAGAGCTGTCACTATGGATAAACAGCTCCCACACTGCTAAGATAATACAAGCTCTGTGTCTTCCCAAGACCCAGGAATTGAAAAGAAGAAATGGCTCTTTTCCAACAAGGAGTTACATTTCAAAGCATCAGCATGTAAAGAAAAGCTCTTGATTGCAGAGTAGATCGAGCTGAAGAGCACTCTTAAATCTCCTTTAGCTGAAGTTGATTTGGTGAAGGCCTCTGAGTGGCATAGTTGTGAGAGTAACCACAGGGGTTGTGAAAGGGAGAGAGAGAATGGTATGGAGGGTGGGGGAAGCTATAGCCTTCCTCAGGAGTGCTTCTGCCCAAACAGGAAAACTTTGAACAACCACTCTTCAAAGCTCAGCTAATATTACTTTGCAGCTGGAATGCATATAAAAATAATCCCTGTAACATCAAAAGCAAAATAAACCAATCTTAGGAACAAAGAGAGTCTCACTCACTGTATGATCTTTGGGCAGCTGTGGAGTGTGGCACAAGAGCATTTGATGAGGTCACTGTGAAAGACAAATAACAATAAGGACCAGGGGTGCTAGAACCTCAGATGGCTGTGGAGAGCCTGCACTGAAGTAACACCCAGAAAGGCTGAGGCTTGCACCCTGTATGAAGAACGCTCATTAAACCTATTTGCATATTAAACCCATTTGCTCAGGTAGCCTCGGTGGCACAGAGTGCCTTCTACCAACTCCAGTTGGTGGCCCAGCTACTCCCTTATCTGGACAGGGATAACCTAGCTTCAGTTGTCCATACTCTGGCAACCTCCAAATTAGATTACTGCAATGCCCTCTACATGGGGCAGCCTTTGAAGATGGTTCAGAAGCTTCAGCTTGTGCAGAATGTGGCGGCCAGATTGATAGTGTATGGGTAGGTTCCTAACATGAACCTACCCGTACACTGTGCTCAACATCTAAGGTCATCCTCTGAGTGCCTACTCCGAGGGAAGCTCGGATGATGGCAACAAGGGAGAGGGTGTTCTCGGTGGTGGCCCCCACAATTGTGGAATGATCTCCCCGATGAGGCTCGTCTGGTGCCAACATTGTTCTCTTTTTGGCACCAAGTCAAGACTTTTCTCTCAGGCATTTTAACATTTTAACAGCATTTTAACAGCATTTAACAACGTTAAGTTTGTTTTTAATGGACCCCAGAATTGTTGTTTCTTAAATAGATACTGGTGTTTTTATACTGTGTTTTTGTTTCTGATGGTTTTTTAAATCTTGTATACTTTTAATGTTTATTATTTTTAACTGTTGTAAACTGCCCAGAGAGCTTTGGCTGTGGGGCGGTGTATAAATGTAATAAATAAATAATAAATAAATAAACATATGCATAATGTATTTGGCTGCTTCTTGTCACCAGGAGGGGCAAGGAGTTATGGGCGGCACTGATGCTGGGACCCCACGTCACTGGGTTTTTTGCTCTGTCTCCCACATCCCCAGGTTGTCAGCTTTTGGTTTAAAGAAAGGCTCCACTCTTAGGCATGGAAAAGGGTAGAGCCCAAGTAGACCAGGCAGCGAAACTGGGCAGTTCAGCACTAAATCCAGGAGGGAGCCTGGTCCATTGGGTGCTAATGGGATATTTTATTTATTTATTACATTTATATACCGCCCCATAGCTGAAGGTCTCTGGGCAGTTTACAAAAGTTAAAAACAGTGAACATTAAAAACAAATATACAAAATTTATTAAATCATCAAAAGCATAAAAACAACAATATCCATTTAAAACAACTATTCTGGGGTAAGTTAACAAAAACCCCACTAGTCATAGCATCAAACTTGACAAGTTCGTCATTGTGTTGTTGTTGCTGTTGTTATTATTATTTTATTTTGCACTATATTATATTTTCCTTATATTTTCTAATATTATAATATATGTTATGTTGCTACGTTATGTTATAAGCTTACTAGATTTTCAGACCTCAGTCCTGGCTACAATGCTTGGACAGACTATTTATTTATTTATTACATTTCTATACCGCCCAATAGCCGGAGCTCTCTGGGTGGTTCACTACTATATAATGAATGACTGATCAGTAACTATAATCCTCCAACCTATTGAGAAGCATTGCCATAAAACACCTATGTACATGCGAGGCTACTTCTGCAATCATGATAGCTACAGTCTTGTTTCATCCTCCTTCCTTCCTTCCTTTTTTCTTCCTTTTTAATGAAAGCCCAGATTCTCAACATATTGATATCCCACATATAGTTACAAATCTGGTCCTTAGAGAATTAACACTGCCCTAAATGTACTATGCAGGGCTGTTGGAGTTCCTCTTCAGAACAGTGATTACCTCCCCCCACCACAATCACGGTAATGGTTGGATCCAAAATTGTGCGAGTGGAAGACACTCAAGGAATTGGGGAATTTCTCACCCTCTCATCCCTAAAAGCCTTTCTGGAGGGCTGACGGGTATCGTCCTGAAGAATGTGGGCAGTGGTGGTTTGCAATGGGAGGGGGAATCATCAAAAACCAAGCAGAGAAAACTTGAACAAATGGGTCCCCTGTTCAGGAGCATCCCTTAATCCTCCGGAGGCTTTTATTTATTTATTTATTTATTTATTGCATTTCTATACCGCCCAATAGCCGGAGCTCTCTGGGTGGTTCACAAAAATTAAAAACATTCAAAGTATAAAACAACAGTATAAAACCATAATATAAAATACAATATAAAAGCTCAACCAGATAAAAACAGCAGCAATGCAAAATTACAAATTTAAAACACCAAGTTAAAATTTATTTATAGACAGTTAAAATGCTGGGAGAATAAAAAGGTATCTAAAGGCATATCATGTAGGTGTCAAGCGAACCTCCTTAGGGAGCTCATTCCACAGCCGGGGTGCCACAGCAGAGAAGGCCCTGCCAGGAGCAGTTATACAGTTTTTAGTACTTAAATGATTACAAGTTCTCTGTCAGTATTGTAAATTGCATTGCTGCCTTTATTATTTTGAAAAACCTATATGGTTATATATTCTCATTCTTGGGTCAAGCGTATATGCCATTATATATCGTACCTTTGTTCACTTTGTGTTCTATATAGTGTAATTTACTTTATTGTACAAAATACGGAATCTTATCGAATGCGTGTTGATTCATGATAAAATAGTTAAGTATTTGAATTCCTATAAACTAATTATTTAAGCATTATACCTTTTTGCATAATTCATGTGGTTGCGTGTGGTTGCACTCCTAAGGTTTTGCTTTTCAATATGCCATTGCCTTTTCAATTCACCTTTTAAATTAAATCCCTGGATACACATGCATGGTGGCAAGTTTGAGGTTTCTGACGTGCAAATTGACGGAGATCTCGAAAGGGGTGTGAATTGGGGTGAGTTAAAAGGTTAGAGCCCGGCAAAAATCAGGGGAAGATGGGATTGGCTTGAGTCTTGCCATGAATGTGGCTCTAGATGGCATCTATGGGGGTGCCCACTTCAATTTTTTTTAACTGTCAAAATGTCAGAGAAAAGCCCATGTCTGCAAATGGGGTGTCCGGTTTTCATAAATTCCCCAAAAATCAGGGGATGATGGGATTGGCTTGAGTCTTGGCATGCTAACTTTAACAGAAAAAAAGTTGTATACTTTTTTGTATTTCAATGCAAGCCTATGGGGGGGGAAAACGAAGCTCTGATCCGGATCCGGAGCTCCGCAACGGAGCGGAGTGGACTATAGGCGGAGCGGGGCAGAGCAAAGCAGCCCGATCCACAAACTGCAGATCTGGAAGAGAAGCGGATTGGGGGGGGGGTCCGTGCACACCCCTATTGGCTATAGAGGATATCACATATATTTCACTGGGGAATGATATCCAATGCTGGGAATTGTCATCCAAAACATCTTGAAGACAACAGGTTGGGGAAAGCTGTGTTAGCCAATCTTCTTGATGAAATAGAGGTTTTAATGATGTTGCTATAGTAATGCTCTGGTTTCCAGAATCAAGGACCAATTTAAATAGCAACACCAGGTTGGGGAAGGTTGCCATACAACATATGAGTGGGCAGGGTATATAACCCACCCACCCCCATGGTGAGTACAATTAATAATGTATATTCAGTGAGTAGCTGCAGCCTGGAAGGGGGGAGGGACACATTTCCTTTTCAAAATATAATTTATCCCAGCACCGAAATGGAAAGGGCAAAAAGTTTAAGACAATAGGACATTTGGCTTCATAATGGCTCCAGATTAATCAATGGATTTGGCATTGATGTCCAGAGAATCCTTTGGTGACTACTAAATGGGGACAAATTCAAACATTTATTTCCGAAATGGAAAACACCAGCTGCGGGTGACTTTAACACTTTTTTTCCCCACATGGAGCGCCATTTGTGTGAAACAGCATGGATGCGAGAAATGTAACCATGCCACAGAGAACATTTCAAATCTTGCCTTTTCTCTGACTTGGTAAAAATTTCATCCTTCACATCAGGGCTGTTTCACACAAACTGCTCCTTGCATGAAAATGAAGTGCTAAAGTAGCTTCCCTTTTGGGAGACAACATATCTCCCATTTCTGAATTGAAATTGGTGGCCCTGGTAGATGGCATTGCAACTTTCCAAAGTTTACAAATTAGCATCACAATACTGTGTCAGTCAGTGTCAACAATACTGGGCTAGATGGACCCATTGTCTGACTCGGTAGAGGGCAGCTCCCTTAGATCCTGAATTCTTATCACTTTAAACAAGGAATGTGTACCGGAAAGATTGGGAGCAAGAACTAATATACAATGGGCCTGTTTAGATGACATGCTAAGCCATAAGAAGCACTGCCATGCTGGATCAGACCAAGGGTCCATCTAGTCCAGCACTCTGTTCACACAGTGGCCAACCAGCCATTGGCCAGGGACGAACAAGCAGGACATGGTACAACAGCACCCTCCCACCCATGTTCCCCAGCAACTTCTGCATGCAGGCTTACTGCCTTGAATACTGGAGATAGCACACAACCATCAGGGCTAGTAGCCATCACTTTAGTTGCCCTTTTCTGTACTTTTTCCAGCTCTATAATATCCTTTTTTAGGTGTGGTGACCAGAACTGTATCCAGTATTCTAAGTGTGGTTGCTCCATAGATTTGTATAAAGGCAGTATGATACTGGCCGTTTTATTCTCAATAATGGCCATGCTTAGGCCGCTAACCCTTTTGCAGCAAATGGTTAGTGAGCATGTTTAAACTGTGGTTATGGAGCCACTATAGTTCGGAATAGTTCACACGACACGCTAAACCATAATGTTTAGTTCAAAATGCTTAACCACCATGGCTTAGCATGTTGTCTGAACAGGGTCAATGTCCACTTTCTTCCATGAGAAACTGGATGAAGAAAGGTGTTGCCCTCCATACTTAATGTCTGTGCTTCCATTTGGAGAGCCATCATAATTTGCATTTTCAGGAACATAAGCAATACTTTAGGGAATGTCCTTGCTGCAGGCAGGCAGGCAGAGTACAGTGCTTTACCTTCCAGGAGTGCTGATTAAAAAATACATTTTGTATGGCTGCCAGCTGATGAGAATATATATTATCTAATGTTCCAACCAAAAGGCCATTGACCTTTGATAACTATCCCATTTTAGAATACCAGGAACATCTGAAGGAAAGGAATGTTTTTTGCTTCATGATTACTATTTTGTAGGCTATATTAGATCAAGGCTCTGCTTTTAATGAAAGGCAATGCACTCATATGATTTCAAACCTCAGCTGTTGTCTAGCAAGCATCACTTTTCCCATATGGGTAAGGGATATTGCCCCAGACACATGGCAGGCCCTGTCATGAAGCAGGATGAAAAAATCTGCTTCAGGCAGCACTTTGATGGTGGGTGGGATAGATAAAGCAGAAAAATGTCTTGGGTCACACTGGCCAAATAGAAGAATGTATGTTTCTTTCCGCTTCTCCCTTTTGCTAAAACTTCTCCTTGCAAACTTGCAGCTATCAATGTTTATTTCTCTTCTTGTGGTTGATATTCATATACAGTAATAATAAAAGCTTACAGTATTTAGATGAAAAATGCCTTTAACTGTACACTAGATTAACAGTGTCAAAAGATTCAAGCACAGCCGTTCAAAAGTATCCTGCAGCTAGTCCATCATTCTCTCCTTAACAGATTTTTGTGTGAAGAAAAAGGTGGGAAAAGCGGTAGGAAAATATGAGAGGGCAACAAATGGAGCACAAGGTCACCTGTCCTGGACTGCCTCTCCTCCACCAGTGGAAGCTGGTGGCTCTAGGGTCAGTGGGGTGGTGAATCCACTCCACGTTTCAGTCAGAATCAGTCAGAACTCTAAAGGAGCTAGAGTTCTGACTGGATCTGACTGAAACTTGGAGCAGATTCACAACCCCACTGATATCGGATCCACCAGCCTCCACTGGCCTCCCCTCTTCTGATTCCATGAATGGGGCAGGGCGATTGCACAATAAAAAGTCCTTTTTGGGAGCACACAAAATCCCCCCCCGCCGCCCCACAAACCTGCTTTAGTTGATCGCTGTATATTTTGATCATATGAACACTGAGATGATTAAACTATATCATTAGATTAACTGTAGGTTTATGAAAAGATACTGAGGGAAACATGGGTGTTCAATTCATCTCAAAACATTTTGAGTTCTATCTGACTACAGAGGAAAAATAGGTGATGATTGTCTGATATTCTGTTCTATGTAGCATCGCTCATGAGACATGAAATTCAGCTGGGACTTAGTAATAAAACAAATGGATATACTTTCAAACTAGAACCCTCCTTGTTTTAAAGGACTGAGCTTGAAGAATAAGCTTAATGACCCTGTTCAGATGACATGCTAAGCCATGGTTCACTTGGCACACTAAGCCATTAAGTTTAGCTCAAAAAGCTTAACCACCATGGCTTAGTGCGTTGTCTCAACAGGGTCTTTGTGAATTATATATAACAGGGCTAAGCAACTTGTGGCCTTCCAGATATTTTTATCCTACAACTCCCACCAGTCCAGGGCAGGTGACCTTGTCTTCCATTTGTTGGCCTCTCATGTTTTCCACCCACTTCTTCCATCTTTTTTTCATCACACAAATAAGGAGAGAATGATGGACTAGCTGCAGGATGACTTTGAATGGTCGTGCTTGAATCTTTTGACACTGTGCGGGATTGTAGGAGTTGTGGTCCTCCAGATGTTTTGGCCCACAAGTTGCCCACCACTGCTCTATGTCTGTGGATGGAAAGTGACTACCGCCACTACTGTTCCTTCTGTTACTAGAAAGTACAAAGGCCTGAAACAGGGAATTCTGGGATGCGGATGACCTGGTTGGGGGTCTGCTGGATCCAGAGATGCTCTGTTCCACTGAGAGGAACCCAGTCCAGAGCCATCAGGGTACATAGGAATAGAAAAGGAGGATTTAATTTAATTTAAAAGGTGAATTGAAAAGGCAATGGCATATTGAAAAGCAAAACCTTAGGAGTGCAAACACACGCAACCACATGAATTATGCAAAAAGGTATAATGCTTAAATAATTAGTTTATAGGAATTCAAATACTTAACTATTTTATCATGAATCAACACACATTCGATAAGATTCCGTATTTTGTACAATAAAGTAAATTACACTATATAGAACACAAAGTGAACAAAGGCACAATATATAATGGCATATGCGCTTGACCCAAGAATGGGAATATATAACCATATAGGTTTTTCAAAATAATAAAGGCAGCAATGCAATTTACAATACTGACAGAGAACTTGTAATCATTTAAGTACTAAAAGCTGTATAACCATACTTCAGTGTGTAAATCATGTACATATTTGAAGAACTTAAAGCTGTATGAAAATTCTTTGGCGAGATATTAGAAAACTTAAAGCTGTACGAGCACTCCTCAGCGTCTAAATCATGAATGATAGGTGACAGTTTAAATTGAAAAAAAAAAACCGTTTTGACATATTCTTCATCAGAAAAAATGCTGTTTTCAGGTCTGCTGCCGTGGATATACAATATGGGGTTGTATCCTCCAGATAAAGTAGTCTGTAACAAAATATAGTCTTAAATTGCAGATTATAGTGTATTTTTATATTGTAGCACTGCTAGCACACAACAAGTTGGATATGCTGTTAGAGCGTGTTGCTGCAGAGTCTATAATAGCTGAATTATCCTTTTGTTGAATGTTTGAAACAGAGATTTGCTCATTTTTGATATAGTGCTCCTATTGTTCCTTTTGGCTAAAATCACAAATAGTGAGTTCGTCCTTCCTGGCTGAAACCGCTACTAACATGGTAGGTCTTGAGTTACACTAATAACTTGGCAATGCAGTTGTTGTTTGGCTTGAAGTTGCAATGATCACAAAGAGCTACAGGAGCCTTTTTGCTTCCACCTGCTGGATGGAGTCTATATTGCAATGCATCCAATTTGATGCTGCCCCCTGCTGGAACAGGATATATTGCAATGCTTTCAAATTTTGCAACTTAATGGAGCATGCAACGCACACCTGCTTGTTGACTGTGTCCTTGAATTAGCTGTGAGTGAGATCAAAGGGCATACTTTCACTGTTCATGTCAAGACTATGGGAGGAGGTGGAAAGTTTTAGATTTAGAAATTTCTTTGTGGTTTTGACTATGTATTCTGTTGTTACTGATGTCTGATAATCTGAACAAATTTTGTTGTTTGCCCATGCTGTGTGTGGGGATGGAGGTGTGTGTGTGTGTGTGTGTGTTTGTGTGTGTAGACTGCTATCTAGACTTCCAAATTGTGGCCCCAGGTTTTCATGAGGAGGAGTTGAGTGAGAAATTAATATAAAACAGAATAGCTTCTAGACTCAGAACCCAGGCGCTGAACCAAGGGTTATGGACATATAACAACAAAGAAAGTATCTGCACTTATTTCATGTCCTGTTGTGGCAACATGGAAAAAAAAAAGTCAAACTGAGTTGAGTGGTTTGCCGCATCAACATTTATTGCTTAAAACTGAATTTTCACATCATGATTCATTTTATAAATTCTTGGACTTCCGTACAGCATTTGCTTTCATTTTCATTTCATAAGTAATTTAAGTGCTGAATGAGCCTAATTTCTAGCAAACTGCAATAAGTGTATCTTTTTTTCCAAGGCAGTGCAGCCTCTGCCTACATGGTTCCTAAGATGAAAAGGAGGAAACATATAGCCCGTTTCTTTAAGTCAGGCGTAACTGGAAAATGGATCTGGTGTCCACTGAAACCATACCCTATATCTTGCTATAGTTTTGCAATGTGTCAGTTCTAATCTAATCAAACTGCTCGCATAGAAATATCTGGCCAAGGAAAGATGGGCGCTTTAAATAGCCAAGCAAGAGGGGAAAGGCATACTTAATGGAAGCCATGAAACTCTTAACACATTAAAATGGATCTAATTTAGAAATGGGCAAATGGTTTGTTTGATTTGTTGTTTGGGTAAGACCTTACCAAAATTTGCAGTTTCATAAACAAGGTGGGACAAACTTGAATTTTTTGTTTTGTTTTGTTTTTAAATGTATATGGGAGAAAGCAAAACTGACAGATACATCTACCCTCTTACGTTAATGGTGCAAAAATATATGTGCAGACATGTGCATTTGTGTTTAGCAACAGCTTTGTGCAAATTTTCATTAAGGTGCAAATGCTTCGTAATCACACTTCTGCCAGATGCAGTTATAGCACCCTTTGCAGTCATTCCTCATCAACTTAGGGAAGTCAGAAGTCAAGGGCCTGAGGCAGAGCATGTGTCCTTGGCTAGGGTGACCATATGGAAAGGAGGACAGTTGTATAGAAAAAGGGAATTTCAGCAGGTGTCATTTGTACGCATGCAGCCTCTGGTGAAATGCCCTCTTCATCACAACAGTTAAAGCTGCAGGAGCCCTACCTTGCTGAAATTCCTATTTATTTATTTATTTATTTATTTATTTATTTATTTATTTCATTTTTATTCGGCCCAATAGCCGAAGCTCTCTATACAACTGTTAAAGATACAGGAGCCCTGTCCTCCTTTTCATATGGTCACCCCTGGCTCCCTCCAGAGTTACAGTTAACCCCTCTTCAGTGAACAGCTCAATAGGGTTTACATCACTGTGGGGAGGTAAAACGTTTGCAATCTGTACTTGGCAAATGGCATATAGTCCCCCAATGGACACATATGGGACAAAAGAAAGTAGGCATACTAGCCATGTGGAGATATGCTTGGATGCTTTGAGTGAGTGTGTGCAGCAGATATATTTAGATTTTTTTTCTATAAACCTTCCCTAAAAGAATTATCCTTGCTACCCGTTATGGCATTTTTGTGGTGTACCTGGAGTTTATGAAAGCTTTTCAGTTCCATAGCAATTTGGATTGTTGCCTTGGTTACGGGACCCAGAAGCATCGACTTAATTGCAGAGGGCAGAATAAGGTCATGGACCAAAGGAGCAGAATGTCACTTGCAAACATGCAAGAAACATACTTTGGTAATGGTTGGTAAAGAAACAATGACCAGTAACACTGTTAACACTTTGAGCAGAAAACTGTCATATTTTGCTGTAGTAAATTCAGCGATGAAGTCAAAGGGTAGTGCCTAGATCAGGGGTAGACAACAGGTGACCCACAGGCCTCATGCCCCTCCATCCTTTCTGGCATCTCGGCATCTCCCAAATTTGGCATGGTGACAGCATGAAGGAAATGCACATTTCCCCTTTAAAACAAGGCATACATTTCCTGCATGCTTTGTTTTAAAGGGGAAATGTGGCCTTTTCCTCCTTGCCAAATTTCTGCCAAAATTTGGCAGCAGTTGGGCAGTGATTTTGGCAGTGGTGGGCATGTCTGTGTAGCCCCTGGTGGATCCCAGGGGGCAAAAAGTGCCCCCCTGAATCTTCCAAAGATGCCCACACCCGGTCAACATTGCAAAAGGATTAAAACCAAGCATATATGGAACTCATGTTGGCTAAAAGCGGGGATGAGGTTCATGGGGGTGCATGCTAGCCCCACCCACAATTTCCCCATTTGCTCCATCTCAAGCTTCACATTTAGCACAAAGGTCTGAAAGGGGCATCTAGGAAGGTTCCCATTTCCAGAAAAGCACATGCAGGGATGTTGTGATCACTACGTTCAACATCTAAGGTCCTCCTCCGGGTGCCTACTCCGAGAGATGCTTGGAGTGTGGCAATGAGGGACAGGGCCTTTTCGGTGGTGGCTATGGAATGATCTCCCTGACAAGGCTCGCCTGGCACCAACGCTGCTATCTTTCCGGTGCCAAGTTAAGACTTTACTCTTTGCCCAGGCATATGGCGGCACATCTTAATCACCCACATGTTTAGTTTTTTTTAATGGTTTTTAATGCTTTATGTGTGTATGTTCTGTGTTTTAGAATTTTAAATTTTGTATACTCATTTTTATCTTAATTTTAGAATTTCTGTAAAACGCTCAGAGAGCCCTGGCTATGGGAGCGGTACATAAGTGCAATGAATAAAATAATAATAAATAAATAAATAATTGTGGGCAAGTCTAATGTGTGTGCCCAGTCCCCAATTTTAGCCCTGGGCTAAAATGTTGCCATGTGAAGTGCTTTTGTCCAGGATTACAGCCACTCCATTTATTCATCCCCAACAGTGAGCCAGCATTTATTCTGTACCACTGAGCGTGCTCAGTCCTCATTGAGCTGCGTTGGGGTCTACTCCCTTCTTAGGTTTTTTACTTCTGCAAACTTTTGGGCTTCTCCTGAGTCTGCTGATATCTCCACCTTGTGCTTGATTTGTGCTGTTTTGGGTACGCACAGACTGGAATTGGGATCATTATTAGTATATATCAGCCTTCCACAACCTGGTGTCTTCCAGATGTGATGGACTACCTCCCATCTTTTAGTCCAACAAGACCCATCATTCCACTAGGTTGGGGATGGCTTATGTATATGGTCATAATACATGGCTATAGAATTCTATGTTTACTGTCAGTTCATCCACTGTTGTACATCAATATCACACTATTTCTAAGGTATTAAAAGTAATATGCATCTATTTTGAATCTGCTGTCCTATTAACCACAGCACACATCTGTAGTCAAGGCAGAGGACTTATTGGGAGTCAAACTATTGAGAACAGTGGGGTTTCCCTCTGAGTAAATATATCTAAAATGCTGCTGTAGTCCTGTGCAAAGTTATTTTTGGGAATAAGTCCTATTGATCCCTTTGGAGCTTACTCCTGAGTAAATCTTTTCCTAAACACCAAAAGAGGAGGCTGTACCTATCTTCCTGAGATGAGAGTTCCAAAGTAGCCCCATAGACACCCTACAGCAGGGGTGTTGGACCTCATTCAGCCCAAAGGCTGAAGCCAGTTTCAAAGATGTTCTCCAGGGCCTCATTCCTGGGAAGCGGGTCGGGATGGTCCAAATGCAAAATGGGTGGAGCCGAAACACAAGCATGTTTTAGCCCACAGCTGTGCTAGCTCCTAAATGCCTTAGAAGAAGCATTTAGGATGGCGAAACATCTGCACAAAAGCTGGGAAGCCATCTGTGGTCAGAGGGAAGCATGTGTGGGCAGCAGAAGGATAGATGGCCATCTGGGGAACCCTGGAGAGATGGACTGGGACTCCAGGTGGGTCCCTCAGGTAATAAACAAACAAAACTAGTAAGCATAGGATTGCACTGTAAAGGGTTTTAACTGATTCATCAAGTGGATTCATTCATCACACACTGCAGTCCAAATTATTGTATTTCCCATCTCTGTTCCAAAAAGACATGTCTCTTTTTATATTGCCACAGTATGTGGCTTACCTACAGTTCTTCAAAAGTTCCACTCCAGTCTAACACAGCCCGGGAGAGTGAGTGCATTTACAATAACAAATCGCCATTGGAGAATTGTGGGGACAGACAAATTGTGGTTCACTGAATAGAGCTTGGCCTTGGGAGGCTGGAGATGAGGTTCTGGTTCTTCCATGGGCTCGCCCCGGGATGTGTCTTGGCTGATCTCTCAAATGGGGATTCGGTTGAGAATGAATAATACCTGGGAAATGTCACCATGCATTTTTCCCTCTGCTGTACTGTGGGAGGATTGTCACGCTTGAAAGCGTTGTGATATCTACTGGAATAAATGAAAAAGCCATTTTTGCCTGTCGTGGTTGACTCCCTGTATGGTGCGATGAGCGCTGTCTTTCTCTTTTGATGAACTGTCAGGCTCCAGAGTGTACCTGGCAGAACCCATGCCTCTTCAGGTAGTGACACATTTCTTCTGCTTAAAGCAACACTCAGTGCTTTGGGGTAATAGTATCGGAAGAGAATACCAGAAAGGGGCTTGTGTAAAACATGCAGGAGGAAGTGCTTATTCAAAGTACTTATTGAATAAAAAAGAAATAAGTGGGATAGGACTTGTGGGTAGTGGGAAAATAATGCATGGTGTTTTCCTTTTGTCTTTCTTTGTGTTAAAAGAAACAATATACAAAGAGCATCACAGGCCTACCTAGTCCAGCACATAGTTAGGAAATAGAAATCAGGGATAAGAACCAATCTTCGACAACAGGAACTACTTGCAGTGTATGATATTTGAGGTATTCATAGGAGATGATGGTTGCATGGCTTAAACAGCTGATTATTTCATGCAATTACCTTACGGCTAAAATAACTACTTCTAATTATCTTCTTTTAAAAAAAATTGGGCCAGGATAATCGTCTTCCTGGAGCTCATGATGAGGCAGTCAGAGATGAATTTATTTGACTTGAACAGTGGCATTTTTTCTTCTTCTTAATGATGAAGAAAAAGCACCAATTGGTAAACACTTCAATTTATCCTTATTGGTGAATCTCAGAAAGCCCCATTAGATTATAGGCATGCAGAAAAATAGAAGCAAGGATCATCCAATTGCATCTCTCTCTCTCTCTCTCTGTCTCACTGGCCAGATCTGCACCGAGCAGGATATAGCACTTTGAAAGCAGATTGAAAATGGTACATGGAGTGGGTCCTGGGCCCCAACAGTTGTCAAGACCATTATAAACCACTATAAAGCAGTAGCGTAGCTCCTGCCTTAGTCTATGGGCATGTCTAGATGAGTCCTTATCCTGGGGATCACCCCGGGATCATCCCTGTGCAGCCACATGACGCACAGGGGATCCCAAGGGCAGGGAGGGATGATCCCTCCCTTTCCCCGGGATAACTGGGACAGCTTTAATCCCAACCTTTCCCACGGTCTCGGGATTGTCCCGAGTCCGCAGGATGTTTGGGCGGCCATCCCTGGTTTCATCCCGTCTCCTCATGAGCAAGGAGCTGAGAACCAGGCACAGGGGAAGGAGCTCTTCAAGCACTTCGTGCCCATCAGGGGGAGGGAGGGGAGTGGGGTCGGGTTCCAGCTCCTGTACTTTGTGCTATAAACAAATAAACTATTCATTCATTCCTGTACTTAAAAAAAAAAAAATGGTGGGTGTGACGTCTACCTTCCTCCCATGATGTTGCGCGCCACGTGTCAACTGAGGGGGAGGATTTCGCGAACAGAATACCATGAGATCCCCACCCCCCGGAATGCCGGGAGCTCTAGACATGCCCTCTGTCTCTGTTTCTCTCTCTTTTGTTGGTGTCCCCAGTACAGAACAGCAAATAGTTATAAATGGTGGCTGGGAAAAGGACATTTAGCTAATTAATGTAAAAGAACACTCTGACATTAATTCAGTCAGCTGGTAAATTAAGATTGTAGTGATTTAGTTTTTTTAAAAAAATAAGTAAATAAATAGTGATGATCATTAACAGGTAATCATCAATGCTCACTCTGCTAAATCCAAGGGTACCAGAGGCATCTTGCTAGTAACTTTTGCTTTTGACAGCTGGTGTCCTGGAGTTCTTGGTGATTTGGCACAAGGTGTAGCTTTGACACTCACTCCTCTCTCTCTTCTCCTGGTGTGTTAATGAAACCAAGCTGGGTGGGGAAGAGCATTGGTTGGGATCATCTTGGCACCTTTATGGGTAGGGGTAAACTGCCAGCTTCATTTAAGGACTTTACAAAAGATTTTCCTAACTAGGAATCATTGTTATACAGCAGGGTTGGGAAATGCCTTTTCTGTTGAGGGTTGTATCCCTCCACTACTGTCTGCTAGGGGGCCTGAGATGCCAGTATTTGGCAGAACTAGAGTGAGAGATAATCGAGGCCTAGGATGTGAGAGCCAGTGTGGTGTAGTGGTTAGAAAGTTGCACTGGGACTCAGGAGAACTAGGTTCTAGTCCCCGCTCAGCCATGAAGCTCATTGGGTGACTTTGGGCCAGTCCCTTGCTCTTACAGGGTTGTTGTGAGGATAAAATGGAGAGGAGGAGGATCATGTAAGGCATGCTAGGTTCCTTGTAAGAGGAGAAAAAGGTGGGATATAAATGTAATAAAATAAATAAAAATAAATTGGGTAGCCAGTTGTGAATTGTGGAAAAAAGAGGACTTGCATCACTCAAAAAGAGGCCAAAAGAGGACACCAATTTGCATAATGTTTGCATAAGCAAATTTACATGCACATATGCAAATTTGGAAAGAATTCTGATGCTATAAGTACAAATACTAAATACAAATACAGATCCCACCATACTAGGGAAGACTGTGACCAGGTGGCCTGTGTGTCTTGCTCATTCTGCAGTCCTGGAGCCATTGACAATCAACTTTAAACTGAACTCAACACCATCTTTCTTCCAGACTTGATCTTGACAGTCTTTCAAACAGAGGATAGTCCTCTGTAAAAGAGTACACCTGGCCAACCTAGGCCAGAGCAAAGAGTGCACAGAGCCACCCCTATTATTATTATTAATTATTATTATTATTTAATTTATTTATTTATTAATATAGCACCATCAGTGTACATGGTGCTGTACAGAGTAAAACAATAAAATAGCAAAACCCTGCCGCATAGGCTTACATTCTAATAGAATCATAATAAAACAATAAGAAGGGGAAGAGAATGCACCAAACAGGCACAGGGTAGAGTAAAACTAACAATATAAAAGTAAGATCAAAATCAAGTTTTAAAAGCTTTAGAAAAAAGAAAAGTTTTTAGCTGAGCTTTAAAAACTGTGATTGAACTTGTAGTTCGCAAATGTTATGGAAGAGCGTTCCAGGTGTAAGGGGCAGCGGAAGAAAATGGATGAAGCCAAGCAAGGGAAGTAGAGACCCTTGGGCAGGTAAGAAACATGGCATCAGAGGAGCAAAGAGCATGAGCAGGGCAATAGCGTGAGATGAGAAAGGAAAGATAGGAAGGATCTAGACTGTGAAAAGCTTTGTAGGTCAACAGGAGAAGTTTATATTGGATTCTGAGGTGAATTGGAAGCCAATGAAGAGATTTCAGAAGTGGAGTAACATGGTCAGAGTGGCAAGCCAAGAAGATGATCTTAGCAGCAGAGTGGTGAACAGAAACCAATGAACTGATGTGAGAAGAAGAAAGGCCAGTGAGAAGAAGGTTGCAGTAGTCCAATCGAGAAATAACCAATGCATGAACAAGAGTCTTGGCAGAAGAGACAGACAAAAATGATCGAATCCTGGCAATATTATACAGGAAAAAACAACAGGATTTAGCTACTGCCTCAATATGAGGAATAAAGGAGAGCGAGGAGTCAAATATAAAGCTAAGACTACGAGCTTCCTTGACTGGAGTAAGTGTAACATCATTGACAGTGATAGAATGAAAGGAGGAAAAACAAGCAATTCAATCTTTGCCATATTAAGTTTCAAACAACGATGAAGCAACCAAGCAGAGATATCTGAAAGACATTCCGAGATACGATCGTGAACATCAGGAGAAAGTTCTGGAGATGAAATATATAATTGTGTATCATCAGCATACAGATGATATTGGAGGCCATGAGATTGAATAAGATTACCCAAGGGAAACATGTATAAAGAAAACAACAACGGGCCAAGTACCGAGCCTTGCGGAACCCCTACTGAAAGGGAAAAAGAAGAAGACGAGCTGCCATCAGCCAACACGTTGAAAGAGTGACCCACTAGATAGGAGGCAAACCAGTTGTAGACGGAGCTACAAAATCCGAGGTCACGAAGGGAATCCAAAAGAAGATTGTGATCAACCGTGTCAAAGGCTTTTCTCTCTCTCCTACTTCCAATCCACTTCCCTTCTCTCTTTTGGACAACCCTTCTGTCTCCTGCTCTTCCTCCCTGCCCAGCAGATTGCCAGGGACCAGGCCTGAACTGATCTGATGCAAAGGGCTTTTGAAATTAAATGGGGCTCATGGACCACTGTGTCCCACTCCTGTTTACACTGATGACTTGGCCAGTTACAGTCTAAACCATTCCCCAATTTTGGAGGGAATGTGTGGTGGCAGAACAGTTTCAGATAGCATGGTAAAATGTAGGTAGAGTGCTCACCCGCTTCCATAGCTTCATCGAACATAAGCTTTAAATGAGGGTGTAAGGGGGTTTGTTAAATTCTTTGTACCATGTTCTGGAAGTCTGCTCTTCTGCATATTTTGAATTGACATTCCTAACTCTGCTTTTTTGCATGGAGGTGATGCAGAAGCTGGCTTACACCTCTGAAAGCTTGGGCAGCTGTATTTATTTATTTATTTATTTATTTAAGCATTTTTATGCCGCCATTCAGCCAAAAAAGGCTCTCATGGCGGCTTACAAAATACCGCCCCATAGCCGAAGCTCTCTGGGCAGTTCACAAAAATTAAAACCACGAAGAGCATAAAAACAACCAACAAATTTAAAACACAAATACAAAATACAATATAAAAAGCACAATCAGAATAAAACCACACAGCAAAAATTAATATGGGTTAAAACATGAGATTAAAACAGCAAAGTTTAAATTTAAGTTAAATTAAGTGTTAAAATACTGAGAAAATAAAAAGGTCTTCAGCTGGCGACGGAAAGAAAATGATGTAGGTGCCAAGCGAACCTCTCTGGGGAGCTCGTTCCACAGCCGGGGTGCCACAGCAGAGAAGGCCCTCCTCCGGGTAGCCACCTGCCTCACTTCCTTCGGCAAGGGCTCACGGAGAAGGACCCCTGTGGATGATCTTAAGGTCCAGGCAGGCACATATGGGAGGAGGCGTTCCTTCAAATAACCTGGCCCCAAACCATTTAGAGCTTTAAATGTCAATACCAGCACTTTGAATCGGGCCCGGACCTGGACTGGCAGCCAATGCAGTTGTAAAAGGACTGGCATAATGTGATCTCGCCGGCCAGTCCCTGTTAGTAAACAGGCTGCCCTGTTTTGTACCAGCTGAAGCTTCCAGACCATTTTCAAAGGCTGCCCCACGTATAACACATTGCAGTAATCCAAACGAGAGGTTATCAGAGCATGGATAACTGTAGCTAGGCTATCTCTGTACAGATAAGGGTGTAGTTGGTATATCAGCCGAAGCTGACAAAAGGTGCTCTTTGCCACTGAGTTCACCTGTGCTTCAAGTGACAGTTCTGGATCCAAGAGCACCCCCAAACTACGGACCCGATCCAGGACAGGGCAAACATCACCTCACTGGACAGATGAACCACCCACTAACAGTACCTCCATCTTGTCTGGATTTAGTCTCAGTTTGTTAGCCCTCATCCAGTCCATTACCATGCCCAGAATTGTTTCATCAGAATTATTTCATCATTTCTTCATCTGGACCTACTTGATTATGTATCACTGAGCATCTATAGAATATACAGTTATTGCCATAGATCCTTAATGTTCTCATTTTACAGACAAACCACCAACTAACTGTTTGACCTGGGATTTGTACTAAAGACCCTCAGGTCCCTAACTAATCCTCTATCCACTGGTCTACAAAAACTCTTTTGATGTGAACATCTGTGGGAAAAACATATTCATATTGCTCTTAATCTCTCTCTCTCTCTCCCTCTCTCTCTCTCTCTCTCTCTCTCTCTCTCTCTCTCTCTCTCCTATAGCAAATCATAAAGCTCTTTACTTGTTTCAGTCAAGAAATAAGTTGTCTGCTTCATTGGCCAGGCAATCTGTTTCTTCCTTTGGTCAAAGTTAATGCATGGTTTCCTGGGCTGATAATGGGCCATTACGTCCAATCAAACACCTATGTAATTAACAGTTCCTTTAATTTCTCCAGCAGGAAGAAAATAAACACTTTGCGTGGTGCCACTGTAGTCCCCATGGGAAATATGCTGTGATTGGCTCTAGGTCATAAGGGGGGGGGGGTTGATTACTGCAATCATCTCAAATTGCCAGGTAGCATTTTACTTTAAAGTCGGGTCGTCAAGCTACCTGGGTATCTTCAATTTGGCAGTTGGAGAATGACAAACCAATTCTGTGCTTGCATTCTTGATTGCTGGGCTGGGGCCAAGATGAGGCTTTGCTTTCCACTCCAGTCTAAATAAGACTGAAAAAGGGATCCCTAACTCTTCTGTAACAGCTACAAAAGACTAGTATCCTGTCCCTCTAGATTTTACTATGGCTGTGCAGCAAAACCATTCATTTTTTCCATTCTTGTTTTCCTGATATCCTGCTGTGTTGGTGTGTGTGTGTGTAAACTCCTAAGGGTTATTGCATTGAACAATTCCTACCAATCAGGGATCACATAGTAAATATTAATACATCACAGCATCATGCAGCCAATCATATTTGTCTTCATGATGACATCATGCAGGGTAAATGAAGCCCTCGGGCTAAATGAGAAGGGAAGAGGGAACCCAACTCCATTTTCTAGGCAAATGAGTGGATTGTTTTTACCATCACCAGTTTCATTGTCCAGTCGTGTTATGTGGAAACACTTTCGCTTCAATCTAGCTTTAGTTGCACATAGTTTGGCACCAATGGGTGGGTCAGAATGTGGATGAGGGTGCACACTTGGAGTTTCACCATCCACATTCTGTCCCATTTAGTCAACTAACTAAGGCCTTAGCTGGACCTAAGGATTATCCCAGACAAATGGAGGGGTTGTCCCTGCCTGTTCCCGGGATCCCTTGTGTGTCATTTGGATGCACAGGGATGATCCTGGGACAATCCTGGGATATAGGCCTGGTCTAGCCATGGCCTGAGTGTATAAACATCTCTAAAGGGGCAAAAATGTTCATGGAATGCACCCCTAATTTCAACTCAACTAGTATTAACTAGGGCAGTAATTTATATAGACTGTAATCTCAGGGCTTTGCTAGACCTACCGGGTGTTCCGCCATTGAGGAGCGGTGAAAGCGGATTTTCCCGTTCAGCCGTGACGCCTCATCATCCACACCTGCCTTCGATTTGTGGTGGAAGTTTGTGCCGGTTGTGCTGCCGCCGCGAGCACAGTTGCGCAGCCACACCGGCCTGATTGCCGCAGCTTTTTTTTTCGCTCGGCGCACGGTTTGCGCAAGTCCGAAAGACCGCAAACTTGCGCAGCTGTCAGCGATGCCGCCGCTGGCCCCACCGGCAGTGGAGCCGGAGCCGGCGGCGGCGGCGGCAGTGCCAGTGCCAGCTGAAGTGCTGCTGGTGCTGTTGAGGGTCAACATTGATGTGGTCACTTCCTGATGGGGGTCGTGGCAGGTGTCATATGACCCGAGGTCAATCGTCTGCATGGGCACTCTGTGCCTACATCTCCCATCATGCCTCTGAGGTGTCGCCGCCGATGACCGCCTCTGTGCCCTCTGCCCCATCCCAAGGAGCCAACCCATATCTGGCCGTAGCCATGGCAGCAGCCCACAAACAGCTCTGCCCTCTGCCAGCCTGGTACCCACACCAACAGGCAGCGTACAGCACCGCCGTTATGCGGCCACGGTGGCTGCCCACCGCGAGGAGTCACCAACTCCCCATGAAGGCGGACTGTGGGATGCCCGGCTTTCCGAAAACTGACCCACGCAGAGGTTGCAGTAGAAAAAACAGGCGCACATGCCCCAGCAGCGCACCAGCCACTTTTCCGGTCCTCCGTTCCTGCGCTAACTGTCACTGTGGAAATAAAATAAAAAAGCCGCTCCGCCGCGCTGCCCCAGCTGGCGGGCTGGGCGCAAATGGCGGAGGCGGCTTGACCGAAGCCGCTGGCCACTCCCCTTAGCACGCCTTTTCCTGAGCAGTGCGGACCGCAGTAACCTCACATCCTCCCACACGTACTCCGAATTACTGCGGCCCAGCAGGAAAAGGCGCACTAGAACTCACTTTTTTAAAGTTGGGATAAAGAGGCTTCACCCCAGGATAACAACGGATCGTCGTGAACGTCATCTGGAAGCCTCGACGCGACTGCCGAAGGTAACGCGCACTACAGCCTCGTCTAGTAACGCCCTCAGTCTATATAAGACATGACCTTGGGGGAGCTAGGGGTGGCAACAGCCGACAGAAAGCTCTGGCATGGGCTGGTCCATGAAGTCATGAAGAGTCGGAAGTGACTGAATGAATAAACAACAGCAATCTCATATTCCATTTTTTAAAAAGATGATAACTTTTATAAAAAACAGTTAAGATTTGAGGAACAGGAATTGACCCATAGAAGAATGGTAGAGAACTTTGACGTTTTGGAGGCAACTCATGGGAACAAACACTTAAGAAGCAAGCCATGTGTAATAGAGATTAAACAAGATTAAGGAAGGTATGCAACAGCAATTTTCAGGTATTTTGAAGTGCAAGCAAAAAGAAGATAGGAAAGTGCTGTTTACCAAGACTATTGAAGTAATGACCAGACGTAATGGATACACAGTGCAACAAAGTTCATTACACAAATCTCTGGATCATGGAAAAAGTTGCATAGGAAGTGATGGACTCTCTTACGCTCAATGTTCTTAGAACCTACTGCATACAGTATCTATCAGAAATTAACACTGTTACCAAGGACTTGTGTTAGATGATCAACTCTATGTTTCTGTAGTACAGAGTGATGATAAGAGTGTATGAATGCTTCAGTGAATCCATCTGGTGTAAACATGCATCCGCTCTTCTTCAAAGGATCCAGACTCCCAGGGCCTTCCTAGATGAGGGTTTAGCCCTGTGCGAGGCCCGGGCTCCCTGCTGTGCATGCAGATGACGCACAGGGGATACCAGGGTCATGCTGGGTCAAACCCTCCCTTGACCCGGATCCGCTTGTGGTCTAACTAGTTCCGTGGCTTTTCCCGGTTGCTCGCTTACTCGTGAGTAGCCGGGAGAAGCCACACACTAGGCACAGCGCTGTGCCCATCAGGTTGGGGGGGGGAGATCACGGACGGGGGTGGTGGAGGGGGCATCGGACATGGTAAGGGGGCGAGCGAGCGAGGGGGGTGTGGACATGGCGAGCAGGGGCAGGTGGGATGAAGTGGGATCCAGTCCAAGAAAGCTTATGCCATAGTAAATATCTTAAGGCTTGAAGGCAACACAGAACTATTTATTTAATTTAATACATTTATAACCCGTCTTTTAGTGAGAGAGAGAAAAAAATCTTACAAAGTGGCTTATAACAATATAAGCAATATTTTAAACACCTAGTGTTGCTTTTCCTGCGGGCTGTGCTGTTTTCCAAACACAAGCAGCATTTCAGAAGTGATTTAGCAGAAGACCGCCTGGCACCTCTAGGGTTATGCAGGGTGTTTGTTTGATTGAAAAGCCCTTCATGAATAGGGTGACCATATAACCGGATTTGCCCGGATTTGTCTGGGTTTTTGATGACAAATCCAGGAGGGGGAGAGGAAATCCAGATTTTTCCAAAGAGCAGCTCTAATGGAAATTAACAAAAATGCTGATAACTCCGTCATTTTTAAGATAAAGTCATGAAACTTGGTACAATGGTAGCTCTTAGGAAGGGCTTTAGTCATACCAAATTTGAAACAGATCCGTTCATTCATTGATTTTTTAGGGATTTTTTAAAATTGAGGTTTTAAAATTATTATTTTTGAAATCATGATTTTTAAAGATAAAGAGATGAAACTTTGCACCATGATAGGATTTAGATAGAGCTTTAGCCACACTAAATTTGAAACAGATCTGTTCATCCATTGATTTTTTTAGGGATTTTTTAAAAATTGAGGTTTTAAAATTATTATTTTTAAACTGTCATTTTAAAAGATAAAGAGCTGAAAGTTGGCACCATAATATCTTTTAGGTAGAGCTTTAGCCATACCAAATTTGAAACAGATTTGTTCATCCATTGATTTTTAAGAATTTTTAAAAATTTGAGGATTTAATTTTTTTTTAAAAAATGTTATTTTTAAAAATAAAGTGATGAAACTTGGCACCATGATTGCTCTTAACAAGGACTTTAGCTATGCCAAGTTTGAAACAGATCTGTCCATCCATTGAGTTTTAGGATTTTTTTTAAAGTCTGAGGTTTTAAAATTATTTTTTTAAAAATGACATTTTTAAAGATGAAGGGCTGAAAGTTGGCACCATGATAGCTATTAAGAAGAGATTTAGCCATGCCAAGTTTGAATCAGATCTGTTCATCCATATATATTTTTAGGATTTTTTTAAAAGTTCAAAATTTTAAAATTATTGTGTTTTAAAACTGCTGGAGCCATATCCTTCAAACTCAGGATGTCAAACCTCCTCTTTGGGGTGTTGCATATTGAGCAGTTTCAGCCCTTGTCATTAAGGGGATCTCCAGTCTTTAGGTAAGAAGTCCTGGGCAAGCAGGGCACCTTTCTTGTTGTAGATTTGGTGTGCAGTCGGGTACCTGGAGTTCAGCAGAGGCAAGGCATCCACAAATCAAAATGTGGGAAAGGAGAGGTCAGTCAAAGCAGCCCACAGAGAAAAACAGAATGGGCCAGAGGCCTTTTAAAAAAAATTCCACATCATGGGCGATGAAGTGTCATCTTTAGAGAAAAACTCTCATGACCAACAGTAAGATGCTAGTCAAGAGAGAGGCTCTCTTCTTTGCAGATGCCCTGTTGCTGCGAATGTTGGAACCTGGCATATCATTGCTTTGCTTCGCTACCACTTCCCTTCCACTTCACTTTGTACACTTGTGAGCTAGGCTCTGACTGCACTGCTGGGATGCAATGCAGAACATTTGAAGTGCATACCAGAGAAAAATAGATAGATTTGTGGCTTTGGCTGGCTGGCATAACTCTTAGAGACAGGGTTAGACTGAAGACACAACTCAGAGATGGCTGTAGCTGAGCCATGAGAGGCTGCTGTACCACACAGAGCCTTTTTAAGAGTGTCTGAGTCCAGTTTTGGTGCAGGCAGAGGCGGCCGGCAGTGGAGTTTTTTTAAAAAACAAGAGTCACTGGATGCAACCAAACTATAAGCTGTTGCCCTACCCCCAGCCACAGGGTACAAGTGCACAGCCTGGCTGGACCATTGGGAGACTTTGGCAGATAGGGGGGTGGGGAATTATTTGAGGGTGGAGATATTGGTAGGCTGGCATAAGGCAGAGAGAGGCTGAAGGCAACCCAGATGCACCTGTAGCTTGGCCCTGAGGTTGGCTTGCCACGCAAAGTGTTTTAAGAGTGCATCAAAGTTGTGCAGGGAGAGAAGAGGTGAAGGCGGCTGGTGGCAGAGTTTTTTTAAAGTATTGGGCAAAAGGCGGGAAATAATAATAATAATAATAATAATAATAATAATAATAATAATAATAATAATGTAAGAGTTACCAGACATGACCAAGCAATAACCTGCAATAAGCAATATCCCAAGCCACAAGTGTGCAGCCTAGCTGGACCATTGGGAGACTTTGGGGGGAGGGGGGGAGAGAGAGAGATTGTTTGAGACTGGAGGCTTTGGTTTGTCTGCAATGACTCAGAGTGAGAGACAACAGAGGCTGCACAGGCAACCGAGAGACATCTATTGTAACTTAGCCCCATGGTGCTGGCATGAAACGCAGGGCATTAGGAAGAGGGTCTCAGAGTTGCATGTTTGTGCAGGAAGTAGACAGGAGTCCAAAGTCTGGATGTGTGAAGTGGTGCCAACACACAAGCCTTGAGAAGCTAATGTATATAAGTGAGAAGTGTGAATGGGCAAAGTAGTGTGCACTGCCACAACACCCACCCTAATGTTAGAGTAGAGAAACTTGTGACAATTATACACAAGCTTTTCTAAAAAAATGAAATTTAAAAAAGCCAGCCATCCGGCTGGCCAGTAGCAAACCCTGTTAACAACAACAGCAGCTTGCAATGAGTCAGATATTTGAGGGAAAGGGAGAATGTAACACACAGAGTATAGCAAAAGCTTCAAAGTACAGCAAAACCTACAAAAGTAGGAATGAGTGAAGTTAATTTCAGATACGTTGAATCTCTCACTTGTTCTTTATTTCAGTGATTTTAACATTAAGATGTTATGTAGAAGAGATTTGTCTTAAATGTGTGCTGTAAAATCAGACATGTGACCAAGGCTATGTTTGGGTGGGCACGCCGCCTTGGTGCTGAACACGCCCCCTTGGGGGCGACCATGTTGTCCTCCTTTTTGTTTTCCAAAATATGGTCACCCTATTCATGAAGAACTCATCCCCCAGCTTCTGCATGCAGCCCTTTCCCTCACAAGGCCCAGGCTTTTCCTAAGGCGATTCTCTCCATGACAAGCAGGATGCAGCAGCAGACACTTCAGAATGCTCTCCGCCTAACGGCAACAATACACCACGCTGTCTGCTAAGGAACGGCTAATGTGATATACTGATATAGTATACTTACCCCTTTGTTGGCAAGTCTGGTTATCTGTCTGGCTTGAACTTTGCGTGAAATCCTATAGAAACGAAACCCCATGATGTTCAGTTTTGCAGATGGGATATTAAGAAAACCTAACACCCCACGCCATTTAGAAGTAAGAACTCCACAATCAAAATAGACTTCAGCTTGCTCGCAGCACATTAGACCTGAATCAGAAACAAAAGTTCTGCGACAAGCAAATCAGGCTTACCAAAATGCATGACTTTATATTTATGAAATGTTTGCAAAGGTTTCAGCTGTGTTATAGGATATTAGGACTTCAAAGAAATGCTTATCTAACCCACTATATAAAAATGTTAATGGTTATTGGATTTGTAGCAGAAAATAATTCTGTTTGACCCATGTTTCGTTGTTCTGATCAAAGAGTTGCAGAGCTTTCATTCAAATACTCCTGCGCACATGGCCCCTTTAAGTTTTTTAAAAAATGACCAACGTGACGGGGCTTTCCCTTACCCCATCACGTCTCACGTGTAGAAAGGGGCGACAGCCCACGCTACCTGCAGCGTGGCATCGCTCCTTCTCCTCACCAGATTAACAGGTAGGTCTAGCATTGCCCTAAGACAAGGTTGGGCAACTTGTAGTCCTTCAGATGTTTTGGTCTACAAGTGCCATCAGCTCTAGCCAGTAGAGCCAATGGTGAAGGTTCATTGGAAGTACAGCCCAAAATATCTGGAGGGCCCCAAGTTGCCCACTCCTGCATCAGGACACAGAGTGAATTAAGTGAGCCATCAAAATAGTATGCAGGTCCATTTCCAACCTTAAGAAACAAATAATGTATTGTAGCAATCCAGCAGCTACACAAAAAGCTTTGATAGTAAAGTATGATTGAAGAGTTATTAAATTCAACCTTTACAGCGACTGCTTCTCTTAAGTACACAAGGGAAAATCCTTGGTTACTAACAAAGGCACAACACATAGGAAATAAATCATAGAAAAGTCACACAAGATATTTGACAAATGAGCTAATAGTGATGGAAGAGATGGGTGTTATATTAGGAGGACAAAAGTTTAAGTCTCAATGGAGAAACACAGATTTTCTCTCTATGTCTCCATATGGGCATAGAAGCGTTTTGCAGAAGGTGTAAAAATTAATTGAAGCATAGTGAGGCATGTTGCAAAATAGTAGAAAGCATTATTCCAAGTGAAAGGGAACGGGGATTTGTTTTTCCTGCTTAAGGACTACTTTGACATTTAATCTTGTTTAAACAAGCTGTTGTCTAATGCCTATGTTTCTAGATTTTTTAAAAAATGCTTTTGGTCATGCTGGATGCATTTTCATTTTACTGCCCAGAAAGACCTCATATTGCCTATGTGCATTAAATAAGGAATGTATTGGAAGCCTTTGTTAGCACAGACTTGAAGGTTCGGCTCCATAATTTGGGAGAATATAAATGGAGAGATTGTCTCGCTCCACCCCTCCAATTAGTGCATAAAGTAATGTTACTTTGAAGAACCATCAGCCAGGGATTCATTTCTAGCAATCCTTTATTATAGAATGAGCAGCTTACAAAAAGCTCTTAAGTCTCTGCCCATAGGCTTACAATCTAAAAAGACACGACATGCAATGAAAAAGGGATGGGGAGGGAAGAGGAAAATAATAATAAGTAGACTTGCAGCAGGGCTGGTGGAATATCCCTGCTTTCCCTTTTATTAAGAACAATGGGAGGGCTTATAGTTTGTAATAGAGCTGTGTGCGGATCCACCAACCTGCTTGGGAGGCTGGTTTGGGGCTGGCAGATTGGCTCTGGATCTGAATCAGCCAGGCATGAAGCCAAGGGAGGCCGGGGCACCCCACGCTCATCCCTAAAACCCCTCAAACCTGCCTCAGAGACCTGCCGCTCCCCTCCCGGCTGCACTCGTTCATTTCTGAACAGCCCTAGTTTGTAACATATTTGGCTGGTAGAAACAATTTGCACCTCCCTTTCTTGACACCTGTCTGTCAATATAGCTAATCCTGGTGCAGTTAATATAGGCTCAAGCCTATAGTGCTCTCTCTATATTTGTGTTAAATATGCTTTGAAGTAGTCAGAGGCATCTTGGGAATCTGCGGTTGTTTATGGTATTCCTTTAAGATTGTGAGCCTTGTGTGGTGCAGAGTGGTAAGCAGCAGTTACTGCAGCTGAAACTCTCCCCACGACCTGAGTTCCCAGAGGAAGCTGGTTCTCAGGCAGCTGGCTCAGGTCGACTCAGCCTTCCATCCTTCCAAGGTCGGTAAAATGAGTACCCAGCTAGCTGGGGGAAAGGTAACTGCGACTGGGGAAGGCAATGGCAAACCACCCCGCTACAAAGTCTGCCAAGAAAATGTCAACAAAAGCAGGCGTCCCTCTAGGAGTCAGCAATGACTCAAGTGCTTGCACAAGAGGTTCCTTTCCTTTCCTTAAGATTGTATGTTGTATCCCTTTGTGTGAACTTCCCTCCTTCTCCTCACAAACTCATTGCTACCCATCATATTGTGATGTGTGTACACCCCTTTTTAGAGCAATGAGAAGTTTCAAGGGCTTCAGTGCATCTCCCAGGATTCAGCTTCCAATTAGTTCAGAAGGTTACGGCACGTCTGTGATATAAGGCAGTCTGTGGCAGCAAAAACAATGAAGAGTCCTGTGGCACCTTGAAGACTAACACATGTATTTATTCTGGCACAAGCTCCTGTGGAATCTGTCCATTTTGTCAGATGCCTGGAGTGTCAACCTAATATTGGACAATCTGCCATGCATCTGATAAAATGGACAGAGTCCACAAAAGCTTGTGCCAGAACAAATACATGTGTTAGTCTTTAAGGTACCACATGATCCTTCGCTTTTAGACAGGATGATCGTAAGATTTGGGTCCACATGCTCTAAACAGATGCCTGTTCCACATCAGATTTCTATTGAGCAGTCAACTCTCTACCTCCTTTATAGGACATACAGCACTGCATGGGGACTCAGCTCTGAGATCACACTGGATTACAAGGAAACCTTTTAGGTTTCCTGCACACCCATTGAAATAGGTTGGCTTTGGTGAGGTGCTCCTCTCACTGGTTTATTGGAGGCTTTATTTGTGTTTATTATTATTAATACCTAATCAGACATGGTAGGATTTATCAGCTGCTCATACAGCAGTTCTGTCGATAGCATGGGGATGTGGCTGTGCCTTCAAACTGTAATATTGCCTTTGTTGGAGATATGCCTGGCCTAGCATTTTGCCCAGATGGTTTAGGCTGAGGCCATGGCTAGACAAGGGGGGTGGAGGGGGATGATCTCACAATATGATAACTGCAAGATCCTCCCCCTCAGTCTACATGTGGTGCGCAATTTTCCAGGAGGATGGAGGCCACCGTGGCCACCTTTTTTTTTTTAAAAAAAAAAAAAAGGAAAATGAGTGTATGAGCGCTCAAATGCAACTGTATTTTTTTTAAAAAAACAACAACCTCACACTCCCCCCCCCCACCCCCAGCTTCTCACATTTACTTGTGAGAAGCCGGGACAAGCCAGGACGGTGGGCCACAGCTCCCGCAGTCTCGGGATCATCACGAGACCGTGGGAAAAAGCAGGATGGAAGGGTAGGGCAATATCCTGGGGAAAGGGAGGAATCTTCCCTCCCTGCTCCCGGGATCCCCTTTGTGTCATGTGGACGCACAGGGAGGATCCAGGGGCAATCCCCAGGATATCGCCTCATCTAGCCATGCCCGTGGAAACCCTTGCTTCAATCCATTGGAGAATCCATTTTCTCACTGCTATGATTCTAATTTATGAATATATAGATTTAAGCCTATCATTTGACAGTAGGAACTGCCTTGCAACTTATACTACATTCAGCAGCATCTCTGTTCCGAAGGAGAGGAAAACCTCATGTCTGTTTCCTTTCTCAAGGGCAGTTTCATTTTGCATGAGCTACTTCAGCACCCAGGACTTTTTGTGCTGGAGTAATTAGATTTCTGAGCTCTGTTACTTCCAGGGAAATTGATACTAGGAAGAATGTCACTTTTCTGGAACACTTGGTTTCTGCGCGTGTTTTGTCAACAATGTGCATCTCAGATGAGTGTACTTTGTGGTCACTGAAGTATTATCAGCTGGAGTACATATTACTCATTCCCACTACAAGAATGCTATGAACCTATTAAACCCAGCTTGTTTGTGTTCCATGGAACAGAAATAACACTTTTCAAAGGATCTAGTATTCTCTGAAAGAGAAGGAAACTTTCTCCTCTCCCCATAAACATTGGGTTGGTTCCAGAGTTCTTGTTAACTGAACTCTGCTTTGCTGGAGAAAGAGGGGCATATGAGTGTAGGAGTAAATATTAGAAACTGTATATGTCTATATAACTTTGTTAGGAGTTATATGTGACATATCTCTTCACGTTTTGTGGGAGAGTTATCACTTTTATTTAGCAGAGAGAAAGATAGCAGCAACAGAATACTTGACCAGATGCTGTGTATTAAACTGTTTCTTTATGATGAGCTTGAAGAAAGTAGTAAAGAATACATCATCAAATAACGAGAGAGACTACAAAAACAGTCTGTCCTTTTCTTAATACAGACGACAGGGAGAGGAGCAGTTAACTGACTTTTTACAACTGCAATGGAATAGAGCAGAAATCCCTTCTTCCCACTTTATACTGGTAGAATGTTGCTCTATCTAGAAGCAGACTGTGCATAACGCATCATCAATATTTCTAACAGTAAAACCTCTCTAGAAGGTTGGAGGAGCCCTCTAGAATGGGGGGTGCTGAACCTCTTTCAGCCTAAAGGCTCGATTCCTTTTTGGAGTAGATCTTAGGGCTGCATTCCAGCGGTGGAGCAGGGCCAAAGGCGAAAGCGGTGGGCCCAGAATTTAAAAGATGCCAACATAGTTCAGCTTAAAGTTTCCTGCCTATTCCCCCCCAGGTGCTAATAGCACTTTGCTGAGTTTCTGTTGAGAAAAGCTGGTTAGTGATCTTTTATGTTTTCCGTTTCCTTGCTTTTGAGAGCCAAATTGGATGGCTGATGTCTCACTGAGATGCTAAATATTTCTTATGCCTCTGAAAGCAAACCATATTGGCCATTACAAAGCATGCTGCTGCTCCAGGTGACCTTTTGAGATTCACCTAGGTTGGAGCAGCAGCTCAGGCAGGAAAGCAAATTAATATTTCATGTCTAGCTTTCCTGTCATGGTGGTGTATTGACTAAAAGCTGTTTGGTGTGCCTGAAGGGGAACAGCCATGTTTTTGCTGAACGGATGAGAGCTTACAAGACATTCTGTCTCTCCAAGAACAAGCAACGTGAGGACTGGGTTATGTTTATTCTATATCTGAGAAATCAATGCACACAGGAAAAAAAATAGAATATCTCTGTCTCTCTGGTAAGCTCATAGACTTAAAAAGGGAAATCAGGGAAACTTAACATAGCAGTATTGTGTTGCAAACCCCACTTGTCAAAAGGACTGTTGAATTCTACATTCTAGAGGATTTTCCATATTTTTAGTACAAGATCTCAGGATAATGTTTAAATTCATTTTCAAGGAAGTCATGAAAGCTCTCCATTTAACATTAAGGCAACCAGATCAAAGCTGATGTATATTCTCTGTACTGATTATACATTCTCTCTCTCTCTCTCTCTCTCTCTCTCTCTCTCTCTCTCTCTCTCTCTCAATATGTATTAAGGCCACAATCCTATGCGTGTTTAGACAGAAAAAAGTTCTACAACTCTCAGCATTCCCCATTCAGCATGTTTTTCTGTCTAAACATACAGAGTTTTCTGCTATGCAATAGAATTTCTGTCTAAACATGTTAGATGAGTTTTCTGCTATGCAATAGAATTTCAGAAGTGTTTTAAACATACAGTCAAAAGTTTTTCACATTTGCAATATAGAAATAGCCATATAGTAATCCACACATTCTTTTCACATCTATTAATTCCACGTTGAAAATTCATATTCTTATAGAATTCTCTTCCTGAAATAAAAGGAAGGAATGCCACTTTACTAGAATAAATGCATAAATATAATTTCAATGGTGTGTGTTATTTTTAAAATCTCTTTCCGACTACCCTTGTAAGCATGTGCCATGGATAAGCAGATAACTGTCTCATCGCAGTGATTTTGTCTGAAGTTCCATACTCCAGAAGGAATGGACTGGTCATGCTTAGAGTACAGCCATTTAAATCAATGAGACTTAATTTAATCATGACTAACATAAGTCTCATTGACTTCAATGGTTAAACTCTAAGCACAATGAACTCTAAGCACTCTGAAAACAATTCAGAGGCGTCAAGATTTCTAATCCCTTCTGAGAGATACTGCGCTGTGTTTTATTTAAGCTCTTCCACATGACAAATAGGAAAACAAACCTTATTATGAGATAATGTTCTCTGGAAAAAGGCTAAGAGGAACTGTCTCACTTCTGGTTAACCTGCATTGAGAAGGGCAGCCTTCTTAATTCCTGCTAGTTCTAATCAATTTCCGATAGCTAAATGGACCTTTGACACTTTAAATTTGATAAGGGCTTGCTCCAACTGGAAGTCGATGTACAAGGGCTTGGTACTATTATATTTGCCTGGAGTGGGCATAACACCAAAAAAACCTATTGTTTCTCTTTTGTTACAACCGTACATTTAATAACTTCCAATATTAGTAATCAAGAATATGTTTTGCATGTATTTATTTTGTGCATTTCTATTCCACCTTTGATTAGGCTTGAGCCATAGTCAACTAGCCAAGATGAGACAAGAACAGGGAACCAGGAGCCAGGAGCCAAAGCCAAGGAACGAGCTAGGAATCAGAGTCAAAGGCAAAGTGGGAATCGGTGCAAAGGAGCAATCCAGGTTGGTGCCAAGGACAAGGCCATAAGTCAGGATCAAAGAACAAAACAGGAGTTGGGGTGGGGAGAAGAGCAAGCTAGAAGGCACGAGGAAAGGAAAAAGCAAAGGACATAGAGCTCAGGAAGGCCTTGCTGTTCACTCAAGGCTTAATTCAACCAGGAAGCACCTTAATAGACCACCCCCTGGTCAGGAAGACCAAAATTGGCTGGCTGCCATGGGGACATATCAGAGCGAGAATACATAGGTCCCTGAAATATATCTCTATCTATCTATCTATCTATCTATCTATCTATCTATCTATCTATCTATCTTAGTGTGAAATGGAACTAGTGAAAACTGAAGTTGCCCCAACAACCTCAGTGGAAGAGAGTTGAACTCTGTTGGAAACTCTGTTGGAAGAGTGGTTGACAGCATATCATGCACAGTTCTTTCAGTCACTAAAACTGATTAATGCATCAAAAAAATACCTTTTCAATACCTTTGCCCCCCCCCCCTTATGTAAGGGAAATGCACACTATTGTCTTTAAATGTTTATAATAGGGATGTGCTCCGCTCCGATTAGGAGCGTAGAAGCAGTAGCGGATTGGCCTGCTCCGCCTTACCCAGAGGCGGAGTAGGAGCGGACCGCGGACCCCCTAGAAGCAAGGCGAAGAGAAGCGACCATTTTTCGGAGCTCCGAGTTCAGTCGGAGCGCTCCGGTCGCCATCTTGAAAACATTTCGCCATAGGATTGCATTGCGGCAAATAATCGCGCATAACTACGTTGTTTTTGAAGCTATCGTTCTGGAAATTCTTGTGCACAGAGAGTCGTGGATGGGGGTCATTTTGAGACCACTCTCACCTCTCTGCGTGCTGTGGTTCACGTGCAATATTTTTTTAAAAATCGGGGCAACCGCGGGGCTCAAACTGCGTTTCGGCTTTTCGCCCATAGGATTGCATTGAGGGAAAGAATCGGGGATAACTGGGGGGGGGTTTAAGCTATCGTTCTGAAAATTCTTGTGCACAGAGAGTCGTGGATGGGGGTCATTTTGAGACCACTCTCAACTTTCTGCGTGCTGTGGTTCACGTGCAATATTTTTTTAAAAATCGGGGCAACCGCAGGGCTCAAACGGCGTTTCGGCTTTTCGCCCATAGGATTGCATTGAGGGAAAGAATCGGGGATAACTGGGGGGGGGGTTAAGCTATCGTTCTGAAAATTCTTGTGCACAGAGAGTCGTGGATGGGGGTCATTTTGAGACCACTCTCAACTTTCTGCGTGCTGTGGTTCACGTGCAATATTTTTTTAAAAATCGGGGTTTGGGTTTTTTTTTTTTATTATTATTATTTTTTTGGAAGCGATGACAGGCACATTCAACTCCCAATCCTGATGAGAATTCATCTCCTCAGAAAGCATCCTCCTCCAATCCCAGCGTTGGAGGGGGGACTAAGGCAGACCCACCCTGAGAACTTTCTGTTTTGTGTCTCTTTGTGGGTTGGCGTTCGTGGAGGGAACACTTACTTAGCTAGTGCTCCTGCTTTGGAGATAGATTAATTTAATATAGGTTTAGTTTGGCGCGTGTGTGTGTTTGTTTGCTTCTTTCTGACTTGTAGCTTAGTTTGCCCTGTGTTTTCCCCTTACTTTGATTTAATATAAACTTTATTTTTGAATTTTGGAGTGTGTGGTTGGGTTGGTTGCCCCCCCCCTTCCCTGTATTAAAGCCTGACTGTTCTGCTTTTGTGAAAGCTTTCTTTTGAAAGCATACACACACTTTTTGTCCCATTTCCCTACATTTATATTCTTAAACATATTTTATTATATTCTTTCACATAGTCCATTAGTATATATTCTCATACATATTATATTAGTATTCATATTTTGTTCTTCTTATAGTAGTGGTTGGTTCTTTTTCCCCCTCCCCTCTCTTAAATCCTGATTGTGTTTCCTTCTATCTTCTATATACCAAATATACCAAAAAAATTGGATTCTCTTTTTCTTCTCTGTGTAACTTCGACGGAGTGGGCTGCTTTTGTCAAGTTCAACAGGCAGCCACAGATTGAGCATTTTGGGGAAAGCATACGCACACCATTTCCCTATTCTTAAACATATTATTATTATATTCTTTGACATAGTCTTAGTAGTCTATTAGTATACATTCTCATACATATTAGTAGTAGTATTCATATTTTGTTCTTCTTATAGTAGTGGTTGTCCCATTTCTTGTCCCATTTCCCTACATTTATTAGTAATATTCTAAAACATATTATTATATTCTTGTAGATATTCTTAGTAGTATATTCTCATACATATTAGTAGTAGTATATTTTATTGTTCTTGTCCCATTTCCCTACATTTAAACATATTATATTCTTCTTATACATATTCTTAGTAGTACCTTATACATAGTATTAGTAGTATTAATATTTTGTTAGTCATCATGAAAAGAGAAAGCAGGCGTGCTGAAAGCAGCAAGGCTCAGTCTGCCAGCAGGGCTTCCTCTCCTCCTGTGAAACTCAAACGGGCAACTCCTTGGCTGACTGCTCCAAAACAGAAGCAGGACAAGCAGCAGGCAGAGCCACTCTCTTCTGCAACTTGTGCCCGGCGTTCTCTTTTTGAGGGTGGGAATGGGAAAAGTGCCCGTTTGCAAGAGGCACGTGGCAGCAGTGCCATTAGAGGAGGAGGAGTATCCCCAACTCCTTCATTCTCCTTTCAGCCCACGAGCCCGCTGATGGACCTAGACGAGGTCCTCAGCACAGTGGAGGGGGGGGAGGAGGAGGAGGCGGTGGGCCTCCAGGATGTGGGGGCTGAGGAGGAGCAGCAGCAGGCCGAGGCTCTCTCCCCAGTCTCATCCCACACCCCTGTTTCTGTGGCAACACCAGAGAGCTCAGGCGGGCAATTGGTGGTGTCACCACAGAAACGAAAGACAAGCATCGTGTGGGACCACTTTGAGTTGGGAGCGGATCCCCGCTTTGCTGTCTGTCGCCACTGCAAACTCAGCCTAAGCAGGGGTTCATCGACAGGGCATTATGGAACCAGCAGCATGAAGATGCATCTTCATAGGCAGCACCAGGCGATCTTGCTGGGGAAAGAGGCGGGCAAGGCGACTGGTTCCAGGGGAAAGCCGAAGGCTGCTGCTGGCACTGCCACTCTAAGCTCTCCATCTCCCATCCCCACAAGGGTTAGGCAGGCAACCCTGCAGGACATGGGGTGGGGGAAGTATTGACCCACAAGATGGCGTTTTCCAATGCCCACCCAGGGTGCTACTGTGTTGGGGCATCTGCCGGGACTGACTCCTCCCCAATACTAGATCTATGACATGTCACTCTGCCTGCCCCTCTGCTAGCCTGTCCTCCTCGGTGACCGACTCGCTGGGATGGTTTGCGTTTGCAATGCGTGACTAACTGCAATGCTGGCTTAGAAACCAGCCATCACTTCCTTGTGCCCCCAGAAATGCCCGCAGCCTGCCTGCCTGCCTGCCCGCCTCCCCCGGGGTGCTGCTGTGGTGGGGCATCTGCCAGGACTGACTCCTCGCCTACTCTGCCTGCCTCTCTGCCCGCCTGGTGCCTGGTTTGCTCCCAATCGTCCTCCTCTGTGCCCCTCAAGGCGTAACTGCTGGCTTAGAAAGAAACAACCAGCCATCTTTGCCTCACTTTGCGCCCACTTATGGGTTGGTTTGCTATGCGTTAGTGCTCAAGCCATCCTTGCGGCACTACAATGCATGCTGCCTGCCTGCTTTCCATTGATGGTGCTATATAAATAAATAATAATAATAATAATAATTCTCCCCTTCCCGCCTTGCAGCGATGGTGTATGTGTCTTGCTTTGACTAAGGGGAGAAGTCCTTCCTGCGCTCACTTAGACTTTATCAAATTCAATAATCCCTTTTTCAAATGTGCCAGAAGATTTAGGGTTATCTCGTGGCATGTTGGGATTGCCTTGGAACTGGCCCCATTGAGCTGTCTGCAATTGCAACTTTAAATCCCTGACATACTGGAGTGTTCAAATTTCAAAAGTTCCCCTAACATCAGGGGATGATGGGATTGCCTTGAAACTTGGTGTCCATGGGGACACATGGGTAAGCTGTCATGGGACCAAAGGATAGGTTTCTAACGTGCAAATTGACGTAGTTGTAGAATGGGACTTGATTTGGGGTGAGTTAAAAAGTTTAAGCCGCGCCAAAAATCAGGGGATGATGGGATTTGCTTGCAACTTGGCGTGCATGTGGACACATGGATAAGCTCTCCTGGTGCCGAGTTTGAGGTTTCTAACATGCAAATTGACGGAGCTATCCCAAGGGGTGTGAATGGGGTGCCCGATTTTCATAAATTCCCCAAAAATCAGGGGATGATGGGATTGCCTTGAAACTTGGCGTGCATGTGGACACGTGGATAAGCTATCATGGTGCTGAGTTTGAGGTTTCTAACGTGCAAATTGACGTAGTTGTAGAATGGGACAATTTGGGGTGAGTTAAGCCATGCCAAAAATCAGGGGATGATGGGATTTGCTTGCAACTTGGCGTGCATGTGGACACATGGATAAGCTCTCCTGGTGCCGAGTTTGAGGTTTCTAACATGCAAATTGACGGAGCTATCCCAAGGGGTGTGAATGGGGTGCCCGATTTTCATAAATTCCCCAAAAATCAGGGGATGATGGGATTGCCTTGAAACTTGGCGTGCATGTGGACACGTGGATAAGCTATCATGGTGCTGAGTTTGAGGTTTCTAACGTGCAAATTGACGGAGCTATCTAAAGGGGTGTGAATTAGGGTTATGGGAGGTGCGTTAGAGGGTAGAGCCGCGCCAAAAATCAGGGGATGATGGGATTTGCTTGCAACTTGGCGTGCATGTGGACACATGGATAAGCTGCCCTGGTGCCGAGTTTGAGGTTTGTAACATGCAAATTGACGGAGCTATCCCAAGGGGTGTGAATGGGGTGCCCGATTTTCAAAAATTCGCCAAAAATCAGGGGATGATGGGATTGCCTTGAAACTTGGCGTGTGTGTGTATACGCCCATGAGGTGTCATGGTGCCAAACGTGAGGTTTCTAACTTCAACGGAAAAAAAGTTGTTTACTTTTTTAGCTTTCAATGCAAGCCTATGGGGGGGCAAAAACGGAGCTCCGGATCCGATCCGGAGCTCCGGGCGGAGCGGAGCGGAAGTGGGCGGAGCGGGGGCGGGGCGGAGCGACCCGCTCCGAAAAATGGCGGATCTGCAAGTGAAGCGGAGCGGGGGGTCCGTGCACACCCCTAGTTTATAAGTATTCCAATAAATTTCTACATAATATAACATTTAAATCACATTAAATTTGCTTTAATTTCCCCCTCAAATGTTTCAGGTTGAATTCTTATGGTGTACTGGAACAAAAATTTAACAAAAAAAGAAGCTTTGTTGTTGTTGTTGTTGTTGTTGTTGTTGTTGCATTTATATACTGCCCTGTAGCTGAAACTCTCTGGGCGGTTTACAAAGATTAAAAGATTGAACATTAAAAACCAATATACAAAATTTAAAACCAGAAAAACATAAAAACAGCTAACAGTTAAAACAATTTTTAACTGTTCTGGACTCAATTAAAACTCAACATATGTTGTTAAATGCCTGGAAGAAAAGAAAAGTCTTGACCTGGCGCCGAAAAGATAACAATGTTGGCGCTAGGTGGGCCTCATTGGGGAGATTGTTCCAATGTTGTTGACTAAATACAAGTAAAATAAACATGCTAAATTAGATCACTCTCTAGGGCACTAGAAAAGATTCTGATGGAAACAGATTTCCCCCTGATGCAAATTATCCACTGCAAATTATCCTAATTTGCATCGGGGGGGGGGAATCCAGAAAAATTCCCAATTCAAGATTTTCCAGAAAATTCATATCACTAAAGGCAATGTACATGGGGTTCCCAGGAGGCTACCCATGCAGGCACTGACCAGACCAAGATTAGCTTGCCTTCAGCAAGGCATTGCACCCTGTGCCCTCTGACCACGCCCTGGGAGCCTTTAATTTGAAATTAAAGGAGAGGTGATCATAGCGGTGTAATATATGTACTAAGAAAGGGAAGAAAGGTCATGCATTTTTCTTCAAAGAAGAATTTTAGTAACACAGACTTCACAAGTACGTTTCTCTACTGCATAGAACAGGAATGGGAAAGAGAGCTTTGGCTATTGGGTGGTATAGAAATGCAATCAATCAATCAATAAAATGTGTGAGCCTCCAGACAGTCCAACAACATCTGGAGGGCCACAGGTTGCCCATATCATCTGAGGAAGAGGCCCCACCCGAGGAAGAGGCCCCAACAGTGGATGATGCCCATTTCCAGGGCAGCAGTGCAACATGGGCTTGAGTCCATGGAGGAGCTTGCCAAAGGTCTCAGCCGCTCAGGAAGAGAAGATGTCTGCCTCAGATGAGGAGGATGAGCACACACACACACCCCAAAGTCAATAAGGCGTCCAAGCGTCAGTATCTCACAGAGAGCATCAAAAAAAACCAGTGGATTGCTATACATTGTTGATGTTATTTTTGGCTGGAACAATCAAAGAAGACTATATTGATAGCTGGAAACATGTTGGGTGCAGATTCAAGGCCAGCCTGTCTGCTATTGAAAAGCTACCTACAGGAGATCTAGAAAGACATATAGAACAGAAAAAAAATCTGTCCATCATACAATAATCAAAGAAATTGCTGGCAATTAAAGAGCAGCTTCAGATGTGCAGGTGTGGGTGTGTGGTGGGTTTATTGTATGTGTACACCAGGAAATACCAGCTTCTTGCACTTCCTGTTTACGCTGCTTGTCCCAATTGTCTGAAATAGAATCCTGCCTTTTCCACGTTGCCCAGATTCCAGGCATAAATGACGCACAACACAGTCCATGGAAAGGAAGAACGTCACGATTTATTTGATTTTGGTCATGACCGATCAGGAAATAGGTACTTCATTTTTTTGAGGAGTAAAACTTATTTTGAATAAACTATCTTCATTCAAAGTGAGTTCCATTTTAAAAAAATCAAAAATATCCATGTAATGTCTGCTATAATACTTTTTATTTCAATATGTGTGTATCTCTCTAGATGGGTTGATGTGTTTTCCTACATTAACTCAAAGACTTGTATTTTTTGACATTCTCTAAGGAAAGCAAGCCACTGTGTCCCAGGTTACACAAGCATAGATAAAAATTGATTTTCTTCTCTCAACTTCAAAATTATTTTTGCAGGTTTTGTTTCTACTCCATTGATTCAAAATGTATGCATCAGATGTGTAAGGGCACACAGCCGTGTTTGGAATTAGTAATTGCAAATTTATGAATGCATGAAGGTAACAATATTTCCCCCTTTCCAGTGAATAGCCATTTTAGTCAATTGCAGCGTTACTAGACGAGGCTGTAGCGCATTACCTTCCGCAGTCGTGTCGAGGCTTCCAGATGACGTTCACCATGATCCGTCGTTATCCTGCGGTGAAGCCTCTTTCTCCCGACTTTAAAAAAGTGAGTTCTAGTGCGCCTTTTCCTGCCAGCCCGTGGTAATTCGGAGTACGTGTGGGAGGATGTGAGGTCACTGCAGTCCGCACTGGGCAGGAAAAGGCGTGCTAAGGGGAGTGGCCAGCGGCTTTGGTCAAGCCGCCTCCGCCATTTGCGCCCAGTCTGCCAGCTGGGGCAGTGCGGCGGAGCGGCTTTTTTTTTTATTCCCCCAGTGACAGTTTGCGCAGGAACGGAGGACCGCAAAAGTGGCTGGTGTGCTGCTGGGGGTGGGTGGGGGATGGGTGGGGGATGTGCGCCTGCTTTTCCTATTTCAACCTTTGCGTGGGTCACTTTTCGGAAAGGCGGGCATCCCACAGTCATGGGAAGTTGGTGACTCCTCGTGGTGGGCAGCCACCGCGGCCGCATAATGGCGGTTCTGTACGGTGCGCCGAAGATGTAAAGGCGAGCGGGGACTGAGGGGGACGGTCCAGGCATGAAGGGCTGTGTGCTGTTGGTGTGGGTATGCGGCTGGAAGAGGGCACAGCTGTTTCTGGGCTGCTGCCATGCCTACGGCCAGATGTGGGTTGGGTCCGTGGGATGGGGGAGGGCACAGAGGCGGTCATCGCCGCCGACACTTCAGAGGCATGATGGGAGATGTAGGCACAGAGTGCCCACGCAGAGGACTGACCTCGGGTCATATGACACCCGCCACGACCCCCATCAGGAAGTGACTGCATCAATGTTGACCCTCAACACCAGCGCTTGCTGGCCGCGCCCCCTGTGAGCCATCCACCAATGGCAACTGGCTCCCCTCCGTCCCCTCCCCACTTCAGCTGGCACTGGCACTGCCGGTGCCACCGCCGCCGCCGCCGCTTCCGCGGCGGCATCACTGACAGCTGCGCAAGTGATCGGCACTGTTTGCGGTCCTCCGGACTTGCGCAAACCATGTGGCAAGCGAAAAAAAAGCCGCGGAAATCAGGCCGGTGTGGCTGCGCAACCATGCTCGCGCCGGCAGCAGCACAACCGGCGCAAACTTCTGCCACAAATCGAAGGACGGTGTGGATCATGAGGCGTCATGGCTGAACGGCAAAATCCACTTTCACCGCTCCTCAACGATGGAACACCCGGTAGGTCTAGCAAAGCCCTAAGAGTCTTGTAGCAGCTTGAAGACTGATACATTTACTCTGGCATAAACTTTCATGGACTAAATTCCGCCTACTTCTGGGCTTCAGCGTTGTTGGAGTAGAAGCCGCTGGACGCAAGCTGGTGGTGGCAGACGACGAATGCAGGTAATTGGCGGAGGGGGAGGGGGCTTACCTGGTGCCTCCACCATCCGCAGCAGCACCAGGCAAGTGGGGAGAATTTTCTGGTTGCTGGCTGCACAGCCAGCACTCAGAAAAGTCCAAGTCACCTCAGAGGGCCTGATTTTCACCTCAGCTTCGGCGCTGAGGTGGGTCGGGAACCCCCGAGGCAGCCCCGAGTCAGATCGGGGCTGCTTCGGGGGCTCCGGATTGGCCTCTGTGGTGGATTGGTGGGTCCCTGCACAGCCCTAGTCCATCTAATCCAGCACTCTGTTCACACAATGGCCAACCAGCTGTCAACCAGGAAACCACAAGCAGGACATGGTGCAATAGCACCCTCTCACCCATGTTCCCCAGCAACTGGTGTATACAGAGTTACTGCCTCAGATACTGGAGGTAGCACATAGCCATCACAACTAGTAGCCAGTGATAGACTTCTCCTCCAGGAATTTATCCAACCCCCTTTTAAAGCCATCCAAATTGGTAGCAATCACCACACCACCACAAGTATGTGCTGTGCAAAGAAGTACTCCCTTTTATCTATCCAAGGATGACCTTGGGTTCTAGTATTATGAGAGAGGGAGAAAAATGTCTATCCACGTTCTCCACACCATGCACAATTTTGTATGCCTCTATCAGTTCTCCCCTTAGTCTCCTTTTTCCAAGCTAAACAATCCCAGCTTTTGTAACTTTCCCTCATTTTAGTTGCTCTTTTCTGCACTTTTCCCAGCTCTACAATATCATTTTTTTAGGTGTGGTGACCAGAACGGTACACAGTATTCTAAGTGTGGTCACACCATAGATTTGTATAAAAGCAGTATGATACTAGCCGTTTTCTTCTCAATTCCTTTTCTAATAAGGCTTAACATGGAGTTTGCCTTCTTTACAGCAACCACGCACTAGGTTGTCATTTTCATCAAGCTGTCCACCACAACCCCAAGATCTCTTTCTTGTTCAATCACTGCCAGCTCAGATCCCATCAGATTATACTTGAAGTTGGGTTTTTTTTTGCCCCAACGTGCATCAACTTAGACTTGCTTACATTTGAACTGCATCTGCCATTTGGATGCCCACTCTCCGAGCTTGGAGAGATCCCTTTGGAGCTCTTCATGATCCCTTTGTGTTTTAACAGCCTTAGATAATTTGGTGTCATCAGCAAATTTGGCCACTTCACTAATTCCAGATCATTTATGAACAAGTTGAAAAGAATTGGTCCCAATATCAATCCCTGTGGGACTCCACTATTTACTTCCCTCCATTGAGAAAATTGACAGTTTATTCATACGCTCTGCTTTCTGTTCTTTAACCAGTTACTTATCCATAAGAGGACCTCTGCTCTTATTCCATGACTACTAAGGTTGTTCAGGAGTCTTTGGTGGGGGACTTTATCAAAAGCCTTTTGAAAGTCCAAGCAAACAATGGCCACCTGATCACCGCTGTCAACATGTTTATTGACATTCTCAAAGAACTCTAAAAAGATTAGTGAGACAGGACTTACATTTGCGGAAGCTGTCTTGATTCTTTTTGTGAAGGACATGTCCTTTTATACACTTACTAATTTTGTCTTTAATAATGCTTTCAACCAATTTATCTGGAACAGTCGTTAAACTAACCAGCCCGTAATTTCTTTTTGAAAATTGGTGTTACATTGGCCATCCTCTAGTCCTCTGGTACAGAAGCTGAGCCTGGTGATTTATTTGCTTTCAATTTTTCAATAAGATTGAGAACTTCATCTTTTGTCACCACTGTTTGCCTCATTTCCTCAGACTACCTTCCTGAAAATCTTAGTTCAGGCCTGGGTATCTGTCCTATATCTTCTGCAGTGAACACTGATGCAAAGAATGCATTCAGCTTCTCTGCAATCTCAGTGTTAAAAAATACTTTAACTCCATTGTTATCCAGCGGTCCTTCTCCTTCCCTACCTGGTTTCCTGGTTTTGATATATTTAAAGAATTCTTTATTGTCTGTCTTGATATTGTTAGTGATATACTCTTCAAAACGTGTGGGGTTTTTTGGGGTTTTTTGTATCTCTTATTGTCTGCTTGCATCGTCTTTGTGCAAGTTTATGCTCCGTTTCATTTTCCTCACTTGGGCAAGACTTCCATTTTCTGAAGGAAGCCCTCTTTTCCATAATAGCTTCCTTGACATTGCTAGATAACCATGCTGGTGACCTCCTGGACTTGTTGCTATCTTTTCTAACCTGTTCTATTATTGTGTTTTTTTGAGTAACTTCCATACATTTTGAATGGATTTAACCCCCCTTGCCTCCCCCTTTCAACTTCCTTTTCACCAGTTCCCTCATTTTAGAGAAGTCTCCTCTTTGGAAGTCAAATGTGACTGTGTTGGACTTCTTGGGCAGTTTCCCACTTAAAAATAATTTAGTCTGATAGCCCTGTGGTCACTGATACCAATTGGTTCAACAACATTTACGTATTGTACTAGGTCATGGGCAATGCCGTTTAAGATTAAATCCTGGGTCACCTCCCCTCTGGTTGGTTCCATAACCAAGTGTTCTAGGGCACAGTCATTTAAGGCATCAAGAAATTTAACCTCTTTGTCATAGCTGGAATATACATTTATTGTGGGGGTAATTGGTCACCCATTATTACAACACTTCCTCGTTTGAACGCCTCCCTGATTTCGATTTCCATCTCAAGGTTACCCTGAGAATTCTTGTCTGGGGGTCGATAACACGTTCCTAGCACTAAATTAGTTTTGGGACCATGTATTGTCAATTCCAGTTCTTCTGTGAAAGGGTCTGACACATTTGGTTATTCTAGTCTATTTGACACTATGCCCTCTTTGACATTCAGAGCAACACCACCCCCAGTACACCCTTCCCTGTCCTTCCTGTAGAGTTGATATCCAGAGATGACCATATCACACTAGTTCTTTCTGTTCCAACAGGATTCTGTAATGTCCACTATGTCTAGGTTCTCCTTTAAATCAAGGCACTCCAATTCACACCTATATACTGTGTCCCTCTCCAGAAGTTTCAAAGCAAAATATCCAGGAAAACATTGCACTGGGCCCATTCTGTGTTTTGAAGTAGCTGCTACATATTTTAAAAAGAGGCTTTTTCATGTGTCCTTTTTACTGTAATCTTGAAAAGCTCAGTTTCTGCCACTTGACCGTAGTGGGCTTTCAAGAATTTCTGATGCCAAGGCATCAAATTCAAAATGAAAGCAGATTGCCATTGATTAGATTCGAGGTGCTAATCTCTTCTACTGTGTTTTTCATAAAAGTGTCAGCCATGGTCTAAATCCTAGTTTAAAATCAATGCTCACAGGTGTTAATCCCTGGAAATGAAAATGTCAAAGACCTCCTGCCATGTGCTACAGCTGCACATCAGCCCAAACAGAAGCTCTTCTGAATGCTTGTCAGCTCCTTTCATTTCAATACTAGTCTCCTGGGCTTGGAGGGTTGGATTCAATTCCCAGCTGGGGCAGGAATTCAGTACTATGGGTAATGCTTCTGGCCTTGAAACACATCATTGTAGTTTTGCATCAGATCCCCATCTATAAAATGAAAGCAGAACTTACCTTGCTTCAGGGCTGGCTCTACCGTTTGGCAGAGGGAGGCAGCTGATTTTGGATATCAAGCAAAGGACACAAATCTTTAGTTATTTAATTCATTGTAGGATGATGATGGATGGATAGATGAATCCATCAATTTTGGTTTTTCTCAGTTTCTTGCTTTTCCAGACTTCAGTTTGGTTCATCCCAGACTTTGAGAATTTCTATAGTCTTAAATTCAATTTCTCCCAAACTTCTAGAAATCATTTTTTAAAAATTTGCACAAAATGTTATAAGCATTTTTGTACACATTTCTTCCATTTTTGCCTAATTTACACATTCTCCTCTAGGCCATATGCTTTACTCTCGAACGTTTCAGCAGGGAATATTCTGGAAACTACTCTCTTTTGGCCGCAAGTGGAAAGGAGGGCACCCCCTCCTTCACTCCATCCCCTTCCTCTTAGATTAGACTCCAAGATTTGGTAGCGGGTGGGAAGCGTGTGTGCTACATGCAGGCGAATAATAATTTCAATGATGGGCATAGGGAAACATTATAACCCAATAATATGGCCTCCCCCAACCTCCAGATGTTTGGGATTACTACTCACATCAACCCCATTCAGCATGGCCAATGATGGTATGATGGGAGTTGTAGTCCAATAGATCTGGAGAACATCAGGTTGTGGAAGGCTATAGTAATAGACTGCTAATACATTTATATAAAACATTGATTATTTATTTATTTATTTATTACATTTTTATACTGCCCAATAGCTGAACCAATACAACACCATAATTAACCCCCCAAAGTGCATGTTAATTGCATTAATGAAATTAGCATCATGCCGATTTTGGTCCTAACATTCAGTTATAAACATCCTCCTCCTTAGGGCCTTGTACAAGTAGTGCTCTCTAAATAAATGCTATTAATTTGGCATCCTATGTATGCTTGCCTGGAAGGAAGCTCCGTTGAACAAAATGGGCCTTAGAGTAAACTGGCATAGGATTGTGCTGATAGTGTATGCTTCATAGGTGATCTTGGATCTATATTTACCCATACTTAGAGTAGACCCACTGAAAACAATGGAATTTAAGTTAGTCATGATTAACTCAAGCCTTATCAACCTCAGTGGGCCTGTTTCGATGACATGCTAAGCCACGGTTAGGCCATTAAGCCTTTTGCAGCAAACAGTTAGTGACATGGGTATGTAGCCATCATAGTAATAAATGGTTCACACGACATGCCATGTGAACCATTTCCAACCAGAATGGCTCACATGGCATGTTAAGACATAATGTTTAGCTCAGAATGCTTAACCACCATGATGTGGTGTGTCACCAGAAAAGGTTCAGTAGGTCTACTCTAAATATGACTAAGAGCATGTCTACACCTCAAGGGTGTAGGGGAAAATTTCAGACTTACTGGCTTCCTTGATCCTCCCTGGGTGTCCAGATGGCTGTGTGACGTCCCACAAGGACATTGTGGCTGCCATTTTTAAAAAAAATGAGGAGAGAGGAGCGCATGTGCGCTCCAACAAAAAGGTAAGAACAACAACAACCCTGATCCCGCTTTCCCCCCCAACCCAGCTTCATCCCACCTCCTCGCGAGTAAACACATGGAGGCAAGAACCAGGCATGGAGCACCTGAAGAGCTCCACGCCCGGTTCTTGCCTCCTTGTGTTAACTCGCGAGGAGGCAGGATGAAGCTGGGATGGCCTACCACACCTCCTGTGGTCTCGGGACAATCCCGAGACAGTGGGGAAAATCAGGCTAAAAGCCATCCCATTTATCCCAGGGAAATGGAGGGATCATCCCTCCCTGCCCTCGGGACAACCTGTGCATTATGTGGATGCACAGGGATGATCCCGGGACAATCCCCGGGTTAAAGTCTTGTATAGACATGCCCTTGGTCTGGTTTCAACCAATAGGTTTGTCTCACTAATAGCAATAAATTAGGAAGTCTGTTTGACGAGTCTAAAAATTAGGGGTGTGCACGGACACCCCCGCTCCGCTTCTCTTCCAGATCCGCGATTTGCAGATTGGGCCACTTCACTCCGCCCCCGCTCCTCCTATGTCCGCTCTGCTCCCCTGCGGAGCTCCGGATCAGGATCGGAGCTCCGTTTTTCCCTCCCCAGAGGCTTGCATTAAGCTAAAAAACTATACAACTTTTTTTCTGTTAAAGTTAGAAACCTCAAGTTTGGCACCATGACACCTCATGGATGTATCCACACGCACTCCAAGACTCAAGGCAATCCCATCATCCCCTGATTTTTGGGGAATTTATGAAAATCGGACACCCCATTCACACCCCTTTCGATAGCTCTGTCAATTTGCACTTTAGAAACCTCAAACTCACCACCATGACAGCTTATCCAGGGATACACATGCACGCCAAGTCTCAGGGCAGTCCCATCATCCCCTGATTTTTGGGGAATTTATGAAAATCGGGCACCCCATTCACACTCCTTTCGATAGCTCCATCAATTTGCATGTTAGAAACCTCAAACATGCCACCATGACAGCTTATCCAGGGATACATATGCACGCCAAGTCTCAAGGCAGTCCCATTATCCCCTGATTTTTGGGGAATTTTTGAAAATCGGGCACCCCATTCACACCCCTTTTGATAGCTCCGTCAATTTGCACGTTAGAAACCTCAAACATGCCACCATGACAGCTTATCCAGGGATACACATGCATGCCAAGTCTCAGGGCAGTCCCATCATCCCCTGATTTTTGGGGAATTTATGAAAATCGGGCACCCCATTCACACCCCTTTCGATAGCTCCATCAATTTGCATGTTAGAAACCTCAAACTTGGCACCATGATAGCTTATCCAGGGATACACATGCACGCCTAGACTCAAGGCAGTCCCATCATCCCCTGATTTTTGGGGAATTTTTGAAAATCAGGCACCCCATTCACACCCCTTTCAATAGCTCCATCAATTTGCACGTTAGAAACCTCAAACTCACCACCATGACAGCTTATCCAGGGATACACATGCACGCCAAGTCTCAAGGCAGTCCCATCATCCCCTGATTTTTGGGGAATTTATGAAAATTGGGCACCCCATTCACACCCCTTTGGATATCTCCGTCAATTTGCACGTTAGAAACCTCAAACATGCCACCATGACAGCTTATCCAGGGATACACATGCATGCCTAGACTCAAGGCAGTCCCATCATCCCCTGATTTTTGGGGAATTTATGAAAATCGGGCACCCCATTCACACCCCTTTCAATAGCTCCATCAATTTGCACGTTAGAAACCTCAAACTCACCACCATGACAGCTTATCCAGGGATACACATGCACGCCAAGTCTCAAGGCAGTCCCATCATCCCCTGATTTTTGGGGAATTTATGAAAATCGGGCACCCCATTCACACCCCTTTCGATAGCTCTGACAATTTGCATGTTAGAAACCTCAAACATGCCACCATGACAGCTTATCCAGGGATACACATGCATGCCAAGTTTCAAGGCAGTTCCATCATCCCCTGATTTTTGGGGAATTTATGAAAATCGGACACCCCATTTGCAGACATGGGCTGTTCTCCGACGGTTTGACAGATAAAAAAAATTGAAGCAGGCACCCTCCCAGATGCCACCCTAATACTAATTATAATATTCTGTATAAGAATATAATACTACTAATAATAATAATATGTATAAGAATATTACTAATACTATATGTAGGGAAATGGGACAAGAAGTGTGTATGCTTTGCCCAAACAGGATTTGAAATGCTCAATCTGTGGCTGTTGCACTTCACAAACAGTGCACACAGCACTCTCACACAATAACACAGTCACACACACAGTCCAAGTAACAGAGAGAAGAAATAGAGAATAATTTTTTTTAGTATTTTTTTGTATTTTGAAGAAAGAAGGAAGATGAAACACAGTCAGGCTTTAAGAGAGGGAAGGGGGGGGGGAACCAAACAAACAAACAAACACTCCAAAATTTAAAAATAAAGTTTATACTAAATCAAAGTAAGGGAAAAACACAGAGCAAACTAAGCAAAAAGTCAGAAAGAAGCAAACAAAAACACACACACGCCAAGCTAAATCTAATCTATCTCCAAACACAGCAGCAGCACCTAACTAACTCCTCTCCCCACGAACGCAAAACCCACAAGACGTTGAGAGCTCAAAGCTCTGAGGGTGCCTCTGCCTTAGTTCCCCCCCCCTCCAACGCTGGGATTGGAGGATGCTTCATGAGATGATCAATTCTCATCAGGATTGGGAGTTGAATGTATCTGTCATCGCTTCAAAAAAAAAAAACAAAAAAAAAAAACCACGCCGCTTTACCCGCTGTCCCTGTTTGTTTACCCGACTTTTCCAAAAATTCTAGCAAGCGAACCGCAGTGCGCAGAGAGCTGAGAGTAGGCTCAAAATGACCCCCATCCATGACTCTCTAAGCACAATAAGTTTCAGAAAGATAGCTTAAAAACCAACACAGTTATCCCCGATTCTTTTCCGCAATGCAATCCTATGGGTGAAATTTTTCAAAATGTCGATCGGATCGCTCCGCGTAAAGAGAAGCGCTCTGCCAATGGCCGCTTCTCTTCGCCTTGCTTCTAAGGGTCCCCGGTCCACTTCTACTCCACCTCTGGGCAAGGCGGAGCAGGCCAATTCACTTCTGATTCGCCGCTTCTAATCGGAGCGGAGCACATCCCTATTAAAAATCATTCCTATTTAAAACTTTCACACGCAAAAACAATAAAATGTTCACCAAGAGTGTATTCATCTGCCCACTTCACCTTAATTTTTTTGATGTAAACCTTCTGGCTGACACAGCCGGTGATTTGCTGCTAGACCGCTGCATGCCATCAAAAAGCTAGCAGTACAGGGAAGAGATAATAGACGAGATCTCTGTAGAAGCCCTTCCATTTCGAAGGATCGTGCCAGTTAAAATATCAGCTGCCAAGTCTGGGATTTACTCAGCTCACAGAACTTACTTATTGCCTAGAAGAAGCCAGGCCATGTCATGTCCTTCCTCCTATGAAAAGCCATACTTTTATCCGCTACTTAGCTGCAGCAAAATATTTTAACAGCAATAAAACAAAACAAAAATGTTGTTAAACAAACTGGTGAAAGATTTATGAGGGAGAGCTATACTGAATGTCCGTATTTAGTGAGAAAATTACTATACATATATCACAGCTGATGTATTAGTTTTGGCATCATTTTTCAAAGGAGAAAGCTGCAGAATTGTTTGCCAAAGGAAGCTCCACATGGCACATACGAAAGTGAACATTGTGCCTGAACCCACGGCTTGAGGGAGAACGTTACACAGACCTAGCTTATTTGCAGCCACAAGCAGCTGGTAAGGCCCCCACCTCGAAAACTAACATGACCAAGGAACGATGAAGTTGTTCTGCCTCTTCAGTAGGTAATGCCAAGAAGATGGGCAAACACAACTTCTCCTATCATAATAACTAGGAAGACCAATCATAAATTGCCAAAAAAGAGGAAACGCATAACCAACTAAGAGGACAAAGAAGGACAGTGGTTTTCATAAAATGTGCATAGGCTAATTTATATGTGTAGATGCAAATTTAGAAATCATAATTATAGTCTAAATAGAAATACGGTACATCTCAGCATAGTGAAGACCAGTGTGCTTGCTTGATCTGTCTGCTGTTCAGGTGCTGTTGATGGGTAGAAGTTCTTACTGGTCATTATCTCACCATCGTTTATTATACGGTCACAGACCCAATGAGAGACAGTGGCAGACATCATTAAGACAGTAAAAACACAATCATTAAATCCTTATGCTGAAGGCAGAGAAATTATTAAAACATACACATGTTTAAAATATCTTAACTTAGTTTCGGGTGACCATATGAAAAGGAGGACAGGGCTCCTGTATCTTTAACAGTTGCACAGAAAAGGGAATTTCAGCAGGTGTCATTTGTATATATGGAGAACCTGGTGAAATTGCAGAGGCCACCACTCCTGCTGTCAACCGTCTCTGCAGAGGCCACCAGTGAGGGAGGAAGCAGCAGCCAGGCACCCCTCCACTGTGCCTGGGTCCAGCTCCAGCTGAGAGCCCCCTCCCTCCTGCTACCAACTGTAACTGCTGAACTTTGCAACTAAGATTGTAGTGCCTGAATTTGCTTTCCTTTTCCCCCTCCTCCTCCTCCTCCCTCCCAATCCCTTTTCCTTTTGTGTCATATCTTTTAGATTGTAAGCCTGTGGGCAGGGACTGTCAAGAAATACTTTTGTAAGCCGCCGTGAGAGCCTCTTTTGGCTGAATGGTGGCATAAAAATCCTTAAATAATAAATAAATAAATAAATAAATTCCCTCTTCATCACCACAGTTAAAGCTGCAGGAGCTATACTAGTATGACCAGATTTGAAAGAGGGCAGGGCATCTGCAGCTTTACCTGTTGTGATGAAGAGGAAATTTCACCAGGTTCCCCATATATACAAATGACACCTGCTCAAATTTCCTTTTCAATACAACTCCTAAAGATACAGGAGCCCTGTCCTCCTTTTCATATCGTCACCCTAACATAGTTAAAACACCTGAGACAAAGAGAAAATTATATATGAAAACAACAACTTGAAATAGAAGTTGCAATTACGTTGGGGAAATTGTCTTACGAGTCCTTTGTACAGAGAAAAGGAGCCTAGCCACTGCCTCTGTGGTTGGTTGGTTCGACTCTGCCAGGAAGTATTCCAAATACTGCTCAGATGAGCTTCCAGGGCATTTCCTCATGATAGGGCCAAGAAGTCAATTTCATTCCTTCCTGTGGATGCTGCATTAACAAAAAAATGACCTAACGATTCAACTGCATCATCACCACAGCTGCACAAGCGATCCTCATATGGTGTGCCCTGAAAGCGCCCTACTAATATTGCAGAAAGGAGGCAGTTAAATCTTGCCCATGAAAAAATATGGCGGTACTTGAGGATGGCCAAATAGTCCAAATATCCGGCATATCTAGGAAACTCAAAATTTAGTCTGAAGTGTAATGGAGAACAGGATCTACATGCTTTTGACATAGCATATTGAAGATCTATGTCTTTAATTCGTTGTTCTACAATAGGTTTTGCCACAGGGTAATCTCGTGTATAGAGAAAATCCATAGATAAACCTATTAAGGGCAGTTTGGCCGTGAAGCCTTTGGACCATGAGCTTGTAAAAACATCCCTTTGCAGCAGATAAAGATAGCTTTGGGATGGATCAGCATATATAACCTTTAGCCATTATCTTTAAACTATTATTAGGGCAATACTTCAAATAAAGGATGCCTTCAAAGAAAAGATGGTCCTCTGGCTGTCCTTCAAATAGAGGCTGATCCTCTGTAAAACACACATAATAATACAGGTTCACAAAATGAGGTAGCTGTTCACAGATCCATCAGCTTCTGACATTGTTAAACAGCTGTATTGATTATGGCGATGCAACTCACATTAACAACGAACCTCAAGGAGACTCAGGCCTCACTGAGCTCCATTGAACTTTCCAAACACTTGACCTGGAGATTGGCCTGAAAGCAACAGTAACATGTACTGCAGCAACACCATCATGAAATGAGTTTTGCATCCTTTTTTAGTTGGCAACATTTCTTGTTGGATGTAGTAGTGCTTGTTAATTATCACATCTGGGAACAGTTCAGAGCGAGCCAAACAGACAGTGTCTTTTAAAGGTTTTGGTTCAGTTCAGATCATACACAGCCCTGGGCAGAATCACAGCCTGTTGTGAGAACAGGGCATCTCTCCATGTAGTTTCTGCTGCTGTACTAAGTTGCAAGTTTAGAGACAGCTGTGACCGTGTGCCCTACTTTTCAGTCCTCTGTTTAATGGGCAGTCCTCTACTTGAAGGGTTCTCCAAGTCTGGTTTAATGTGGAAAGACCATAAGATGGGAGAGCAAGGCTGTAGCTAGACCTAGGATTTATCCCAGGATCATCCCATGTTCGTCACTGCCTGAGCGCTGGATGCCCTGTGTGGCACTTAGATGAACAGGTTTGACCCCAGGACAATCCTGGGATAAACCTTAGGTCTAGCTACAGCCCAAGAGGTGCCATGAATTACCCATTAATAGTTTGCACTTGGGCAGCGGATAGAACAGCCACACAGGGATTCCCACTAAGGTGAGATGTACTGTATTTTTTTTTAATTAAAATTAGTCATTATTTCTAGATACTCATCTATACATATCCTATCCAGGCCTATCCAGTGAAATTTTAGAATGTTTTCAGGATGTTTTCAGGATGGTTTAATCATTTATACTACATTTTTAATCAGTTTTTATGTGTTTTATATTCACTGTTGTTCCCCGCCTTGATCCAGGTGGAGAGGTAGGTAAGAAATAAATTATTATTATTATTATTATTATTATTATTATTATTATTATTATTATTATTAAAATTAACATATGCACATTTTACACAAATCTCTGTCCTCTTTTTTTGGTGACGCATTTCTCTTTTTGGGCAATGGATAAATGGCCACCCTAGACACTATTGCATGGGCCGCCTCAAGCAACAACACCCAGCCACATATATTGCTGTCTCCTGCTGTAAAGTATTGTAGCTTGCAGCCAAAGCAAAAACCTAGCACGAGAAAATCAAGCACACAAAGAATCAGACACTGTTGGCACCATGCAAAGGCGAAACACCTCCCCGCCCTAATGTGTAAGAATTGAATAAGATAGGAAGCCGCTGGGGCAGGGAGAGGCTACGGGAAGAAGAGGCAACCTTTTATCATATTTGTTGCTGCTAAGATAATCTGCCTTGTTATTTCTAGAGTCCCTCTTGTCTATCGGAAACTAAATGTCAAGCCTCAGACAATAGAGTAGGGTTCCCTTTTGTTGTGGTTGGACAGAACACTGTTGAAGGAAAATAAATACGGCACCATCACGGTTACGTTTCTGAGGCTTCAGTTTTGTTTGATGTTACCATCTAAATCCCCCACAGATGGGACAGCTATTACCAGAACTGTGAACCCTGATGTGTCTAGCAGTTATTGTTAATCTATTTAAAACAGTGTCACAAGGTTTAAACAATGCTCCACAGTTTGCAAAGTTTCTGCTTGAAATCCCCTTTGAGGAGCCCATTTACAAACAGACGCGTGCACACACACACACACAGCAAGGAAGGAAGAGAGGAAGGAGGGGGAGAGAGAGGAAGGGGAAAGGAAAGGAAGTGTTGTGTGATGTGAAGAAAAAGACCTAACAATGAGTGGTTATACTCGAGGGGTGCAGAAGCTCCAGACCGTGGGCCTAAATTGGCCTGAGGGGCAACACAGTGGCTGAGTTCGGACGACACGCTAGTCAACTGGGTGGGTGTGTAATCCCCTGTGTGTCACCTAGATGAACAGTTTTGACCCCTGGATGATCCAGGGATAAACCTTAGGTCTAGCTATGGCCACAGGGGATCCAGTGCTCAGGCAGGGGCGAATCCTGGATGATCCCAGGATAAACCTTAGGTCTAGCTGTGGTCTTAGATTCATTACAAATGACAGGGAATACCAATTGGATCCAGGACTCTAGTGATTTAAGTCAGAGGTAGGCAGCTTGTGGCTCTCCAGATGTTCTGGAGTACAACTCCCATCATCCCTCAGCATTGGCTCTACTGGCTTAGGATGAAATTCAAAATGCTGTTATTTGCAAAAAGGCTTTTGACAGCTTAATTTCTCCTAACCTACACGTATGCAGAGTGTATTTTTACAGTAATATATGATCATTTGATAACTCGCAGTACCAAGATTTCAAATCTCTCATGCCTTTGGCTCATGGCTACAGCCTACTGTCTTGCTTCTGGAAACCTTAACTGCACTGTGACAGGTAAAAATGTGCTCGCAGCCCAATTATAGCAGTGGGTAGACGGCAGACTCAAAAATAGAACAGGCAGTGCTATCAGAGAAAAGCCGCTTCTCCTTGCTTGATAACAGACTGAAATTTATATCTGAATTACTGCTTTAGAATCCCTCAAGATGGATGGCATGGCTACGCCAGGATGAAAAAAAACCCTCCCCTTATTTCAAGACATCTTCTGTTTGATTCATAGTGTTCTGGAGCCCACTAAACCCACCAGGCAAGCACTTCATGCTACATTTTAGCGAGAATTATGCAAACATTCCTACTCCCATAGAATAAAAGTTTACTTTCCAAATACTCAGGCTAGAACTAGATTTAGGTGTAGGCAACTGGGCTGGAGAATGCACATCTCCCTGCCATGGCCTCCCCGCAGTGGCCCCTCCAGCCCTCTGAAAACGCTATGGGGTGTGTGTGTGCGTGAGCTGTGGTGCAGCGGGGGGGGGGCGGAGAGGGGATTATGGTGGCTAGGAGTTCTCTCTTACAAAGGATAATCTTCTAAGTGAATGGCTGTCAGAAGCAAGTCCTCTAATTAAAGGTGTCCTCTGTTTAACGGGCTGTCCAGAATAAAGATAAAGATAGGGTGACTACATGAAAAGGAGGACAGGGCTCTTGTATCTTTAACAGTTGTATTGAAAAGGCAATTTCAGCAGGTGTCACATGTATATATGGAGAACCTGGTGAAATTCCCTCTTCATCACAACAGTTAAAGCTGCCCTCTTTTAAATCTGGTCACTCTAGTATAGCTCCTGCAGCTTTAACTGTGGCAATGAAGAGGGAATTTCACCAGGTTCTCCATATATGCAAATGACACCTGCTGAAATTCCCTTTTCATTACAACTGTTAAAGATAGAGGAGCCCTGTCCTCCTTTTCATATGGTCACCCTAATAAAGAACCACCAGAAGGAAGAGCAAGCAGGGGCCTTCAAGTTGCCCACCCACATTTAGCCCTGGATGAGGCAGACGTCGCATAAAGCTCCATCCAACGAGCATTTTATCACACGCTCGTTACTGGGCACTCACAGAGTTTGCTCAAGTCCCTCACATGATGTTGTCTGCTTCCCTCATGCCTTCCACCCCTTCTGGCCTTCCTCATGCGACAAAAAAACCACCCCTCATTAAGTCCAATGTTTTTTTAAACTCAGAATTGCTGCTGTCTCCTGCTGTGTGCCGGAGAAGCAGCGCCATTAGAACAGCGGACTCAATGGGCCTCATGCTCCTTGGATACTTCCTCTTTCGAAAGAGGAAGTAACTTGAGGAAGGAAAACATGGTTGGAGAAGTGAAGGTAAGGAGCGTGTTAACCCCCGGTGTGATGGAGCTTATAGTCTTCCACACTATGGCGAGATGCACTGCATTTGTATCTCAGTTCTACAATTATTCCTAAATCTGTATCTAGACATATAAATGAGTCTATAATATATACACGTTATCCAATAGGTGTCCTCTTTGTTCAGTGATACATTTCCTTCTTTTGGGGGGATTCAGAAGTGGCCACCCTAGAGTATCTCCCCAAAATTGGGCAGAGGCACCTTTTGTGAGCAGAGCCCTGCATCCAACCATCACCGATACACACTATTGCTACAGTGGGAGTGGGAAGGGAGCATTATCCTGTGTCTGTTGACACAACTGTACTCAAGCTCTGAGGCCTAAGTGATTGCTATCAAAACTTCAGAGTCCCTTCATGCTTTGTTGATAACATACCTTTTGGTTTGTGTTCGATGCATGTTGGACTGTGTTTGGCTCCCATCATATTTCAGGAACCTAAAGAATCTAGTCACTGTTGAAGAAATGGGACCTTTAGTTAGGAGGATGCTTAGGTTTTTCATCTTGCTTCCTTTCAGCATCAGTGCACCTGAGGACATTGCGTCATTGCCTCTTGACGTATCCTTGAGTTGCGGAGTGAATGAGCACTCAGAAACTCACATACTTCCTGGCCTTCAACGTGCTTCATGTGGTCTGTCACTCAGGCCTAGCTCTCACTTAGGTAATAAACCCACTGGGTCAATTGCCATACCACTTCAGAATGTGGGTGGGGACTTACGTGGTTGAATATTCTTCCACACGAAAAGATTTCCTTTGCATAGAAAACTCTCATGCCAAGGACAAAGGTTTGAGCCTATCCCGTCTTCCTGACCTGCTAGTTTTTTATGTGCAGCTTTTGGGGGGAGAGAAAATGTCAATATGGGTGACAATTCAGATTGCAGTCTGTGGTGGTGAGAATTCAGCCTACTGGGGATCTTGAATGAAGCTGTGGCAGAAAGCTCAGCCAAACCTGAGGTAGCAAACCCTCAATTTTAGTTTCTCTCTGTTTTCTCATTTTTCCAATCTTTCAGCTCATTCTAAATTTTGAGATTTTTTTTTTTTAAAAAAAACTTGCATGAAAATGGGTCTGCCTTTTTTGTGTGCATTTCTTCCATATTTCTTCCATTTCTTCCACTTCTAATATAGTGCTTTTATTTTCACTTGTATATGGATTTTTGTGCGTGCACTTTCTCCTAATATACACATTTTTTATTGGTGAACTCCACTGCAATTTTCTGAGAAGTATGGATTTTGAAGCATAACAGAGTTTTGGTTCATGTATTGTTTTGAAAAGTGGGAAATTAGGTAAGCTCACATTAAAATGAGAACTGAATTTATTTCTCCCCCATCCCTAGCAAGGGGCCATACAATTCACTGGACAACCTTGAGCTGGATACTATCCAGTGGTAACAGGGGTTTTGTGAGAGTAAAAAGGAAGAACTTTATATACAACCCTCTATGGGGGAATGGGCAGGATAAATATGTAATTATAAATAAAGAAATACAACACCAAGTCATAAGAACATAAGAAGAACCATGCTGGATCAGACCAGAGCCAGTGTGGTGTAGTGGCTAAAGTGTCAGACTGGGAGTCGGGAGATCCGGGTTCTAGTCCTCCCCCAGCCATGGAAACCCACTGGGTGACTTTGGGCCAGTCACAGACTCTCAGCCCAACCCACCTCACAGGGTTGTTGCTGTGAGGATAAAGTGGAGAGGAGGAGGATTATGTACGCCACCTTGGTTTCCTTGGAGGAAAAAATGCAATAAAATAAATAAATAAATAAATATCTAGTCCAGCATCACGCTTCTTCAGTGGTCAACCACAAGTAGCAATTCCCACAAGAAGAAAACCTGCTAGCCTTGTTCCCCTACTGCCTCTGACACTGGAGGTAACATATAGCCGTTGAGAGCTTTATGCTCCATGAATTCATCTAATCTTCTAAAGCCATCGAAGTTGGTGGCCATCACTTGGGGTAATGAATTCTATAGTTTAATTTCTCCTACACCGTGGTCTGTAATACTCTGTAGGGCAACTGTGTTGTTTTATATATTGTATATGGTACACTATATGAAATGTCCCAAGATCTTTTACTTCCCTTTTACAGTTCAGTGCCCTTCCAATCTCAAAAAATATGCTGCTCTTTTTTTCTTTTTCTTTTTTTTAACCACCCATGTGAAACCAATATTGCTACTATCTTGCTTAACATTAAAGACAATACACCCAATTATGACTAATGACCCTTGTAAATGACATCGCTCTGACAAATTTTTTGCAATGGCATGTGGAGCTTTGACCAAGAAGGTGGCATCTTTTCTTTGAAAGTGCTAGCTTCTGGTGCCCCTAATGATGTAGCTTGCTACAAAGGTCGTGGTTTTGCTCATTGTGTGAGGTTGTAAGTTCCCCCCACCTCAACTCCCATGGTTTCATTACATGCTCAAACCAATTAATCTGAAATAGGATTAGGCTGGTGAATATAGAATAGACTTTCTGCTTTTGAAAATCTACCTCTCATTTTCCTGGGCAGGGAGGATTGAATATTAACATAATTATTAATATTGATTGTATAATTAAAGTACTTCCTAAAGAGGTTGCATAGTAATTGGGGAATTAGTTGCTATACAAATAAAAAAGCAGCTGAGAAACATTATATATTTCTCAGATTGTGTGTGAGCACTAAAGACAGATGCTTTGCCATGGATAGAAATGATGCATTTGACATAATACGAGTTTGCAAATCTGTCTGCTAGAGCTCTCCACAATTGAAGTTAGGGAAATGACAGACCTTTATCTTGTGGAGCAGTGCAGAACAGAAGGCCTTGGAATTTAGAATTGTCATTGGGCCCATTCAGAAGACACTTTAAACCACGGCTTTAACCATGGTGAATAAGGATTTTTGCTTTATTCACTGTGGTTAAAGCCATGGTTTAAGGTGTTTTCTGAACGGGGCCAGTATTATTTAAATGCAGTGTCTCACACAAAAAAGACAGTTTTTGGCCTGGAGGGTATTTGCCAGTGGGCAACTGAGACATGGGTGGCCCTACTGTTAGGGAGAGTGAAGCTGTTGCCTCAGGCAGCACATGCTGAGAAATGGTGGCAAGTTGTTGGAGGAAAGACCTGTGCCCCATGTGGCCTGCTTTGCACCCCCTAAGTTAGCTTGCTCTCTTCAGGAGTAGTGGAGCAGGGACAGAAGATAAATCTCCAGATGTTTTGGACTTCAACTCCCAGAAGTCCCTGCCAGCATGGCCTGTGGTCAGGAATGCTGGGAGTCATAGTGCAAAACACCTGGAGAGCTACTTTCTGCCCACCCCTGCTGTTGCATTATCAGTGTTCATCTACCAGGTAGGACGAGGCGCCATCTTCCTCTTTGCCTCAGGCAGGAAAATGTCTCCTGCCAGTCCTGAACTGAGAGAAGGGAAAGAGGCAAGGATAAAGAGGAACAAAGGTGAGTGGGGATAGACTTATGTGTACTCAGGCTGGATTTCAGGTGGAGATGAAAGTAACAGCGCAAATGCCAGAAAAAGGTCAACAAATCAACTGTCAGGGAAAGCGGGGGGTGGGTCCAGAGAAAGAGGAGTGGCCATCTGAGGAACTCCCAAAGGGCTGGATTGTGACTCCAGGTAGGCCAGATTGGGGCCACAGGCCTGAAGTTGGTTTACACCGATGGACAGCAGCCCTCCAACCTTTTAGGCAGGTATCTGTTCTAGCCCTTTCTAGAGAGGCCGGGGATTGAACCTGGTACCTGCTATCTGTGGCCTACTGCTGAGCCACAGAATCATCTTCATACGATACCTCCAAGAGGGTGTGTGGAGGGGGAATGCATCCAAGGGAAAGCCATCCTTGTTGGAAAATACCATTGGATTTATTTATTTTTTGTAAGCACGAAACTGGATTATTTCAATGTTCCTGTTCTGAGCTTTTCAGAAAGCGTTGTCTCACATGCTTACCAGTGCTATTAAGTGCTTAAGCAATTTAAGTTTCTTCCTCAGAGAGCTCTGAAAACACACACACACACACACACACACACACACACACACACACACACATGGAACCTCTTGATGACAGTTTGAGCTTTCCTTGGAATGGTGCCCATCCAGTTTTTATTCATATGTGAGTCATGCAAAACTGATTTAAATTTCAGCCTTGGCTTTAATAATGCCATGTTAAGTGCTATTCAGTGACAAAGCTGCACAAGTTCTGCCTTTTGAAAAAGAAAATGGATTGGTAAACCAGAAAAATGAAGGTTTTGCTTATCCACAAAGCTGGGAAATTTGATTTCCCCCATGATTTTGAAAGGATTTCAGGGACATCCCAAGACATTTTTTTCTGCTTGAATGAGAATAGTAAATACCCCCCTCCAAATACAATGTGCAGAATAACCAAGGCCAACCAAGTTATTTGGTTACAGGATTGAATCTGCCTTGGTCGCTCTGATGGATGACCTTTATCAAGAGAGGGACTGGGGGACTGAAACCCTGTTCATCATCAGCTTTTGCTACAACCATGGTATCCTCCTGGATCAACTCTGTGGGATGGGCATTGAAGGCTACAGTGGTTCTGGTCCTATGTACCTCCTCTTTTTCCATGTTACTATGGTGACCACTCCTTGGCCCACTCCTTTGGGGTGCCGCAGGGCACCATCTTGTCCCCAATGCTATTTAACATCTATACGAAGCCATTGGGAGCGGTCATTAGGGGATTTGGAGCCAAATGTCATCAATATGCTGATGATGTTGGGGTTAGGTTTTTACCCACAGAAGGAAAAGGACTCTAAAGAGTTAAAAAGATGTCCTTGGCCAGATTGTCTCTGCCAGGAGAAGTCCAGTATGAAGCAGATTCTTCCCTGGCCTACGTGCGGTACGAGATGTACAAGATGAAGAGACTATTGGTTAATTGGGCCAAGGAGAAAAGTGTATTTAAGAAGTCCATGTTGTATGGCTTCTTACTGCTGGAACTTACTGCTGGAACTTACTGCTGGAACTTACTGCTGGATCTTATTGCTGATGTTATACTGCTACGTTGTGTTGCTGTACTGTTGGTGAAAGGACTGTATATATGACCATTTATTCTGTAAGTAATTTATTTAGTGTCAGTAAAGCTTCTTACTGACCAAAGACCGTGAGTGCTTCTTTTTGTTCCTAAATTCAAGCTGAAACCATTTCCAGACTCTACGCTGCTGCTATTTGCACTCTGCTATATATTTTTGGGTAAGCAATTACCCCGATAGGTTATGCGCCCAGAGAAAGTCTGGAAGGCATAATTTTTGGTTGCTGGAAAGCTTGAGAGCAAAGGAACGCTGGAGGGAAAGACGGAGTCTAGCTCAGGCAGTTCATCGAGCTCAGACGGGTCTGTATCCAGTGTGAGTCGCGCTCCAGCCCAGCCGGTGAGGATGGCCCAGGTTCAGATGGCATCCAGTATTCCGGTGGAACGGCTGAATGAGAGAAATTACTTAACGTGGTCATTCAAGATGGAAATGTTTTTGAAGCGGGACAGATGTTGGAACGTCGTGAGTGTCCCGAGGCCGGTTGGTCAGACTGCTCAAGAAGCACAAGTGTGGGAAGAGCAGAATGAAAGGGCCAAATCAAACATTGTCTTGAGTATGGAGGACTCGCAAATTGTCCATATCAACAGAGATGAGACGGCAAGAGACAGCTGGAATGCGCTGAGACAGATTTATGTGCGTGCGTCGGCAAGCACACGGCTGAGCCTCACCAGAGAGCTGTATCGGTTAAAGTTGGAGGAGGCTGGAAGTTTGGCAAATCATCTCCAACAGGTGAGATCTCTATTTGTCCAGTTGCAGGAGGTCGGAATCGTTTTTACGGAAGAGCATAAGTGCTACCTGATTTTGGGGTCGTTGCCTCAAAGCTGGGACGTTCTGACAACCAGTCTGGAAAGTATGAAGACTGATGAACTCACTCTTCATTATTTGACGGGTCGTTTGCTTCAAGAAGAGAAACGGCGTCTTTCCAGGAAGGAGGAAAACTGCCAGGAAAGGGTTAAGCAGTCAGCCCTTGGCAGCGGAGAAAGAATGCAGAAAGATAAGAGTTTCCAAGGCAACAGTGTGGAGAGAGCCGCAGTTGCAGTAAGAAAGTGTTATTTTTGTAAACAGCCGGGCCATATCAAACGCTTCTGTAAAAAAAGGAAGAAGGGAGTTACACAGGCTGGAGAGGAGAAGGAATGCTCGAATGCATTTGTCTCAGCCACAGTGAGGTGTAACGAGACCCAAGAGGTTTGGCTGATTGATTCTGCGTCGTCCAGAACAATTTCTAATAATCCAGAGGCGTTTCGGAAGTTGGAACCAAGCAAGGTGAAGTCAATCACGCTTGCAGATGGACGAACGTCGAGGGTGGAAGGAATTGGCTGTTGCTACGTTCCATGTTTGCAAAAGGAGTGTGAACAGGTTCTGTATGTTCCAGATTTAGATTTTTGTCTCCTTTCTGTCAGTGCTCTAACGTCTGAAGGATACATTGTTACGTTTCAGAAGGATGAGTGCCAAGTGATTAAGGATGGACAAAAAGTGGCACTGGGACATGTTAAAAATGGACTGTTCTACATGGGTGCAGGTAAAGAAAGGGTGGCACAAACTGGTAACGTGCCAGACCATAAAAATTGTGTTCATGAGTTGCACAGGCGTTTAGGTCATGCAAGTTTTAAAGTGTTAAGTCACATGCCTCAAGTGTGTACAGGGTTAAGCTTGCGAAACTGTAAAAATTTCTTGGATTGTTCAATCTGTCATCAGACCAAATCCCGGGTGCAGAACATCTGCAGGAAAAGTGACAGGGTGTCACAAAAGCCTTTTGAATTGGTGTTTATTGACTTGGTAGGGCCATTCACGCCTACACAAGGGGGATCCAGTTACGTGCTTGTAATTCTGGATGATTACACACGCTTTAGTTGGTGTTATTTACTGAAGCGAAAATCAGAAGCTTTTGAAACTTTTAGGGATTGGAAAACTTGGGCGGAAAAGTTCTTTAACAAGCCCATTATTTCTGTGCAGTCGGACCGTGGGGGTGAGTTTGTTTCTGGAGGGTTCTGTGAGTGGTTTAAGAAAACAGGAATCACACACAGGTTAATAGATCCCCAAAATCCTTTTCAAAATGGGTCAGTTGAGAGAAGAATTGGAGTACTTCAAATGAAGAAAGATTCTCTCATGGCTGATGCAAACGCTGAGCAAGATTTGTGGGGAGAAGCATTTTTAACCGCAAACTATCTGTGTAATAGAACCTGGAGCAGGGTTACAGGCAGTTCGCCTTACTGTTTACTTTTTGGTTCAAAGCCAGATTTGTCTCACTTGAGAACATGGGGGTCTTGGGCATACGTGCATATCCCAAAGTCCAAAAGGTCTAAAGGTGAAGCCAAGTCTGTGAAATTACGTTTTGTGGGTTATTCTGGCATGCAATCCAAATCTTGGCGTTTTTCCCTAAGTCATGGGAAGGTGGTTGTTTCTAGGTCTGCTACTTTTCAGGAGGCAGGTTGGGACAGGATACAAGGTTCCCAAGTTCTGTTAGAAACCGTGAACAACCAGGAAAAAACAGTAACTCAGGGGTTAACTTCTCAGAGCCCTCACATCTCTGAGAAAAGTGTTTCCACTCCCAAAAGTGGAAGGGAGGAGGGAAATGAAAGGGAGGAAGAAATTTCCAGTGTACCTCGTCGTTCACAAAGAAAAAACAAAGGAATTCCACCTTTAAAGTATTCAGATGAATTCAGTGTTTGTTATGTGAAGTCTGAACCTGAGAGTTACAGTGGTGTGTTGAAATTGTCTGAACAAGAGCAAAAAAAGTGTTTTCAGGCAGCGAAAACTGAAAGGGGGTGTTTTCAAACACACGTGTCTGTATGCAAAGGGGCAAGCAAAAGAGTACATGATTGTGGAGCTAGTGGTTCGTCTACTGGTGGCAGGGAGTTCCCAAGACCACATTCAAGAAAACTCAGCCCAAAGCTGCAGGAAGGGTTGAAACTGAAGTCTCTGGGAAAAGTTGGTGTTACCTTGGTGTAGAGGTAGAAAAGTTTCCAAAGGAAATTACCTAAAAAGCCAGAAGCAGAAAGTTTTAAAATTGCTGAAAGTTTGCAAATTGGAAGATTGCAAAGTAGTTCAACGCCCCAAAGCACAAAGTTTTTCAACAGTGCTTGGAAGAAGAAGAAAAGAAAAACTTACATATAAATAAGTCTCTGGGAAATGTAACACACAGAGAAATGTACACAATGTTGGGATTGTTGTAAACATGTAAAGTTGATTTCTTACAGGTGAAATGTAATGAAATGTAAATTGTATTTTTTCTGTAGTTAAAAATGAAAGGGTGTTGGGGTTAGGTTTTTACCCACAGAAGGAAAAGGACTCTAAAGAGTTAAAAAGATGTCCTTGGCCAGATTGTCTCTGCCAGGAGAAGTCCAGTATGAAGCAGATTCTTCCCTGGCCTACGTGCGGTACGAGATGTACAAGATGAAGAGACTATTGGTTAATTGGGCCAAGGAGAAAAGTGTATTTAAGAAGTCCATGTTGTATGGCTTCTTACTGCTGGAACTTACTGCTGGAACTTACTGCTGGAACTTACTGCTGGATCTTATTGCTGATGTTATACTGCTACGTTGTGTTGCTGTACTGTTGGTGAAAGGACTGTATATATGACCATTTATTCTGTAAGTAATTTATTTAGTGTCAGTAAAGCTTCTTACTGACCAAAGACCGTGAGTGCTTCTTTTTGTTCCTAAATTCAAGCTGAAACCATTTCCAGACTCTACGCTGCTGCTATTTGCACTCTGCTATATATTTTTGGGTAAGCAATTACCCCGATAGATGACACGTAGCTCTATCTCCTTGTGACAACTGAATCACGTGAGGCTGTGCAGGTCCTGGACCAGTGCCTAATGGGCTGGATGAGGGCCAATAAACTGAAGCTGAATCCAGGCAAGACAGAAGCCCTGTGACTGAGTGGTTCCCGAGTCCAGGAGACAGGCTCATTGCCTGTTCTGGATAGGGTTGCACTCCCTCTGAAAGATCAGGTTCGTAGTTTGGGGGTATTCTTAGATCCATCTCTGTCACTAGAGGCTCAAGTGGCCGTGGTGGCTTAGAGTGCCTTTTATCAGCTTCAGCTGGTTCATCAACTATGGCCTCTCCTGGACAGGGATAGCTTGACCACGGTAGTACAAGCATTGGTAACCTCAAGATTGGGTTACTGCAATGTGGTCTATGTGGGGCTGCCCTTGAAGCTGTTCTGGAAGCTGGAGCTAGTGCAGAATGCTGCAGCTCAGCTGTTGTCTGGAGCTGCCCCTTTCCAGCATGTAACTCCTCTGCTGAGGGAACTGTACAGGCTGCCTATTCACTACCGGGCTAGGTTTAAAGTTCTTGTATTTGTGTACAAAGCCCTAAACAATCTGGGACTAGGATACCTGAGAGAACACCTTCTGCCCAGTCAATGAGGTCATCCGAGGGCAAGCTCTTAGTGGTTCCTCATAGACCCATCCTCCGATTGGAGTCCACCAGGGGAAGAGCCTTCAGCATAGTGGCCCCCCTCCTATGGAATTCCCTGCCTGTGGTGGTCAGGAAAGCACCAACTTTGTATTCCTTTCTGCACTTCCTGAAAACATCATTGTTCCAGGAAGTCTTTCCTTAATGACCAGCCACGGTTCATGGTTCACTTTTCATTCTGCTTCTTAGGCCTCTTGAACCTCACAGCAAGCTGAGGCAGAGAGTTGCATTCCGAAATCCACTTTTTTGGGGCAAGCTTTCCAATGCTTCATGTCTCTGGAAAAAGGTGCACAAAAATGCACACATAAAAGGAAACTATGCACAAAATGTGCATATCTGGGGAAAGTGGACACAAAACTACATTTCAGCAATGTAAAGTACTTTAAAAAACTGGTACATTTGAAAATGCAGGAAAACTGCATACTTTAGGGGAAATGCAGACAAAAAGGTACAAATGTCTGTTCAGATATTATTATTATTTTAAAAATCACACATTTGTGTGCAAATGGGACAGAATGAGCTTGACCTAAAAGAACTAACAATCCCAGTAAGACTGATATTGAACAATCTTTTCATCCATATTAGGACCATCCCTCCTTTCCCAAACAGTGAGATTTGGTGAGGGAGGGATAATGTGTACAATGAGATTACATGATCCTATCAAAGATTTATTGTGACATAAGCTTTCATGGGTTAGATACATGAAATATTATTCTCAGTTGCCAGATCTATCTATCTATCTATCTATCTATCTGGGATAATATGAGTTGAACAGCTAATCTGCGTAACAACTGGCCACTGTGCACATTTGCCATGATACATATAAAATGCACATGTTATATGTAAAAGAACTTGTGCACATTTCCAGGTCAATATACATACTCTCCAACTGTCTTTGGGGAACATGTTTACCTCAGCTGCATTTTGTGCATTCTCCAGGCATTATACATATTCTCCAAAAGGCATTGAGGAATGCGCATATTAGAATTTGCATATTTATTTGTTTATTTATTTATTTATTACATTTATATATCACCCCATTGCCAAAGGTCTCTGGGTAGTTTACAAAAGTTAAACGCAATGAACAGTAAAACAGATGTACAAAATTTAAAACCACTAAACATATAAAACAACACCCATTTAAAACAACTATTCTTGGGTCAGTTAAAAACTCAGCATATACTGTTAAATGCTGTTTAATGCCTGGGGAAAGAGAAAGGTCTTGACCTGGCACCGAAAAGATAATGTTGGTGCCAGGCGAGCCTTATCGGGGAGATCATTCCATAATTGGGGGGGGCACCACTGAGAAGGCCCTCTCCCTTGTTGCTATCCTCCGAGCTTCTCTCAGAGTAGGCACTCAGAGGAGGACCTTAGATGTTGAGCATAGTGTACGGGTAGCATCATGTTGGGAGAGGCATTCCATCAGGTATGGTGGAAAGTACATAACAGATAATAGGCTAAGTAGTGCTAAGCCATTGTGGTGGCTTACTATGTCATCTGTCAGGCTCCCCATAATTTAAAATAGCCATTCTGTGGGGGGAAAAGTGGTGACTTCTGGTGACATTTTAGATCACCATGCGCTGGCTATAGCATCTGGCTTGACCTGATTCTTGCCACAGTGACCACTGGAGTATGTGGCTGCTGTGCCAGGAGGACAACAAAGTAACCATGGAGTAGGGAGTGGTATGGCAACCACACGGTTCTGCCCGATTCCGCAGTCATGTGACGAGCGTGCACGTCATGGTTTTCCAAACTCAACCTGCTTCATGGTTACCCTAACCGCCTTCTCCCCTTACTGCGTGTGAATTTTGTATTATCTCCAAAGCACAACGGAGGATGTGCATATTTTGTCAGATTTGTTTTAGGTAGATTTATTTGAAATGTTATTTTCCTTCTGTCTCAGCCTAGATTTTGGTAAGTTTTCAAGGTGACTTTGGAGAGTTAGAAGCACTTAGAAAGAATGAGAAGCAGGTGAATATTTTTATGAGACAATTGTTCTTTGCACCAGTACCTAAAAGCAGAAAAAAATGAAATTGTTGGATGTGACGCGTTCCATTGAGAAAATTTAAAAAACAAACTACAGCTTGCCTCCCAATTGACACGTGCAATGTATCCACCTTTTACCATCAGTTTAAGTTGCTGGGATTTTATAGAATTTATCTTTCCTTTCCTTTTTCAACTGTGTCCAGCTTTTTAGCTGAATTCCCCTAAATGGCTCGCCACTCAAATCAAGTACAAATTCCATTCCAAAGCCTTACGCTGTCCTTTTTCAATTTATATGCTTACTATAAAACAAATGGACAGATGACAAGACCTGTGGCAGAAACTGGAGAAACAAGGAATAGGCTGAAAAACTGAAATTTAAAATACTAAACTATACAGAAATGGAAAAACAAGAAGGACAACATAGTTGATATATTGCGGCTTGGGACCACAATACCTGATGGAACGCCTCTCCCAACGTGAATATACCCGGTCACTACATTCAACTTCTAAGGTCCTCCTCTGGGATCCTACTCCGAGAGAGGCTCTGAGTGTGGCAACGAGGGACAGGGCCTTTTTGGTAGTGGCCCCCAGACTATGGAATGATCTCCCCTGACGAGGCTCGCCTGGCACCAACGCTGCTACCTTTCAGGCACCAGGTTAAGGCTTTCCTCTTTGCCCAGGCATATGGCGGCACATCTTAATCACCCACATGTTTAGTTTTTTAACAGTTTTTAATGCTTTATGTGTGTATGTTCTGTGTTTTAGAATTTTAAATTTTGTATACTCATTTTTATCTTAATTTTAGAATTTCTGTAAACCACCCAGAGAGCCCTGGCTATGGGAGCGGTATATAATTGCAATAAATAAATAAATAAATATATTGCAGGCAAGATCAGTCCAGTTGATTCACAGTTCAGAAATTTGTTTAATTAAAAAAAACCTACTGAAATGTGTACTTTTTGTGTGCATTTCCTCTAATATGCACATTTTGTGTGCATTTTTAAGTCTATGCATTTTCCCAAGTACTTTACATTGCTGTTTTTTTAATGCACTTTTCTTAAATATATGCATTTTGTGCAAACTTTCCCCCAAGATGCACATTTTTTGTGGGCATTTTCCTGAGATGACTGCAAGCGATGGTGTATTTCGCTGGCTCCCTTTCTTCTCATGTTCTTTCAGGCAGGACATCTGATAGTCATGTATCCTTTGTTTCGGGAGAAGGCATAAGACATACAAATTAAAAAACAAAAACAATCCTGCATTCTTAGAGCAAAATAGGTCCCCACTTAAGTCTCATTCTACCGCTTTTGAATTCTCTGTGTTGCTCATTTTTTGTTTCTGTAATGAGCGTTTTAAGGGAAATTAAGTAGCACCATCTACCTTTAATCCACACAGCTTTCTGCACAGTGGATTAAAGTCTGTACTCCATTTTCAAAATGGATTATGGAAAACCTGCCAGGTTGCCTTTGGTTTTGTATTTAGCAGCTGGGTTTGTTTGCTTGAAACACCATTAGGTTTTCTGTGAGTACATTTTGTCCTGTTTCCCAGTGAATCCAATTTCCATCAAAAAGTAAGCAGAAATCTCAAGAAAGCTGCTCCTGCCATAGCAGGCAATGTTCTTTACAGAGGAAGATGGGGGCTCTGTAGGTTTGTCTGTGTACTTTGTTCCGTAACTGTGCTTTGAGAGAGTTGAGAGTGTTTTCCTGAAAAATAAAAAGTATGGTGCACATGAGTCCTTTCTAGACTAATTTACGTGAACACTGAGTGCAGAACCGGCTGCTGTTTATCTCTCTTGGACTGGAGTTTGCTCATAGCAACGTTCTCATTAATCCCCTTTGAACATACATTCCAGGGTATTTTTTTTAAAAAAATTATGTAGTCATGGGGAAATCCCTCCCACTCCCTAGCCCATCAATGAACTCAGAATTTCCACCAGTAAAGTGCCTTTTCAATTCACCCAGTTTCTTTAAACTGTACAGCACCATGTACATTGATGGTGCTATATAAATAATAATAATAATAATAATAATAATAATAATAATAATAATAATAATTTAAAGGCAGCGATCCCCAACCTTTTTTGGCACCAGGGACCGGTTTCGTGGAAGACAATTTTTCCACGGACCGGGGTGGGTGGGTTGAGGGGATGGTTTTGGGAAGCCCACCCACCCACCCCACTCCAGCTTCCTGACTTTGCTTTGGCTGGGTGGGCACCCAGCCAAAGCAAAATCAGGACGCTGGGGAGGGAGGGCAACTTCAGAACGGTGCGCCCGGAAGTCGTTCTCCCAGAGCAGCTTCTGGCCAGGTGCACCATTCCGAAACCGCCCCACCCACCCCAGCATCCTGGCTTTGCTTCAGCTGGGCAGGCAAGATGGCGCCCTGTGCCCAGGTACGCTGGAGTGGGGGTGGGGGGGTGAAAGCAGCTCACCTGCACGGCCCAGTTCCTAACAGGCCACGGACCGATACCAGTCCGTGGCCTGGGGGTTGGGGACCCCTGCTTTAAGGTAAGGACATGGGGGGTTTCTCTTCACTCTTCCTGCCACCTTGCCCATCCTATAAACTCAACAAATCATTTTGGCAAGGAAGCAGATTAGAGATAAAGCCACTATTCCTGTCTCTTTCCTAGCCCTGAGCAGCGTGCCCATCCTGATTCTTGACCCAGACTCTGTGCTAACTCTATCCCCAAGTATACTCTGGCATTAATGCCATCCACAATGGAAGGATTTTATATACCTGCTGATCTTCTAATGTAATAAATAAATATGCCATCATTTGTCAGCAGTGCCCTAATGTATTCTACTAGGGGTGTGCACGGACCCCCCGCTCCGCTTCACTTAGAGATCCGCCATTTTTGGAGCAGCCCACTTCACCCCGCCCCCGCTCCGCCCACTTCCTCTCCGCTCTGCTCGGAGACTTCAAGTTCAATAATCCATTTCTCAAGTGTGGAAGAAGATTTAGGGTTATCTCATGGCATGTTGGGATTTCCTTTGAACTGGCCCCATTGAGCTGTCTGCATTGCAACTTTAAATCCCTGACATACTGGAGTGCCCGATTTTCAAAACTTTCCCTAACATCAGGGGATGATGGGATTGCCTTGAAACTTGGCATCCATGTGGACACATGGGTAAGCTGTCCTGGTGCCGAGTTTGAGGTTTCTAACGTGCAAATTGACGTAGTTGTAGAATGGGACTTGATTTGGGGTGCCAAAAATCAGGGGATGATGGGATTGCCTTGAGTCCTCTAATGGTACTGCTGCCACCTGCCTCTTGCAACCTGCCTCTTGCTGCCACCTGCCTCTTGCCACCTGCCTGCTTACTGGTGTCAGCCTGAGCCTTGCTGCTTTCAGCACACCTGCTCCCTCTTCTCATGATGACTAATAAAATATTAATACTACTAATAATATGTATGAGAATATACTAATATATATACTACTAAGAATATGTAAAAGAATATAATAATATGTTTAAGAATATTACTAATAAATGTAGGGAAATGGGACAAGAAGTGTGTGTATGCTTTCAAAAGAAAGCTTTCACAAAAGCAGAAGGAACACAGTCAGGCTTTAATAGAGAGAAGGGGGGCGGGGACAACCAAGCAACCAAACAAACACACACTCCAAAATTTAAAAATAAAGTTTATATTAAATCAAAGTAAGGGAAAAACACAGGGCAAACTAAGCTATAAGTCAGAAAGAAGCAAACAAACACACACACACGCGCCAAGCAAAATCTTATCTATCTCCAAAGTCCAGCAGCACTAAACTAAGTCTTCCCTCCACGAACGCCAACCCACAAAGAGACACAAAGCAGAAAGCTCTCAGGGTGGGTCTGCCTTAGTCCCCCCTCCAACGCTGGGATTGGAGGATGATGCTTCATGAGGTGATCAATTCTCATCAGGATTGGGAGTTGAATGTGCCTGTCATCGCTTCAAAAAAAAATAAAAAAAACCAAACCGTGATTTTAAAAAAAATATTGCACGTGAACCACAGGACGCAGAAAGTTGAGAGTAGTCTCAAAATGACCCCCATCCATGACTCTCTGTGCACAAGAATTTTCAGAACGATAGCTTAAAAACCAACCCAGTTATCCCCGAGTCTTTTCCGCAATGCAATCCTATGGGCGAAGCCGCGCTGTCCCTGTTTGTTTACCCGATTTTCAAAAAAATATAGCACGCAACCCGCACGACGCAGAGAGGTGAGAGTAGTCTCAAAATGACCCCCATCCACGACTCTCTGTGCACAAGAATTTCCAGAATGATAGCTTCAAAAACAACGTAGTTATCCATGATTATTTGCCGCAATGCAATCCTATGGCGAAATGTTTTCAAGATGGCGACCGGAGTGCTCCGCCTGAACTAGGAGCTCCAAAAAATGGGCGCTTCTCTTCGCCTTGCTTCTAGGGGTCCGCGGTCCGCTTCTACTCCACCTCTGGGTAAGGCGGAGCAGGCCAATCCGCTACTGCTTCTACGCTCCTAATCGGAGCGGAGCACATGCCTATATTCTACATAGGACAAAAAGGCTAATCTCTACCCAAAAATATAAATGGACAGAAATCTAATCTCTGAGAAACGGCAATACTCTAAAAGCAGTGGAGGAGGACTTCAACCTCCAAGGACACTCTGGGCTGGTTCAGACAATCAAGCAGCCCAATGTGGCTTGTTTAAACCATGGTGGGATGTATTGACTATTCAAACTGCAACTGTCATGTCATATTAACCCAGGAAGGGGTGGGCTGTTAGCACCCACAACTCCAAAACAGCATATGGGTTCTGGGTGATTTATTAACCATGCCAACAACCCACCCTTTCTGGATTCAGACAAGCTGCAACTGTGGCTTGAATATTCAAAAGCTGCACAGCACATGCCAGTATGTACTGCAACCCACTGTGGCTTAAATAAGCTATGGTGGACTATGGTGATCATATGAAACTGATATCTGTCAATAAACTTAAGGTGGTCATTATTAAACAAAGGAACTTCAAAGACAATTGCTGAACAATCCATCAAATGATTTAACTCTCTTTCCTGTAGTTTAAACAAGGACATTTTTTTAGGAGGAGGGTTGTTTTTCTTAAAAAATTACACTCCATGTGTTAATCAGCTCACAAATGCAATGATGTCTGTGTTATCACTCCATTATTAAGGTAATTATCACTGTCTGTACTTTCTGCATTTCAATTCCTCCTGATCTCACTGTTTACAATCCCCCCATGTGTATATAAATTTCCCAAATTGGGGTTAATACTTTATGCATCTGATGAAGCAGACAGTATCTACTAAAACTCATACCATAATAAATTTGTTAGTCTTTGAGGTTCTACAAAATAATGTGTTGTTTTTGATTCTTGGAAGTTAAATATAATGAAAACATGATGCGATATTAACTGCCTACTTAAATAATGTTCTATCTAAGAATAGGAAATGGACAGAAAAGAGTCCCACAAACTGCTCCATAATACTCCCATGGACTCCAGCTTTTGTATTGTTTGATTGAAGCCAGCTACAGGAAAAGGCATAGCTCTGTCTTGCTGAATAAGAGGCTCAGATGAGTTGTGTGGTATTACCCAGAGGACCTTTTCCTCTGCTGCTCCCAGATTGTGGAAAGGCGTGCTGGAGGAGTTTCATCAACTTTACAGTCTTTTAGCATTTGAGAAAGCTATAAAGATTGATCTCTTCCGGAGGGCTTATCCAGTGGAATTTTAGGATGCTTTTAGTATGTTTTTAGGAAGTTTTAATAATGTATACTGCGTTTTGATTAATATTTTATGTATTTTATACTTCTTGTTGTTCCCTGCCTTGATCAGGATGGAGAGGCAGGTTAGAAATAATAATAATAATAATAATAATAATGCTAAAGGAACTGTAAAAAGGAACCATATAGAAATACAATACATTGTTGCCAAATGTCTTAAATTAGAAGGTGGGTTGTTGTTGTTTGCCAAGTATTACTGCTACAGCCATTGTTTTATAGAAAGGCATTTTAGAATTAAAACAGAAGGGTGATACAGCTCACACAAAGTGGAGAATATCTGAGCACAATGAAGACAAACCACTCCAAAAATAATAATAAAAAAATGGAATTATAGCATCAGAAGAAAGATCAACCAAAACCCGAACAGATGTACTGAAATAAAGGGGAAACCAATGAAAAGGGGTTTTTTTTTTGGTCATTTATTATCAAGGCTTATGATTTGATTTGATGTAAGCTTCTTTCTTTCCTTTTTTTTTAAAAATCCAGGAATGGAATTATTTGTGGCCATTAAGAATGGGAAAAAAGGCAAAATAATTTTGATGAATGTTTTCCCCCAATGGAGTTGCTCACATCTGTGTGCAACTTGCAGTGGTCCTATCTGCTCTAATGTCTTTTACTTTTTTTATTTTACAAAGCTCATTTGCAATTCAAATCTATTTCACAAGTCCCAATTCAGCCCAGAAGCATGATATTTTGACGTGCTGTGCAAGAATTGAATAGTAGCTTCCCCCTTTAATTCATAGGTAGCTTTCCCCTTTAATTCATCCCCATATCATGCCAAGCAAGCTTTCCTTTCTAGGCATGTTCGGTGGGGGAGGGAACCCTTCTTTGATGTTACCTGTATGTTTGGGAACAGTAATTCCCTAGTTAATCAACTGCAGATTAAACAACTCACTCACAATAGAGTGATATCCTTTCTGGATGCCCCCCAAAGACCCCAGAATTAGAATAACTTTCTCAATTCCCGTTGGGTGTTACATTTTCATTAAAAAGCCAACAAAGGTTTTAGCTTCAAACAATTCTTTCCTATTATCTGCATATATCTGATAGAAATAATTAATTGATTTGATACTTGAGCTAATTTCTTGAAGAAATGCCCCCCATCCCAAACTGGATTTGAATGCACTCCAGCAAAAGTTATTCATAATTATTATCCATTGAAATCAATGGGAATTAAGCATCTAACTGGGAACAGTTTAGTCATTACTAAATTCTTGGAGTGCATCTGTTGCCTATAAAAGCTGATCTTTATGAGCTAGTTTTCACCCTCCATATGGTCAATAGACCTATAATATCCCCTACACTGTAGAGCTATCCATGGTTCTTAAGTGCAGCTGTATATGAGCTTCCTAGTTCCTACCAACAACTTATTAAAGTTAACGTTATTAACAGTAAAAACTGCATCTTCTTCAACTTTACTTTAGGACTAGTAACTCAGCAAAATTGTCAGTAAAAAAAGTAAGAAATACCTGGTCTTCTTTTTAATTTGGATCACTTGCTCTCATATTCTGGTCTTGACCAGTCTTTGTAAATACACGCATTCAGGATTTAAAACTTTTTTAGGCTAGGTATTTTCTGACAATCATCTACTTACATGCATGAGCCTTTAGTTTGGTTTGTGTACTACTGAAAGCTGCAACTTATTTTCTGGATGGGAGACATACGGTAGAAGTAAGGAGGTACAACTGAAGCCTAGACTTGTCCAGACACTGGAAATTGGTTCCGTATTCAGTTGTACACGTGACTGAAATATTAAAATAATTCAGTGGATGGGGCAGTGATCTACTGAATAGTCTTCTCTGGGGTAAGTTAAGTTTGGTTTCTTGTTTTGTTTTGTTTTGATGTCTCGTGCCTCTTCCTCCTGTCAGGGTCCATGCTGAGCTGATATGGCTGGAAGTGGTACACCACTCTAAAGGGCAACACATACTATTTTCTGCCCAAGGTGAAGAACGTTCCATATACAAAAGCCTACCAGGCTAATAGTTGGATCCACTGGAGGCTGGTGGTGCTATGAATCCATTCTGAGTTTCAGTCAGCCATAAATGTATAGAGGCTATCCAAGGTGCTGAACCTCATTGGGGTTTGGTTATAGATCCTTTATGGTTCTGACTGAAACCCAGAATGGAGTTTCAGCTCCACTTAAATCAGAGCTACCAGCTTCCACTGGTTGAATCTATTTCAACACAGGTGGCTGGACAGCATCCTCCATGGCGTCTGATGTCATCAAGCTTGTTTAAGGGGCACAGAGCAGATCACACTGCATACCCGGCTTGATTCCCCCAACAGAGAAGAATCAAGGAAAGTGGCCAAGTGTTCATCATTGCTTCTGCCACGCTGTCTAGCAATGCCAGAGGTGGCAGCCTCACTCTGCCAAATGGTAGGGCTGCCCCTGTGAATGGTGTACTCTCTTGGCCTCAGTTACACATACCTAAAATGTGGATAGTTATGACAGAGATGGAGGGACCAAAATAGGACCTAGCTTGATCTTCTGCCAGAAAAGGCAGTCTGGTCATCTAATCAATCTTCTGAGGTCCACTCCAGACTATGTTCTGCCACCAGAGGAAAGCAAGTCCCCACACAAAGGTCCTTGCAGATCCAAGCCAAAAATGCAAAGGAAGACAAGCTCTTCTTAGGGTCTATAAGTAGTCTGGCCTCATACACCTCCTCCATTCATTCTGAAGATGAAAAATGGCTAAATGCTTTGCATGTTCAAAGAGCCGTAGATATTATTAATCTTAAAAAAAATTAGGAATACAAATAACCCTACCCAATCCCAGCCACAGTTTAAAATCTGGGATTAATATATGATCACTGTTTTCCTTTTATTTACAGACAGGCAAGGTGATTTTCAAATTATATATGTGATGGATCAGTTATGAGTGTTTTAATCTGTAATCATATCCTCTGACTGAAGAAATGGGGAGGAGACAGTCCACCAATCCCGTTGTCACAGAGATATTCATTGAAGGCTGGTGGCTCTGATTTCAGCAGGGCTGTGAATCCCTTCTGGGTTTCAGTCGGATCCAGCCAGAACTGTGAAGGAGGTCTCCAAGGTACTGAACCTAGTTTGAGATTGGGGTTCAGCACCTTGGACAGCTTAAGCGTTCTGGCTGGTTTTAACTGAAACCCAGAATGGATTCACAGCCTCACCGAAATCGGAGCCACTGGCCTCCACTAGACCTATCGTCCCCGTCCAAGTTCAGAAGCCTCTCTGCAAATGTACTCTGGAAACGGTCCCATTTCTCCCCATTTAAAATGTAGCGAATGTGCATGAGGAAAGGGGGAGGAAAAGGCGATTCCGAATTGAGGGGGCAGGCGGCGGGGAGCCCTCTCCAACCGAACAGGGAGCGAGCGGAGTGCGTGATGGAAACGGAGGGTGGAGGAGTCCCGCACCCTGCAGGAATGTCGACCGGGGCTGGGGTGGGGTGGGGTGACAGAGCTCCGGCTGATGTCGAAGCAGCGTGGCTCGTGTTTCAGTGTCACCTCGCGTTGCACAAAACCTCTCACTCTCTCCCTTCCTCCCCTCGGGCTTTTCCTTCCCCTCGCTCCGGGCTTGAGAAATGGAGGAACTCTCCAGGGTGCTGAATCAGGCAGCAGCAGCAGCAGCAGCAGCAAGCAAGGCTTGCCTGGGCTCAGCTAGCGTGCGTCCAATTGGGAGGCAGAGGGAGGACCCCACACCCACTTGCATCTCAGCGATTGGCAGTCCCGCGTCCTCACCTTGCCCGGGTTGGTGCTTTCTTTTAGCCGCCGCGCTGTATTATAGATGAGGCGGAGCTGAAAAATGCAGATCTGGCATCACACACACACACGCTCACGCACACATCAGAATAATTTCACGAGCTGCCAGCCCATCGGATTTCCCTCTCCTCAAAGCAGAGAGAAGCTAAACCGGAGCGCTGGCTGATTTGCTGACTTTGCTGCTTGCCCACTGAACGGCCCACCCCCACCTTCACCCCTGTCGATATTATTAATACTCTCCTTTGCTTATATTTATTTCTGAGATCGTAGCTGCCGCCACCATTCCCTCGCACACCCTGTCCGAAAGAGCCATGAAGGCAGACCCTGTTCCACACTGGAAGACAGCTGGCCTCTTTTTCCTGGGGCTCCTTGGTTTTGCTTCTGCAACCGAAAGAGCCGTCTACACAAATCATTTTTTGGTTGAGTTTCACAAAGGGGGAGAAGCAGAAGCCAGGCAACTTGCTGCAGAATATGGCTTTAATGGGGTCAGGAAGGTAAGGTCCGCTCTATTTTTTATTTTATTTTTTAAAACTAGCCAGCAGCCCAGGTGATTTATTTGTGCATGATGTTGATACATTCGCCTTGCAAAGTTGGAAAGATTTGTGCATGCATTTTACAGGACAAGAGGGTTGGGGTTTCTTGGTTTTCTTTTAGAAAAGAGTTCTTTGAAACTCTAATCAGTGGATGATTGCTTCTGACCCAAATACCCTCACCTAGGTATTTTTTTTTTTTAGCACTGTCTTATGGATGACGGCTGGATATGTATGTGTATGCTTGTAGTCACTAAAATGAGCCAGCCAAGTCATTCCTTGAAGTGCACACTACTATGATATCCACCAAGTTGGGAGAAATACAAGGTGGTTCTCATGGATGCTTCCTTTGCTTTAGTTTCTAATATGTGGACAGTCAAATGTGCAAAGACCTCACCAGGAGTAGAGCATGGTGCTAGGTAGGTTTTAGATCAGTCCCAATGGCATCTAAACCCACAGTGGGGTTTTCCCCCACTTGGTCCGGCTGGTACCTACTAATTGCTGGTAAAATACAGCCATCCTCTAGTTTTATTTTTCCTGCTGAAATAATCACAGGTGGCAGATCTTTGGGTTAGTGACTAAAATGGTATCTCCTCTCAGGAACCTCCCCAGCCTTGCACATGCGAATCTGGAAATGAACCTCTTTTTAGTTTGGCTTCAGTATGGCTACAATAGATTTAAATAAAGTAGAGCTGGACACAAAGAGCTTCTGCCTGGGATTAAAATGTAAATATAATGTAAATTTAATAGAAAGTAATTTGAAGTTTAACGCCAAGTACAAAGCTGATAGTTATGGTTAGAACTCAGAGCAGCAGGGAATCTTAAGGCAAGACAACATGTTTGAGGTACAGATGCATATGACTACTAGTAGTTAATGACGCCAAAGTGCTTTCTCTTTTCTGAAGTTGAAACCAAATTGGCACTCTCTTCATATTAATCAAGACAGAAATACTGTCTGAGTAATCCACAGTAACTGTTCGAAGGTGAGTGTTTGATCTTATGAAATCCTTCTGGTTAATACAGCTCCTGCAAAGTCCTTAAAAAAGAGAGGAAGCTCCTCTCTGAGATGTACATGGAATGAGACAGTCTCACCATCACTGCTCTGTCCTTTCTTTCCCCAGCAGTTATGCAAGAAAGACCTGATCCAGCTTCCATTGCAGTCAATATGTATCTCCTTATTAACTTCTGTGGTTATTAGCTCCAGAAAGTGCCTTTGCTGAGCAGGGGAGGCTGTTAAATTAAAACTACCCTGTAGTCACCTAATAAGTCTAATTTGATGGAGAAGTCTTTAGAAAAATGAAGGCAAAACAAATGACCATTCTGGCTTAATTGCATGGCTGTCTCATAGATTCTGTGCCACCTAGCATTGCTGGAATGAAACCCCTCTGTTTATGAGTGATGTGATTGCATTGCTATGGCTTTGGGGGAAGGAATCCTAAAGACAAATCTCCAAAAAGCTGTGCTTCTTTGCATAAAATTCCTTGGATGTGCCATTTCTTCCCTTAGGTCCGTTCTCTTCCCATCCTGATTCAGAAAAGTAGCTCCAGCCTACCTGCAGGTCCCTTTTCTTCACTGATACTTTCCCCATAAATGAGAAATAGACATCAGATTAAGGAGATTTGCAAAATGCCGAGCAAAAGAAGTAGGGACAAGGTCAAAGTGTTCATGTTAAGACTTATTTTATTTCATTTATTTATTTATTGCATTTCTATACTGCCCAATAGCCGGAGCTCTCTGGGCGGTTCACAAAAATTAAAACCATTCAAAGTATAAAACAACAGTATAAAACCATAATATAAAATACAATATAAAAGCTCAACCAGATAAAAACAGCAGCAATGCAAAATTACAAATTTAAAACACCAAGTTAAAATTTATTTATAGACTGTTAAAATGCTGGGAGAATAAAAAGGTCTTCACCTGGCATCTAAAAGCATATCATGTAGGTGTCAAGCGAACCTCCTTAGGGAGCTCATTCCACAGCCGGGGTGCCACAGCAGAGAAGGCCCTGCTCAAGGTAGCCACCTGCCTCACTTCCTTTGGCAGGGGCTCGTGGAGAAGAACCCCTGAGGATGGCCTTAGGGTCCGGGCAGGTACATACGGGAGGAGGCTTCCTTCAGATAGCCTGGCCCCAAGCCTTTTAGGGCTGTAAATGTTAATACCAGCACTTTGAATCGGGCCTGGACCTGGACTGGCAGCCAATGAAGCTGGAAAAGGACTGGTGTGATGTGGTCTCGTCGGCCAGTCCCTGTTAGTAACCGTGCTGCCCTGTTTTGGGATGGACTATTCATGAGGTTATGCCTGTACATATATCACAAGGGTGTAACCTCAACTGAATGCCAATCTCTTTCCATGTGCCTTGCTACAAGGAGCTAGAAGTGGGAGTTGATTTCCTTCTATTGTGAATAGCAATAACTTATCTGGACATCATTTCCTCTTGGCAGAGGGAACTATAACCACAAGATTTGTTTCTTTCTGTCTAAGATTCAGGTTGCACTTATCTGGGAGTAAGCTCCATTGAACTCAATGGAACTTCCTTCTGAGTAGAATCGTATAAGATTGTGCTGTTAACACTTCTAGATTAAAATCTCCCTCTAACAATCAGTGACGTCTAAACAAATACACAGCGATGTGCATTGTATACCATATAAGGCTTATTACTTGGAAGTATGTCTCACTGAGTTCAGTGGGACTGGACTCAGTTTATTCTCTCCAGTTGGTTTACTCTCCAGCACAGAATTGTAGGATTACATATGAGGGATTTAAGGCAATCCCTAGAAAGTTGTATTTTCATTTCTCTCCTCTTTCCCTTCCCTTACACTCCATTTAAGGAGAAGAAGGAAACACACACCATATGCTTTATTTGCAAATGTACATTTATTTTCTACTGTCTCTGGCTTTGCATGAGATTAAACTCAACAGTAAATCCTTGATTTCTCCTTTCCATGAGGAGTAGCTTAGATGCTTTGACCAAATGGCTTGATTCACAATTAATATCGCTGCTTCCTTGCCTTTACCTGTTTGCGTAGTTCTTACTGAGAGGTATGACTCTGCAAGGACCTCCAGCCACCAACTTTAAGGCTATGGCTGTTAGGGGAAAATTGCAGGCTTAGTGTTTTCCTCTGCAAGTATGGCCTTATGTGGCTAATTGCTTTGCTTTCTCAGAACTCGTCATTGTGGGGAGCATTCCAGGGCAGAAATAGACCATTAAAAGACAATTATCCTGTGATTTATCAATGCTGTTTCTCGTTGTTTGTTAATGGAAATTAGTCAAGAACAGGCATGTGAGAGATGCTTTCATTAAAAAAAAAACCCAATCGATCAAAAGTAAGTTCCCATGGAAAAGGGAATTATTTTTATCCATAGTTCAGTTAACTTTAGGAAAAGTAGTGCTAGCTTGATCATTTGCCCACCATAAAAACCTGAACATCTCGGTAACACTTCATGAATCTCAAGAAAATGCTTGTGGGAAAAACTAAAAAGAATATCTATGGATAGATGATTGTTGTTCCTTATTCATAATATGTACACCCAAAATAATCTTCAAGTCCATTGTGGTCATCAGAGCCAATTGACAAATGAGACCATGATAAACAAGAGTGTAAAACAGGGTTGTATTTGGACCCCATTTTTATTCAATTTATTCCCAAATGACTTAGCCCCAACTTTGCTGCCGGTAGAAGGAATCTCCCCCTGCAAGTTTGGTTTGAGGCAGATCTCATTGTTGTTATATGCAGATGATGCTGTGATATTATCTCTAACTCAACTGGATTTGAAACAGCTTTTACAGGCCTTTCAGAGTATTGTGATAAAAATTCACTGATTATAAATCTTGTAAAATCTAAAATTATGGTTTTCTCTAAGTCATAGAAAAAGTTTTGCTGGACATTAAAAGGGAATACTTTGGAACAGGTTAAGAAATTTAAGTACCCAGAGCTTTCAATATAAACTTAGAACAAGAAACTGAACTCAGTTGTGCAAATTGCAGTGCATCTGCTGTTGTTTGTTTTTACTACACCTAAGGTGATCAAAGTATTCCGCCAGCCCTCAGAATGTTCACAGCCAAGTTCTTGAATCAGTAATTATACGGTATCACCCTGTATGGATCAATATGACTAATTATTCTCTGGAAAAAGCCCAAGCGTTTTTCTTGCATTGTATTTTGGGGGTACCTAATTGTGTAGGACATGCAGCCATACGGGCATACGATTTGCCAAAAACAGGGGACAGGCCCAGGCACTAAAATTCTGATTATGTCTGCATTTGTCTTCACTAGTATCTAGTTTTGTATATACTGTGCTAACAGACTCACATTTTAGTGAATGGTCCCATATAAGCTCAATTCGAGTTTTGTTTGAATCTCGTCTAATGCATAAACTCCTTCCAGAATAAATGTATTAGTTCTCAAGGTGCCACAAGACCTGTTATAGTTTGATGCAATAGACTAACATAGCTTTGTAGTCAGTCATGTTTGTTTGGATTTTTTTTTAAAGGTGGCAATATGTGGGTTTATATTATAACTTTTGGCACAGTGTTACAGGGGAGGCATTTGCCTGAAACAGCACCCCACCTGAACGTTTCCTAAGTTATGATGCGAGGGAAACACTTTTGCTAGCATTCTCTCCAACATGGTAATTTTGGAGGATTTTTCCACAGGATTTGTTTCAGACAAATTCTTCCCCTTGAAAAATCAAGTGCCATTGCATAGAGACTATATCCCCTCAGAATAAGTAGGCCCACAGTAGAATACTTTAATAATTCCTGGTATGTTTGTGCAATGTGTTATCTACCTGCCAGGTTTTTAGCTCACAATACAATTACAGGAATTATTAATAAATAAGATTTAAAACATGCACATAACAGCTTCACAATCTGAGTTAAGAGTCCTGAAGTGTAGGGGGGAAACAAAGAAGTCTGGATCAAAAACCTATGGACTGAATTCAGGTTTGATTATGTTTAGGGTAGACCCATTGAAATAAATGGTAGTTAAGTTAGTTGTGGCCAACTTCTTCCATTGTTTTTAATGGGCATAACTCTAAGCATGTATATCTCTGGATCCAACCCAATATCCAGAACTATTATATAATCTGAAGTAGTTGTGAAATCCCAACTGCCATGCTTCTATATGAATTCCTTGTTCCATAACCAAGCCAACACCCCATTTTCCCAAGAAGCTGTAGCTTTCTTATAGTGTGCTGATAATCTGAGCTGTTTGTCTATCTGCCTGTCTGTGTAGGCATTTTGTACATGGTGGTAGAGCACCTGCTTTGCATGCAAATGGCCCCAATCCCTGGCATCTCTGGGTAGGGCCAGGAAAGAACCTTGCCTGAAACCCTAGAGAGCCCCTGCTGCCAGTCAGAGTTGACAATACTGGACTACATGGGCCAAGGGTCTGACCTCAGTATAAAGCCGCTTCTTATGTTCCTATGTATACATACGAATGAGATACATGCCATGTGCAGCACACAACTCCATGTGACTGGAAAGCAATTATTTTTAAAAGACACATTTCCTTACGTTACAAAGCCCTTTCAGGGAAAGGCTGTAGGTGGTCATTACCACAAACTGATATAACGCAGATGGTTGGTGGAGAACAGCAGATTTCACGGGAAATAGAAATGGCAACTTTGTCCCTGTCCTTTGTTTCTTAACAGCCACATTCAACCTTTCATTAAGCTAATGTTGATTACAAAACGGACCTTTTCTTTTCTGCAACAGAGAGAAAGGTAAACAGCAGGTGGCTGAAGGAACTGTACTGGGAACAGAACTGCAAACCGGGATGAAAAGAGAAATTTGCAGATGGCCTGAAATAATTGTAGAGAATAATCCTAAAAGCAAAAGTTGAGCTCTGCCACATCAGACCAAAGGCTCATCTAGTCCATCCTCTTGCTTCCCAAAGGAGCCAGCCAGATACCCTGGGAAAGCCTGAAGGAAGCAGCCCTTCTGCACTGTGTGTGCCAAGCGTGCAGTTTTCAGAGATATACTGCTTCTCTACTATGGTTAATAAATCATTCAATGCAATCCTAGGCATGTCTACTAGGAAGTAAGGAAGAAAGTCCCATTGAGTTCAGTAGGACTTACTCCCACATAAGTGTATATAGGATTGCAGCCAAAGACTCGAATTGTATACGCACCTACCTGGGAATAAGGGTTGTTGAACCAAGTGAGGCTTACTTCTCAGTAGAACTTGATGGCTGGGGGATCCCATCTCAAGGTAATTTAAAGCAAATCAGTTACCCCTTAACACCCATTAAAAAGTACATAGGATGGGTAAAAGGGCAGGTTATAGCTAACCTTTCAATGCAGGCTGATGAATGAAGTGAGATAGAGGCCACAGCTAGACCTAAGGTTTATCCTGGAATCATCTAGAGTTTGCCCCTGCCTGAGCACTGGATCCCCTGTGTGTCATCTAGATGAACAGGTTTGACCCCTGGATGATCCAGGGATAAACCTTAGGTCTAGCTATGGCCTTAGTGGTTGCAAGTACAAATCTAAAATGTTTGGGGGGTGGGGGACAGTTACTCCAGATTTAATGAACACAAACTACGAGGGTGCAATTTTGTGCATGTGACATTAGATGTGGATCATGCCAAAGTAGTCCAATGGTTAGAGTGGACGAAAAGCATCTGCCTTCATTCAAGTAGCTTTTTTTTTTTTTTTTTTTTTGAGAGGGGGGTGGTCTGGTCAAGCCATCCAGCTCAGCATCTGGTCTTATCCAGAAATCCTTCTCGTAGCAAGGCCTTTGGTTTTGCCCACCAAGGCTGAAGTGTGACCATCACCAAAGGCAGCTGAGGTGAAGAATACCTGGTTGCCATTCATCTTCCACTGCCTTAGACTGTCTGCTTTTTGCATTGTACTGTTTTTAATCCAGCAAGCAGTTTTGTGAATCTGCAGATGGAAAACAGGGTTAAAAGTAATAAATCAAATCTAATCAAAAGATATCGCAGAGCGCATTAATTTTATTCTGCTTTAATGGAATATTACATGCCCTCTTAAAATGGTTACCTACCCGGGGCCTTCGGGAATTGCTGGGCTGTATACATTTGAATGCATTTAAATAAATGAATCCATTACTCTGTAGATAGTGCATTCATAGAGCATCATCCCAAAGCCTTCCTTGACAACAGTTTCACATGTAAGCGCTGAAGCGCAGCCGCTTCTGCCCACGCCACTTCCGGTCAAAGAAGGCATTTTCTCCAGTCCTTCAGGTGAACTTCATGCTTCACCTGTGCAGCCTCCCACTTGGGTAGTGGCTTCCCAAAAACCAAACCAAACCAAAACCTGTGTGGTCAGAGTAAGTGGCTCTTCAGGCAATCTGGGTGGAGAAGTGGACCTGCAGCACAATATTGAAGCGTGGAGAACTCCTGATCAGCATTTCAGCCAAACAGCCGTGACCTTTTCTATGAGAGTCCATTCTGTTCCCTCTCCTATTTGGTTTTCCATCCTCGTAGGAATAGTTAACATTCAGTGTCCACTGAGCATGCTCAGTTTTAATTGGACTATATTTTGAGGGTGGGGCATTTCTTAGATTCCTCCCCCCTCCCTAAAGATTTTTCTACTTCTGCAAACCTTGTGGTTCCCTGAACATGCTGATACTGTTCTTTTGTTTCTCAGTACACCCATTTTGGCAACATAGCTGTCATAACATAGTCTGAATTCTCTCTCTCTCTCTCTCTCTCTCTCTCTCTCTCTTTCTCTCTCTCTCTCTCTGTGCTAATTTCCTGCTTCCATCTAAACCTTCATGATATAGTTTAGACTGATTTTAACACTGCTAATGTGAATCTCAATTTTGGGTGTGCTGATTAGCTTGGTTAAATCAGGCTGAACCAAAATAAGAACTTTGGAAGAACCATGCTGAATCAGACCAAGGGTCCATTTGGTCCAATGTTCTGTTGGCAGAGTGATCAGCCAGCTGCCTGTGGGAATTCCTTGAGGGGAAGGCTATCAATGGCTACTAGTCCTGATACCTATAAGCTACCTCCAGTATCAGAGGCGCTATGCCTATGTACACCAGTTGCTGGAGAACATGGGTGGGAGGGTGCTGTTACGTTCATGTCCTGCTTGTGGGTTTCCTATGGGCAGCTGATTGGCCATTGTGTGAAGAGAATGCTGGACTAGATGGACCCTTTTCCTGATCCAGTATGGCTGTTCTTATGTTCTTAATCCCAGAGGCAAGACATCAGCGCAACATCACCCATGTTCCCCAGCAACTGGTGTACACAGGCATACTGCCTCTGATGCTGGAGGTAGCAAACAGCCATCAGGACTAGTAGCCATCAGGACTAGTAGCTATTGCTAGCCTCATCCTCCATGAATTTGTTTAATTTCTTTTTAATGTTTACTGTTTTAAACTTTTGTAAACCACCCAGAGAGCTTGGGCTATGCGGCGGTATATAAATGCAATAAATAAATAAATAATCCCCTTTTAAAGCCATGGGGGGAGATGGGGAACAGATGGTCCTCCAGAGGTTTTTGGACTGCAACTCCCATCACCCTTCACCATTGGCTTTGCCTGGCTAGGACTGATGGGAATGGGAGTCCACCAACATGTGGTGCGTAGCCACACTACGTGAATGCCACATATATTATCATTACATGCAAAATGCATTCTACCTGTGTGCTTTAAGATACTCGGTCACTTCAAGGAAATTTTTGAGGCATCTTCACCTCTTAAAGGGCCTGTCCGGTCTGCAAAACACTTTGTCTGGTTAGGAGAACTTGTCTAAAAGAACTATACTGTGCAATCTCTATTATTTAAAATTAGCAAACAGCTGCCAGATTAGGAGTTTAATGTTTGCTGGCCTATTTGGAGTAGCTGTGCCAAATCAAAAGAAATAAGCAGGTGGCTTTCTGTTCTTAGGTATATTTTTATTGCTTCTATTTCAGGCCATAAGTTTGTTCCACTTCAAACATTTCATACTTAGAGAGTTGGACTGGGAAATTAGTACTAGAGCAGTGGGGTAGTGGTAATTTTTTTAAGTGCAGGCGCTCCTCATAACCACACTGTCAAGTAGAGTCCAAAAATGCAGGCAGCTATGTGTATTCGTATCAACAAGCCAATTCTAGCAGTTTCCATCGCCATCAAGAGCAGGTATTTTGGAAACTGAATTGCCTATTCATGCCTTAGCCACCCCAAAATAACAGGGCTAACTTACAATATTTGTTGCTGGAAAAATCTATTCCCACCCACTAGCTACTGTGAGGATCGCAGCTAAGCTTCGAGAGAGTGGAGAAGCCTGAGAGGGGTGGCAGATGATGTAATCATTCTTGCTAATCAAAAACGTCCTAGCACTTCGACTCTGTGAGTCCTGTCTCCACCCCAGCACTGCAATGGAGCCAATGTGAGATCTGTAGGCAACTTGCAAGGACCAGAACATCTTCTGTCTTGCAGAGTCTGAGAAAATGTTGTAAACCGCCCAGAGAGCTTTGGCTGTGGGGCAGTATATAAATGTAATAAAATAAATAAATAAATAAATAAATCAGACGTATTTCTAGAGCCCATTCTTTGGGCTTTTATTGGTTGGTGAACAGAACAAAATATTTATTTTTTCACGAGATGCCTTCTGTTTGAGGGAGTCAAAGGCTGTGATTCCACCCAAACCATTGTGATTTACATACCGGCTTTATACAGGGTCAGACCATCAGTCTATCTGGGCCAGTATTGTCCACATGGACTTGTAGAGGCAGTTCTTCCTGCCTTACTTGGAGGTGCTGGGGGTTGAACCTGCGGCCTTTTTGCATGCAGAGCATGTGCATTGTTACTGACCCATTGCCCCATATTTCCAGCTGAGTATGTTTAGACTTAGCCAACGCCCACTGAACATCTCAGAGTATGCATGACATTCACAGTGCACAAGGGTCTGTGGTTTTATGCCCCCACTCCATCCATCAGTAAACATTGCCTGGCGCTTCTGTCATCCTACCATTTGAAGGAAAATGGCCCTCACTTCTTCTATTTCTGATGTTCAGGCTGTGAGTCCCATTGCCTAGGAGGCCAAAACGGCACCACCCACAGACAGAGGGAAGTAGCAGCAAGATTAGGGGGACCCTGAGGTGTGCAGAAGTACAAACAAATCTTAAAAATGAGAACCTGGGTGGGAGAGGGAATAGAATGGAGTATCCCGCACCAACGCATGGCTGTCTGTCTGCAACAGTGAACAGGAGCCCTGCAAACTGGGACATTTTGATGGAGGGCCTACTTAGGAACATAAGTGTCTGACCATTGGTCTGTCCATCATGCTCAGTGTTGTCAGCAATGACTGACTGCATCTGTCCAGCATTTTAGGCAGGCGGTTTTCCTGCCCTCCTTGGAGAGCCTGGGGATCGAACCTGGGATATTCTGCATGCAAACCATGAGAGGGGTCTACAAGTCATGCTAAGTTCTACTTTTGTGAAGCTACAATGAATTTCAATAGGGCTTGTGCAGGAGACTTTCCCAAGGGACTGAGGCACTGAAGTCTTGCTGCGTAGCCAATTAATCTGGAAACAGGGTATTAATGTAGCCTATTATATTCCACCCACCGTCAGCCATTAATCCAAGTCTTCTTCTCTTCACTTGGGAAATAATGGCCTTCACAACCACCAGCAATAGAGATTCCTCTCATTGCGTTTTCTCTTTCTTTTATCCGTTGAAGGTCATTTTTACACTGGTATAGGCATGACACAGCTTATTTGGTAGTGGGGGTGGGAGTGCAAGATGTTGTCAAAAGGAAGAAAAATAAGGGTGCAATCCGATGCAGTTTTCTCTGCTGATGAAGGGGTTTCCAGCAGCAGTACCTGGAGAAAGAATTCCCTCTCTCACCATGCCAGCCCACCCCCTGCGCATCCCAGAAATCTACTCGAGAGGGTCAGAGGACCCACCAGAACAGATGATCTTGGGAGGGGTGTGCAGGGTGTGTGTGGGGTGGAGGAAGGGGACGTCCCATGGCCCAAGTGGACTTCCATTTGCATGACTGGATTCCACTCTAACAAGTTTAAGTGAATTGGATCTTACTCCTAAAATTTCCACCAAGCCAATAATATAAGAAGCACATTATTTCATATGATTCACTTTGCTCTAATTAAAAACAACAACACCCAGAAGGAGAAAACACACACACACACATGTATATCATAACTGCAAAATAATGCTTTGCTAATTGCTAGAAGAATCTCAGTTGTTAAAACAGATTGAAACATGTTAATATGCATATGCTTTCCTTCTCCCATCTCAGAGCTGCCAATAAGTTGCATTTCTTTGCATATACCTTTAGCTCTGCCAAATCATACAACAGGCTTTTTGGTGTCAGTGGTGCTTTTAGGGTAGGACTTTGGGGTTGATGTCTGGGGCCCCATTCAGCAGAATGAGCAGGAGGGCCCTCAAACACAGTGGGCAGGGCAGGGGAGTTACCACATTTCATAGTAAGTGAAGCAATTACAGTTGAAAAAGGGGACACTCTCTGTAAGGACATTGAGTCCAGAGTCTAAAATGTGGTGCTTTTTGAACACCAGTCAAGCAGCTTTGGGGATGGATGACACAGCTGGCTTTATTTTGGCTTTCAGGGGTGCATTCACAGGAATAAACCCATACTTGCTCCTGTAATGATAATCCATATTTAATGTTATGTCAGAATGCAGCTCATGAGTCTGTCTTCTATTCTGCCTGCACATCCCTATGTACATATAGTATACAGTGTTGGCAACTCTGGCTTTCAGAAAGTATTATCTCACTGGATAGAATCAGTGTTCAAATTATGGTGGGCAAAGATAAAATGGGGAGAATTCTGCAAGTAAGGAGAGGAGCCAAGCAGATCCTAGCAGGTTATCTGTATAGAGGAAAGGAAAGGAACCTCTCGTGCAAGCACTGAGTCATTACTGACTCTTGGAGGGACGCCAGCTTTCGATGACGTTTTCTTGGCAGGCCTTATAGTGGGGTGGTTTGCTGTTGCCTTCCACGGCTGTTATTACCTTTCCCCCAGCTAGCTGGGTACTCATTTTACCGACCTCGGGAGGATGGAAGGCTGAGTCGACCCGAGCCGGCTGCCTGAAACCAGCTTCCGCTGGGATCGAACTCAGGCCGTGGGGAGAATTTCGGCTGCAGAAACTGCTGCTTTACCGCTCTGCGCCACATGAGGCTCATCATCTGTGTAGAGAGCTTGGCAAAATCAGAGCCTGGAGAAGTACAACTAGGTGAGGTCCAAGGTTTGATGTGCATTTCCTGGCTGCCTCTGTGCAGGTCCTGCAGCTCAGTTGACGTGGTGGTGGCTTCATGGGAGGATTATACCATCTCTCTCTGATGCAAATGTACTTGGAATACTGTGCACACTTCTGGTCACCTCAACTCAAAAAAGAGATTGCAGAGATGGAGAAGGATGCAGTCAAAAGATCAATGGGCTGCTGGATCAACTCCTGTATGAAGAGAAGGGGGGGAATTGGAACTCAGCTTGCAAAAAAGATGACCAAGGCAGGACACGATAGAGGTGTAGAAAATTATGAATGGATAACTATGCATGGGAAATTATGCATGGTGTGGAGAAAGTGGATAGGGAGACATTTTTTTTCTCCCTCACTCATAATACTAGAACCTGGGGTCATCCCGTGGATCTGAATGATGAGAGATAAAAGGAAGGACTTCTTTATACTTCACACACTTAAAACTATGGAATTCACTGTCACAAGATGTAGTGATGGCCACCAACCTGGGTGGCTTTAAAATGGGATTCGCGGAGGATTAGGGTGTCAGGATCAGGCCCGGTCTCCCTGATATGGATCCCAAATCGGACTTGGAACCTGAAGAAGAAGTATACCAGCCAAGGCAGGAAGCAGACGAAGAATTTCTCTGAGGTTCTCCAGAAATCAAGGAGGAATCTTCCCAGGAGCATATAGAAGAGGAGGACCAGTCTAAGAGATCATCCTCCCCCTTCCTGGGAGCTCAGTCTTTGTTGGAAGAGGAAGGAGTATTGGGATTGACGTCCCAGAATCTGCTGAAGGATCAAGCAAGAGGAGTTGGGAAGCAGCCCACTAGGTTAGCCGATCACCCAAGGTTACAACTTGAAGACCTTCCCTGAAGGAGGGATTTAGAAAAAGACTGTTTGGCACTTTGGAAAACTGTCCATTTAGTTGATAGGCAACTGTCTTGCTTGTTTAATTAAGCTTAGAGGATACCTCCTAGCATTCACACTCCTGTCAGGTGTGAAGAGATGTGCATTTACTGAACAAAACCTTGTAGATTGCACAGCAGGCCTCTTTAACATGTCACATCTTGGTGGGAGGGCTTGGGATCATAACAAAGACTATCAATGGCTACTAGACAGGATAGCTATGTATTGCCTCCAGTATTGGAGGCAGTAAACCTTGGTATGCCAGTTGCTTGGGAACATGAATGGGAAGGGGCAATTGCACCCATGTCCTCCTTGTGGGCTTCCCGTGGGCATGTGGTTGGCCACTATGGGAAACAGAACAGAATGGTAGACTAACTTTAGGACTTTGGTCTGAATCGGTATAGCTCTTCTTATATAGGAGCCACATGTTGGATATAGGATTATAGGCTTGGTGGCATTTGGACATTTCTATCCATTTGGCCACGTCATCACAAAATAGCAATGCAAAGGGACCTGCAGAGAGACAGTGCAGTGTACAGCAGTGTTTTTTTTTTCATGGAGTACCTATTGCACACAGATTAATGCATCTATTGAAATACCGGCACTGTGCTGATGAAATAACTGGTATTTTGCTTTCTCCCCCTCAAGGAATGAGTGAAGAATCTTTACATTTCCTCTCACTTTCTTCCTACCTTCCCCTTTTAACTCTGTCACTCATTTAAGAAGACTATTCCAAATTTAGACACATTAATGCACCCAAATATATAGGAACTCAGGAGACGAAGCACTATTCAGGAGCTAATGGCTGGGAAACTAATTAAAAGAATGTGTTTATTTTATTTGATTGATGTAACAATGAATCATTAGCTTATCAGCACACAGAAGATTAATCCCAATTTATATGGGCAATAAACAGCTGCCATTTATTAATTGGCATTAACAACCAATAAGTACCTTTATTTAGCAAGGGCACACGTGGCCAAGGCAAGCACAGGTTCCATAATTGAACCAAGGACTCTCCCTCAGAAAGGGAGGATTTAAGGTAGCTTTTAAATATATCTCCAAAAGTACTTTTTCCAGGAATACTTTTTCTGTCTACCGATGCTGCACTACTGCTCTTCTGCGGTTAATTAGGGAGAAACTTCAAGTTGAACTGAAAATGCTTCCTTAATTTTTTTTTTATCCCTATTCCCAGGGTGCAAAAGAGGGTGGGTGGGATTTCAGGTATTTTCTCATGCTGTGTGCATGTGGAGAAATCATCAGAATTTTCAAAAATATTTTTTTTCAAGGAAATCAGCTGCAGCCTTGCATTTCCCCACTCAACAAAAATCTGAATTCTTATATCTTAGTTCTGCCTCTGCTGCAAATTGGGCTGGGTAGTGGGAACTGCCATCTCTATCCCCCCATCGCCTCTGAAACGATGCTCTGTGCTGACTGCACCCCTGATGGCACCCCTCAATTCTAGACCAAATTTATACACTCCTGCAACTGTAGCAGCATCACTCTTCCCAATATGCTGGGCGTCACTGCTTTCCAGCACCAGTGAGAACGTGACGGCAGAATGTGCATGGAATCAATCAACAGGAATCAGTATATCCCTTTAGAAAGCATTCAGGGTCCAAGAACAAAACAGTGGTTCAAATATCATTGAAGTTAATCTTTTCATAAATCAAGTAGTGTAGAGGAGACATCTCTGGGTGACTAACTTGCCATGTGTCATGGAAGATGAGGAGAACACGCTGGTCAAGAAGCTAGAGAAGAATTGTATGGTGTCTTTCCAAAAGAAACAGAATAGTTACGGGAAATGGCTACTCCATATAGGTACAACTACATCCAGTGACACCTAGTGGCTAAATCATATCATTATACTATCCACACACCAAGGTCATAGCTAGATGGGGCTTTATCCCGGGGCAATCCCTGGGATCATCGCTGTGCGTTCACATGATACACAGGGGATCCTGGGATCAGGGAGGGATGATCCCTCCCTTGACCTGGGATCTCACCCTACCCTTTGAGCCCGGCCTGAGACAGCGGAATGTGTGGCTGAGCATTGTGGTTTGTCCTGGTTCCTTGCAAGTAGCCAGGACCTGCGCACGGGGTGCAGAGCTCCTCAGGAACACTGCGCCCATCGGGGGTGGGGTGGGGGAAGCGGGGAAATTATTATTATTATTATTATTATTATTTAAAAAACACTTACCTTTTGCGCACGATCGCTCGTGCGCATGTTCTCTTTTAAGAAAACAAAAAAAATGGCGGGCGTGATGCCTCTCCTTCCGAGGCCGCCATGCGCCATGTGTAAACAGAGGGGGGATCTTGTAATAAAAACATTGAGAGATCTTCACCCCTCCATCGCACAATAACAGGTAGGTATAGCTAAGGCCCAAGTAAGTAAGGGATTATTATTTTTTAAGCTCAGGGTTTCGGAATGTGTGGTCCTTTAGATATTATTGGACCACAATTCCCTGTGCTGCTTTAGCCAGCATAGCCAATGGTAGGTGATGAGTGGAGTTGCAGTCTAACAACATCTGGAGGTCCACACATTCCCCAACCATGGCAGGATCTACACTCCTGCTTTAAAAACATTTATAATGGTATTGACAACTGTTAGGACCCATGACACACTCCATATACTGTTTTCAAACTGCTTTCATAGTGTTTTATCCTGCTTGGTGTAGATCTGGCCCATGTTAAACTTGAGTTGGAACAACTCTAGATTCCGATATGTTAGAACTACTGGAAAAACATGGAGTAGACTTCTAAACTTTGTGTATAAATTACAATGAAGGAGTGTCCTGGAGAGGGTTTGTGAACACATCTGCTTGCATTTCTGGATTCTTCTTTTTGTGGGTCTGTGAATTTTAGCCAGAACCAGCCAGAACTCCACTATTTGGTCTACGTACCACACCACTTTCCAAATAAGTAACAAATTCAGGCTGCCTCTCAATGTTTTATATTGTGCCTCTACCCTCACAGTTGAGAATAGAGAATAGAGTCAATACCCTCACAGTTGAGAATAGAGCATGACTTTGACAGCATTTCAACGTGCAAGGCATCAACAGTTGATCAGGTGTTTTTTTTTCATGCTGTGGAACCACCACACACTGACTTCTGAAAATCAAGCTGCTGAGTAAAGACACCACAACAGACCAGCCTGTTTTTGTTGTTTTGATCCTCTCTTTTTCCTTGTTTCTAGTGACTCAGTAAACCTGTTGGTGGAGTCATTATCTGTATTACTGCAATAAATAAATGATTGGGTAGTATGGATCTCTGTGTTCCTGTTGTCAGACACACTAATCACAGCATGAAAAAGGCCTAATGCATCAGATAATCTGAAGTACAGGAAAGGTTTTACTTAAAAACAAAACAACAACAACAACAGAGGAATATAGACAGCTGCTTATACAGAGGTATACTATTGGTTCATCTAGCTCTATAGTGCTGACATTGACTGGCAGCAGCTCTTCAGGGTTTCAGGGAGGATTATTTTCTTTGCCCTTCTGGGAGATGCCATGGATTGAACCTGGAACTTCCTGCATGGAAAGCATGTGCTCAACCACAGACCTGTATGCTCCCTCTTTAGAAGTTACAGCACAGCAGTGTGGTGGAAATTTAAGAAATTGTCCAAGCTAGTTTATCTTGATAGATTTTAAAGAAAGGCACCTCCCTGGCCCTAGAAATTCTGTAGGGTGACCGTATGAAAAGGAGGACAGGGTTCCTGTATCTTTAACAGTTGAACAGAAAAGGGAATTCCAGCAGGTGTCATTTGTAGGCATACAGCACCTAGTGAAATTCCCTCTTCATCACAACAGTTAAAGCTGCAGGAGCTATACTAGAGTGACCAGATACAAAAGAAGGCAGGGTACCTGCAGCTTTAACTGTTGTGATGAAGAGGGAATTTCCCCAGGTTCCCCATATATACAAATGACACCTGCTGAAATTCCCTTTTCAACACAACTGTTAAAAATACAGGAGCCCTGTCCTCCTTTTCATACGGTCACCCTATCTTTTGCATCTGGTCACCTTATGCACCAGGTCAGGCTGCAAGTAGCCTCTGGGAAATGCAGTTTACCCATGTCCGTAGCCCCTGGGGAAACTACATTTCCCAGGGACTACTTGGAGTCATATATACATGACTCTTTAACTGTTGTGATGAAGAGGGAATTTCACCAGGTTCTCCATATATACAAATTCCCTTTTCAACACAACTGTTAAAGATACAGGAGCCCTGTTCTCCTTTTCATATGGTCACCCTAATTTCTGTAACATTGAAAAGGCAACTGGCAATGGCTGCCATACAAGATCCAGTTGCAGCTCATGAATGAAATCTCATCTTCCAAGATGTCAATGCTAAAGACAAGGGGATACATACAAAGGAAGACATATTTTAAACAGATTGCTCAGATGTGCATGTGTCCTGTCCTTCCCTAAAGAAATATGGCATGCTCAAGAACCACAAGGCACTGCAGCCTCTGTCTGAGGCAGAGGCCTTAGCTAGACCTAAGGTTTATCCCGGGGTCATCCCTGCCTGCTCCCAGGATATCCTGTGTGTCATTTACATGAACAGGGATGACCCCCGGGACGATCCCAGGATAAACCTTAATTCTAGACTGCAAGACTGCAATTCTATATACACTTGCCTGAACTCAGAGGGATTTACTTCTGAGTAAGATTGTGCATAGGATTTTACGTCTGCATAGATTGTTGGCAGGACACTGGATTTAAATATCCATTCTAAACAAATAATTAAGCTGCTTACTTGTAACTGTGAAAAACAGGGAAGAGACATCAAAAAGCAACACCTTGCCATTTTCAATGAGAGCATTGTTGTTTTGTTAAGCGTACTCATTGCATACAATCCATAAGGATCAACTTTCTGGGACAGTTTCTTAGTATTTGCCTTGAGACTGCTATCTAGAAGGGTAGCCACCTTAGTTTGTTCTACAGTCAAGGCAACCCAAGGGTCTTATGGCACATTAATGACTGACATTTTTATGATGGCATAAGCTTTTGTGGGCTGCATCTGATGAAGTGGATTCTAGTCCATGAAAGGTTATGCCATCATAATTTTTCTTAGTCTTTAAGGTGCCACAAGGTGTTTTGTTGTCTGGTTGAGACTGGTGTGATCGAAACAAAGAGGTAGGAGAGTATGCTATGTATTATTCAATCCTGTTTAAATGATTTATTGAGTGTTCACTGGTGGGAAGGCTACCTGGGTGATACTGTACACTTAATAGCAATTCATCCCTAGCATTTGAGTGAAAAACTAGGCATGTGCTCCACTCCGATTAGGAGCGGAGAAGCAGTAGCGGATTGGCCTGCTCTGCCTTACCCAGAGGCGGAGTAGAAGCGGACCGCGGACCCCTAGAAGCAAGGCGAAGAGAAGCGCCCATTTTTTGGAGCTCCTAGTTCAGGCGGAGCGCTCCGGTCGCCATCTTGAAAACATTTCGCCATAGAATTGCATTGCGGGAAATAATCATGGATAACTAGGTTGTTTTTGAAGCTATCGTTCTGAAAATTCTTGTGCACAGAGAGTCGTGGATGGGGGTCATTTTGAGACTACTCTCACCTCTCTGCGTCATGCGGGTCGCATGCTATATTTTTTAAAAAATCGGGTCAACAAACAGGGACAGCGCGGCTCAAACGGCGGTTTTCGGCTTTTCGCCCATAGGATTGCATTGCGAGAAAGAATCGGGGATAACTGGGTTGATTTTTAAGCTATCGTTCTGAAACTTCTTGTGCACAGAGAGTCGTGGATGGGGGTCATTTTGAGACTACTCTCAGCTCTCTGCGTGGTGCGGGTCGCGCGCTAGAATTTTTTAAAAAATCGGCGGGAAAAATACCTTTTTCAAAGGGCTGAGGGGCAGAGTCAGCTCCCGGTCATGATCACATGATCCCAAAGTTAGAGGAGGGCATAGGCAAAACGGGTAACTTGGGATTCTGGGAAACTTCTCTTTCTTAATCTGAACGGACTTTTCCCAGTGTTTTTTAACACAGTAGCCCCACCAAATGCACAAACACAACCTGAAATCATATACTAAGCCAATAATAAGAGAGCACTGCTACCCACCCTAACTTTGGGGAACAACTGAAAAGATGTGGTGCAAGGGGATGAGCTCCCCTGGGGCATCTCATCGTGGACGTGCCCCCACTCTTTCCTGTACTGGAAGGCCATCAGAGCCTTCCAAAGACAGTAAAACGGTGGAGCAATGCCTATCATGAGTCGGAGTGAGCGTTTACTTCTTAGTGGTGGAGCAATGCCTATTATGAGTTGAAGTGAGCGTTTACTTCTCAGAGCTCTTGGTGAAGCAATGGCTTTCTTGAGCTGAACTGGCAGCTGCTTCCCTCTCCCCCAGGCACATCCCCCTATTACTGGTAAAAGACAGATATAGCCTTTTTTTAAAAGTTCTTCTTGTTGTTTATTGAGCAACACTGCTGCTTTTAATTCCACCCCTCCTTCGTTTATTTATTTATTTATTTATTTATTCCATTTTATATGCATTACTGGCTTATCCTTGGCTCACTTCCTTATGCCCCCAGAAATGTCTGCTGCCTGCCTGCCTGCCTTCCCTCTCTCCTCCCCTGCCCGCCTTGCAGGGATGTTGTGTGTGTCTGGCTTTGACTCAGGGGAGAAGTCCTTCCTGTGCTCAAGTTCCAAATCCATTTTTCAAGTGTGGAAGAACATTCATATAGGTTGATCTCTACTCCCCAATTCATGGCATGTTGGGATTTCCTTTGAAATGGCCCCATTGAGGGGTCTGCAGGTTTAAGCCCCGCCAAAAAACAGGGGATGATGGGACTGCCTTGAGTCTCGGCGTGTGGCATATGTATCCCTGGATAAGCTGTCATGGTGGTGAGTTTGAGGTGTTTTTTTAACGTGCAAATTGACGGAGCTATCGGAAAGGGGTGTGAATGGGTGTTGGATTTTCATAAATTCCCCAAAAATCAGGGGATGATGGGACTGCCTTGAGTCTCAGCGTGCATATGTATCCCTGGATAAGCTGTCATGGTGGCGAGTTTGAGGTTTCTAACATGCAAATTGATGGAGCTATGGAAAGGGGTGTGAATGGGGTGCCCGATTTTCAAAAATTCCCCAAAAATCAGGGGATGATGGGATTGCCTTGAAACTTGGCGTCCATGTGGACACATGGATAAGCTATCATGGTGCTGAGTTTGAGGTTTCTAACGTGCAAATTGACAGAGCTATGGAAAGGGGTCTGAATGGGGTGCCCGATTTTCAAAAATTCCCCAAAAATCAGGGAATGATGGGATTGCCTTGAAACTTGGCGTGCGTGTGTATACCTCCATGAGGTGTCATGGTGCCAAACATGAGGTTTCTAACTTGAACAGAAAAAAGTTGTTTACTTTTTTAGCTTTCAATGCAACCCTATGGGGGGGAAAAACGGAGCTCCGATCCGGATCCGGAGCTCCGAGCGGAGCGGAGCGGAAGTGGGCAGAGCGGGGGCGGGGCGAAGCGGCCCGCTCCGAAAATCGCGGATCTGCAAGTGAAGTGGAGCGGGGGGTCCGTGCACACCCCTAAGAAAAACACTTATGAATGGGCACAAACTTGTGTGCAAATATCAAAATAGGCTGAATCCTGTCCAAGCTACATCAGTTCTTTATTTAATGAAACCAGTAAGAAATGTGTTTCTTCTTCTTCTTCTTCTTCTTCTTCTTCTTCTTCTTCTTCTTCTTCTTCTTCTTCTTCTTCTTCTTTTATTTATATCCCACGTTTGTCCCAGTACTGGGACTCAAGGTGGTTTACAAAATTAAAACATGTACAATTAAAACATATAAATATAAATTTTCAAAAGTTAAAATAGAATTAAACCTACAGTAAAATTAAAAACATGTTAAAAAATTTAAAAACTGTAACAGGTTTTTATTTATTTATTTAGAATATTTATATACCGCTCCCCATTGAATTTTTTTTGGAGCGGTGTACAAGGTAAAATGAAAATAAAAACAGAATAAAACAGTTAAAATAAAATTTAAAAGAAGCAAAAACAGAAATCCAAGGCTGCATGTTAAAGAAAGGCTTCTTGGAACAAAGATGTTTTCAGGAGGCGCCGAAAGGAGTACAAGGTTGGCGCCTGCCTGACCTCCAGAGGCAGGGAATTCCACAGGAGGGGCGCCACCACGCTGGAGGCTCTTCCCCTGGTGGATTCCAATCGGAGGATGGATCTATGTGGAACCACCAGGAGCAGGCCCTCGGATGACCTCAGTGACCGGGCAGGTTGGTAAGGGAGAAGGTTAAAAATGTGGGGGGGGGGGAATCCAATACATTAACACAAGTCTGGTATAGTTCCAAAAGCCTGGAGGAACAAAAAAGTTTTTGCCTGGCTCTGAAAGTGTAGCACAGAGGGAGCCAGCCTAGCCTCCCAGGGAAGGGAGTTCCAGAGCCATGGAGCAGCCACTGAGAAGGCCCTCACCTGTGTGCCCATCATGCGTGCCCGGGATGTCGGTGGGACTGAGAGAAAGGCCTCCCCAGAAGATCTCAGCTCAAAGGTTTTGATAATGATGGCCAAATCTTTCAGTTTTGGTTTCTGTTGCTTTTTTTTAAACAACTCAACAACTTTCTCTCCTGAATATGAAGAGCTTTGCGAATGTTGGCAAATTCTTATCAAGAACGAACTGAGATGAAATGCATGCCCATCTGAACCAGCCAAATTCAGTAGGTGCAAGCTATCCCCAGCCCTGGAGAGGATCATGATGTACCTTCCTGCCATATGTTAAAGGTGAGGAGCCCATCTGAAAAAAAGAGGTGGCAACACTAATTTAGCACCACAAAAATGGTTAAAGACACAGGGATTCAATCCCAGACTTTTAAGAGCTAAGCACTCAAAGCTCTGGGTCTGGGTAGATGAATCTGCCAGTTACAGGTTCTCACATATTCCATTAAAATATATATATCACAGATCCTTTTTTGTCCCCAATAGGGAGAATTTAGTGAGTTTTGGTTAATTCATATCAAACCTGAACTGAACTAAAATTCTCACCCACACCAAGATTTTGATTTCTGTGAAGGAAATACAGATTGTGAAAAGAGTGTTTCCACTGAATGATGGTTGAACAGTTCTGCTAATGAAGGATACGGAGACTAGATAAACTATTTGGGAGTAGGGAGGGAGGCGTTTTGTAAAATCTGTTCTGCCTGCGTGTCACAAATTGTCAGATGCCTTCCGTTCCATCATTCACTCATTGATGAAATTGGATTTTCCCCGTTTCCTGAATGTGCGCAAATTCCATCTTGCACAAATTCCCTCTTGTGCAAATTCTTAATTGCCCAAATTCACACTTGCAAAAATGAGCAAATCATACATACATACATACATTTTATTATGCGGTCACAGACCCAATAGAAACAATACCAACAATCATTAATTTAAAACCATAAAATCACAGTCATTTGTTAATTATACGAACAGGCTAAAAGAGTTATTTAAAACATACACATATTTAAAATATATAGGGCATTTCCCTGGGACAAACCTTAGGTCTAGCTAAGGCCATAATGTGCAAACCTCCCCAAAATGTGCAACCCCCCTCCAAATCCACATTTTCATGCCTTAGCCTATGGGGAAATGCCCATTTTTGGCTGTTTTTTAAAAATGTATTTTTCTACAACTACATTTGCATAAAATTCTGGAAAGTAAAACAAACAAATGAAAACTATCTGTAGGTCCACAGAATGCATGGAACTTGGGAAAAGCCAGTCAGCTACAGAATCCGCCAGCTGGATTTAAAGAAATCCGAACTCATTTGAATCTGTTCCAGATTTCTCTCATATCCCTACTTGGACGTGTTAAACAGACCATAGAATAAAGCAATCACAGAAGTCTGGAAAGAAGCAACAATAGCAGTCTGATAATCTAGAATCAGACCCTGTTGGGCAGAATAAGATTGCCCCCATTCTAGATAGAGCAAGACTTTCATACTTTTTAGACAGGGGTAACAACTTCTGCCCTCTAGATGTTTTGGCCTACAAGTCCCATCAGCGCTAGCCAACAGAGCCAATTGTGAGGGATAATGAGAGTCCAAATGTCTGGAGGACCACAACTTACTCACCCTTGCTTTAAGAATATCAAGAAAGACTAGCATTCCACAGGTGCCCCTTCTCCCCACAGCGTTGCAGGGATAGAAATAAAGAACATCAGATGTTCTCCTGCTTCAGAGCTGGAATCTTGACCTGGATAGTAGGGATGTGCTCCGCTCCGATTAGGAGCGTAGAAGCAGTAGCGGATTGGCCTGCTCCGCCTTACCCAGAGGCGGAGTAGGAGCGGACCGCGGACCCCCTAGAAGCAAGGC